>NC_082669.1:69781905-70091905 GCF_025265405.1 Mesoplodon densirostris
GGGAGGCCCAGGATATTGTTTCTTTGAAGACATATTTATTAGGAGAGTTTTTAAATTTCAAAGTGACTTTTTCTTTCTTTTTAGTTTAACGTTTGCTGTTAATTTGTCTTTTTTTTCTTTGTGCTTTGTAGAAAGAGAATGTTGGCCTATATATACACTTTCTGCTATGTTATATTTTTAAGTGTTTCCTTTGTGGCTTAATATTCCCCATAATATTTGTAAATATTCTTGGAAGTAGGGTAGAGCATAAATTATGATTTTCAGAGCTTGTGCATTCTTATTGATATTTTCCTCTGTTAATCTGTTAATCAGCAGTGGAATGTTTGTCTTTCATTACTATATTTTTCTGTCAATTTTTTGTTGAACATCTAAGTATTTTTGATTTATGTATTCTAGTTCTAATTATTCAACTTATGTTTATGATAGTTATTTTATTTTTTTGGTTAGTTTAAGAAATTTTGCCAGTATAAAGTGACCTTTTTTTGTGCTTTCATTTAATGTTTTCTTGCTTCTTTGTTTTGTTTTGTTTGCTTTGAGTTCACTTTGTTATTAATTATTGGTATGCTATTGTCTATGCTTTTTTAACCTGTAACTTTATTTTGGGTGTATTTCTTATAAAAAGAATTTGATTGGATTTTTCAACGCATTTTGGAGACCCATTTAAAATTGTTACATTCAATGTATTTTGTCAATTTTCAGCTTCTTTGATATTCTCTACTTTTTATACTATTTTCTTTGGTTACCATTTCTTGTGTGTGAGCTGTGGTTTCTCTGCACTTGGAATTCTTCCATGTATTAGATGTTACATACACATACATATCTCTTTTCTTTATTTTACCATACAATATAACACCCTATACCATTCTGGGGAACATTAAATCAGCCGACTGAGGGATGAAGCACAATTAATAAGTTAAAAAATTATAATTCATGATTTAAAAAGATTCACAATCTTTAAGAGATACAGAAAAATACATTAAAATCACTGTATGATCGTATTGCCTAGATAAAAAGTGAATGCAAATTTTAGAAACATTCTTGAAAAAAGCATTAGTATAGTTTACAATAATAATTTATAGCTAATAAAAATACATGACAGAAAAATATTGTACAATGATAAATTTTTATCATACTGCTGTGGGCCTGGGTTCAATCCCTGGTCGGGGAACTGAGATCCTGTAAGCCACATGGCATGGCTGAAAAAAAAAAGATAAAATTCAAGTATTATTTAAAGTTACCTCAATCTTACCATTTGACATTTGTTAGCACCTGTTAAACATCAAGCCTGATATTTTTGTCTACAGATATGCCAATTAGGCACAGGATAAAATTTACAAAGCAGAATCATATGTTTTTTATATATAAGTTTATTTTATGTTCTAAGAGAAAAAAGAAATAGATAAAATGGAAGGAATAAATGAATTTTACATAGATATTTATTCACGACAATGTATTTCAGTTTCTAAAAGACCCCTCTAAGTATAGAAAAAAAGTAAAAGGTTGATATTTTCAATTTTTTAAAGTGGTATTTCAACTTTTGGCAGTGTCCATTGACTCCTATTATAAAAGATAAGGAAAACAGCAACTTATGCTTTCTTCTTCCTCTCTTCTTACCAAGTTCTGACATTGTTGGTATCTTACTATTATTTATTTTGTCAAAGTTTAAAACATTTACATACATTTTAGTAATCACTATTTTTAGTCCTTTATTCTATCCTCTCAAAGCTCACCACCAATTCTTTTACCGTTCCAGAATTATCTTGATTTACTTCTTGGTTAGTTGAATTCAGTCATCCAGTAGATTTGAGGAAAGCCTTATAAGTCTTCTTGCAATCTTGAGAATTGTTTATTGCTTTTATATTTAAAGGTTATCTTAGCTTCCCCCAGAATTTTGGAACTTCCATTTGGTGTTGATAGTTGCTGTGGTAAAGTCTGAGGCTGGCTGAACTTTTCTTAAAACTTCTTATTGAATGAATTGCTTTTTCTTCCTGGATGCTCATATCTGACTTATTTTTTTAAATCCTTAAAAGACTGTAAATTCACTAGCATTATCATCAGTTGATTAATTTTGTATGTATCAGTTTGTTCTAGAACAAGGTGAGATTTGATAGATTCAAGTTTTTGTTCATTTCAGAAAAATTTTCTTCCATAATACCTTTGAATATTGGTTCTGGTCTACCAGTTCAGTTTTCGTAATCAATATCATTATTATAAATATATTAAGCTTACATTGTCTTCCACATCTAGCATCACCTCATTGTCAGTTTTTTTCTATTTTGATTTGTGTGATTTTTATCCATGTCTCTCCACCATGCTCTTATGTTTGTTTTTATTTTATTTTATTTTTTCTTGTTATTGCTCCTAATGTGGCTTTCATCCATCCAGTTTGTGTTTGTGCTTTTCAAACAAAGAAAAAATTATGTTTCTTTCATTTCATTGATACAATAGTAGCTGTTTGTCTGATTTCTTCATTTATTTCCCTAGGAAGTTCTTGCTATGGATATTTTCTGCTTTTTGCTTATGTTCCAATCTCCCTCATCTCTATCTCTTTTACTTTATTTGCAATTTCTGCACAAAGGTCCTCTGTTCATTACTTTGCAATTATTGCTCATATTTAAAATGATGGCAGCAATTTACTTAAGAATCATGTGGGAAGTGATGGGAGAGAGTAATGAACTCGGACCACCTGAGTCTTTTACCTTCTCATTGTGTTTAATTTCTCCGTTGCCCTGGTGGTCCAGCTCCCTCAGTTTTCAGGGTTTAAGAGGTGGATGAGTCTAACAGAAGTCCCCCTGTATCTCCAGTCACAGGCTGTTGGTGTTAAAAATCAGTGGCTGCTGTTTGTCCTCTTATTTTCATTGGTTAGGAAGCTAGCTGATTGATAAATGCATCTTATACTTCTACTGTATCTTTCTATTCTTTTTAAAAAATTTTTATTGAAATATAGTTGATTTACAATGTTGTGTTAGTTTCAGGTGTAAGGAAAAGTGATTCAGTTATATATATGTATATTATATATATTTTATATATATTCTTTTTTAAGATTTGTTTCCATTATAGGTTATTAAAAGATTTCTTTTGAATTTTATTTTATTTTATTTTTTTATACAACAGGTTCTTATTAGTTATCTATTTTATACATATTAGTGTATATATGTCAATCCCAATCTCCCAATTCATCCCACCACCACCACCCCCGCCCATTACAAGATATTGAGTAAAGTTCCTTATGCTATCCAGTAGGTCCTTGTTGGTTATCATACTGTGGTTTTCTATATTCCATTTCCTGCATCCCACCTGTACCCTTAGATCTCATTATGTTAGTCTAGGGGCCTGACTCTGTATACCTCTATGCTTGAGGTCTGAGAAGCATGTGTCAGCTCTTGGCATCCTATCTTATTACAGTACAGAATTTAAAATGTTCAGCCTCAATAAAATAGATAAACAACCAGGACCTACTGTATAGCACAGGGAACTCTATTTAATAGCTTGTAATAGTCTATAATGGAAAAGACTCTGAAAAAGAATAGACATAAATATATATGTGTGTATAACTGAATCACTTTGCTGTATACCTAGAACATTGTAAATCAACTATACTTCAATAAAAAAAAGTAAATAAGGTGTTCAGCCTCAAAATTTGCTGATTGTGACTGTAGTGATGTCCTTGTTCAATTTTCCTTTTTTTTTTTTTGATGGGGGCACTGGTTGTTATTGTCATACTTTCTGCTGTTTTTTTGGTGAGTTTTGAGGAGTTTTCCTGTGCCATCTTTGGCTGGAAGTCATTTTTTCTTTATCAATTGATGTTTATTGTTGCTGGGGAGAGAATTATGGAAAACTTGATTTTTGTTGTGTTTTAAGTAGCTAGTTCTTTGTGTGTGGTTGCTTGAAGAATGTTTTTCATTTTTTTCTGTAAATGCCACATTTGTTACTATATATTTGTATGATATTGTTTTCCTTGATTTAGTTGGGAACGTGGTGGATTTAATCTGTTTAGACTATTTGTTTGGCTGCTGAAGAAAACTTCCTTATATTGTATGTTTGATTATTCTTTCAGTTCTGTTTGATATAGTCCATCCTTCAGGGAAATGAATATTGTTTGGTTGGCTATTTATTTTCTGTTCCCCATGTCCACTGTGTTCGTCTTCATAATTTTTATTTCTTTGTCATTTTTCTTCCTGTTTTCTGGGAGAGTGTCTGAATTTTGTGTTCTGTATCAGTGCTTCCACAGCATTTTCTGTGTCTACCATTGGAGATTTTTTTAGCCTACTGAAGTGATATCTTTCTCCCTTCCGCATGCCTCCCTCCTCCTGCATCTTTGGTATTATTAACCAGTGTAGTACGTGGCAGGCTATAATTCCCATGATGTACTTGTGCCAGGTATGTCTTACTTTGAAACCTGTTTTTGGTGTTTATTTTGGGATTCTATCTCTGAGCATATAATATGCTACTATTAATTTCTGTCCTTTACTTAGCCAGTTGTTTTATAGAATTTGTTACCTCTGTATGGATATAGATAGTGTAGAGAGGCCAAGGGCAGTGGCAGAAGTGGGAAAGGTTCCGATGGGTAGGGATAAAATACCTTGCTTCCATAATTGGTCAGGTTTGAGTAGTAAAAGATGTCAGCATAGTTTTATGGTTCCTATGGAACCTGGGTTTCTGAACCAGATTAGGGTAGGTGTTGAGATTAGGGAAGAAGAATAAAACATCTTCCTACCTTTGTTCAGTTGATCTCTATGAAGTGAAGCTGGGTGTGACATAAGCTAAAGCTGTGTTTTTGGCTTTATCTACCTGATAATTAGTCTAAATTTCTTTTAGGTTCTGAATTTATAGTTTATGGGATTGTTTTCTACACTTTCCTCCCTTTTTCCAATGATTTCATGTCTGTGTCTTTGTCTCTTTCAGCTCCTGCATGGCCATTTTAGTTAGCTATTGGAGAGACTGCATGAGGACTGTTGCCATATTGAATTGAACATTTCAGAAGAGCCTTAGGGTCATATCATTAAATTGCAGAGAAAAATAGATTTGAATACTACTGAATTTAGGGATTCTTTTGGAGAAATTGGCTTTTTTTCCAGTTCTGACTACCATTTAATTTCCAAAAAATAATTTTGGTTCAGGCTAGAGATTGAGCAGAATAGTGAGTTTTTTGGGAAAAAAATTAAAAAATAAAATGGCAACCTTTTTAGAAAGATATGGTCCTTGAAATGTGGCTGAGCTCTTAATTTTACACAGAATATATCACTGTCTTTAGTAATTGGGTATCCCACTGTACTTTCTGACTGGTTTATATTTGGTCTTGTTTCGTGCAGTGTTCATTATAGATGAATTCTAGATCAATTGAAAGAATTTGCATACCCTCATAAAGTATAACATAGTGGGTTTTGACATTAATTTGATTGTTTTCCTAACCTTCCATTTTCCTCACCATAATGTAGCATTTGTATTCTTTCGGTGATTTTTAGAAATTTTGTAGTTGATTGTAATTGGTGCTTTTGGCATTGTAATTAAATTAAGCTTAATTTAGCTCATTTTACTGTGATGAAGCTTACTGATTTTCAGTGTTTTCACTATTAGTTTTTCCTGAGAAGTCTAATTCCTTCCCCTGTTTTTTATTTGCTTGTTTACTTTTTGTTTTGTTTTGCTTTTTCCTTTTTATTTTTTTATTTTTTTATTTTTTATTTTTTTTCTATTTTTTTTATTAGTTTCTGCTTTATAACAAAGTGAATCAGTCATACATATACATCTATTCCCACATCCCCTCCCTCATGCATCTCCCTCCCTCCCACCCTCCCCATCCCTCCCCTCCAGGCAGTCACAAAGCACCGAGCTGATCTCCCTGTGCTCTGCGGCTGCTTCCCACTATCTGTCTACCCTACGTTTGGTAGTGTATATATGTCCATGCCTCTCTTTCGCTTTGTCACAGCTTACCCTTCCCCCTCCCCATATCCTCAAGTCCATTCTCAAGTAGGTCTGTGTCTTTATTCCCGTTTTACCCCTAGGTTCTTCATGACATTTTTTTTCTTATATTCCATATATATGTGTTAGCATACGGTATTTGTCTTTCTCTTTCTGACTTACTTCACTCTGTATGACAGACTCTAGGTCTATCCACCTCATTACAAATAGCTCAGTTTCGTTTCTTTTTATGGCTGAGTAATATTCCATTGTATATATGTGCCACATCTTCTTTATCCATTCATCCGATGATGGACACTTAGGTTGTTTCCAGCTCCGGGCTATTGTGAATAGAGCTGCAATGAACATTTTGGTACATGTCTCTTTTTGAATTATGGTTTTCTCAGGGTATATACCTAGTAGTGGGATTGCTGGATCATATGGTAGTTCTATTTTTAGTTTTTAAAGGAACCTCCATACTGTTCTCCATAGTGGCTGTACCAATTCACATTCCCACCAGCAGTGCAAGAGTGTTCCCTTTTCTCCACACCCTCTCCAGCATTTATTGTTTCTAGATTTCTTGATGATGGCCATTCTGACTGGTGTGAGATGATATCTCATTGTAGTTTTGATTTGCATTTCTCTAATGATTGATGATGTTGAGCATTCTTTCATGTGTTTGTTGGCAGTCTGTATATCTTCTTTGGAGAAATGCCTATTTAAGTCTTCTGCCCATTTTTGGATTGGGTTGTTTGTTTTTTTGCTATTGAGCTGCATGAGCTGTTTATAAATTTTGGAGATTAATCCTTTGTCAGTTGCTTCATTTGCAAATATTTTCTCCCATTCTGAGGGTTGTCTTTTGGTCTTGTTTATGGTTTCCTTTGCTGTGCAAAAGCTTTGAAGTTTCATTAGGTCCCATGTGTTTATCTTTGTTTTTATTTCCATTTCTCTAGGAGGTGGGTCCAAAAGGATCTTGCTGTGATTTATGTCATAGAGTGTTCTACCTATGTTTTCCTCTAAGAGTTTGATAGTTTCTGGCCTTACATTTAAGTCTTTAATCCATTTTGAGCTTATTTTTGTGTATGGTGTTAGGGAATGATCTAATCTCATACTTTTACATGTCCCTGTCCAGTTTTCCCAGCACCACTTATTGAAGAGGCTGTCCTTTCTCCACTGTACATTCCTGCCTCCTTTATCAAAGATAAGTTGGCCATATGTGCGTGGGTTTATCTCTGGGCTTTCTATCCTGATCCACTGATCTATCTTTCTGTTTTTATGCCAGTACCACAGTGTCTTAATTACTGTAGCTTTGTAGTATAGTCTGAAGTCAGGGAGCCTGATTCCTCCAGCTCCTTTTTTCGTTCTCAAGATTGCTTTGGCTATTCGGGGTCTTTTGTTTTTCCAAACAAATTTTGAAATTTTTTGTTCTAGTTCTGTGAAAAATGCCAGTGGTAGTTTGATAGGGATTGCATTGAATCTGTAGATTGCTTTGGGTAGTAGAGTCATTTTCACAATATTGATTCTTCCAATCCAGGAGCATGGTATATCTCTCCATCTGTTTGTATCATCTTTAATTTCTTTCATCAGTGTCTTATAATTTTCTGCATACAGGTCTTTTGTCTCCTTAGGTAGGTTTATTCCTAGATATTTTATTCTTTTTGTTGCAATGGTAAATGGGAGTGTTTTCTTGATTTCATTTTCAGATTTTTCATCATTAGTGTACAGGAATGCCAGAGATTTCTGTACATTAATTTTGTAACCTGCTACTTTACCAAATTCATTGATTAGCTCTAGTAGTTTTTCGGTAGCATCTTTAGGATTCTCTATGTATAGTATCATGTCATCTGCAAACAATGACAGCTTTACTTCTTCTTTTCCGATTTGGATTCCTTTTATTTCCTTTTCTTCTCTGATTGCTGTGGCTAAAACTTCCAAAACTAGGTTGAATAAGAGTGGTGAGAGTGGGCAGCCTTGTCTTGTTCCTGATCTTAGTGGAAATGGTTTCAGTTTTTCACCATTGAGGACAATGTTGGCTGTGGGTTTGTCATATATGGCCTTTATTATGTTGAGGAAAGATCCCTCTATGCCTACTTTCTGCAGGGTTTTTATCATAAATGGGTGTTGAATTTTGTCAAAAGCTTTCTCTGCATCTATTGAGATGATCATATGGTTTTTCTCCTTCAACTTGTTAATATGGTGTGTCACATTGATTGTTTTGCGTATATTGAAGAATCCTTGCATTCCTGGAATAAACCCCACTTGATCATGGTGTATGATCCTTTTAATGTGCTGTTGGATTCTGTTTGCTAGTATTTTGTTGAGGATTTTTGCATCTATGTTCATCAGTGATATTGGCCTGTAGTTTTCTTTCTTTGTGACATCCTTGCCTGGTTTTGGTATCAAGGTGATGGTGGCCTTGTAGAATGAGTTTGGGAGTGTTCCTTCCTCTGAAATTGTTTGGAAGAGTTTGAGAAGGATGGGTGTTAGCTCTTCTCTAAATGTTTGATAGAATTCGCCTGTGAAGCCATCTGGTCCTGGGCTTTTGTTTGATGGAAGATTTTTAATCACAGTTTCAATTTCAGTGCTTGTGATTGGTCTATTCATATTTTCTATTTCTTCCTGAGTCAGTCTTGGCAGGTTGTGCATTTCTAAGAATTTGTCCATTTCTTCCAGGTTGTCCATTTTATTGGCATAGAGTTGCTTGTAGTAATCTCTCATGATCTTTTGTATTTCTGCAGTGTCAGTTGTTACTTCTCCTTTTTCATTTCTAATTCTATTGATTTGAGTCTTCTCCCTTCTTTTCTTGATGAGTCTGGCTAATGGTTTGTCAATTTTGTTTATCTTCTCAAAGAACCAGCTTTTAGTTTGGTTGATCTTTGCTATCGTTTCCTTCATTTCTTTTTCATTTATTTCTGATCTGATCTTTATGATTTCTTTCCTTCTGCTAGATTTGGGGGTTTTTTGTTCTTCTTTCTCTAATTGCTTTAGGTGCAGGGTCAGGTTGTTTACTCGAAATGTTTCCTGTTTCTTAAGGTGGGATTGTATTGCTATAAACTTCCCCCTTAGAACTGCTTTTGCTGCATCCCATAGGTTTTGGGTTGTCGTGTCTCCATTGTCATTTGTTTCTAGGTATTTTTTAATTTCCTCTTTGATTTCTTCAGTGATCACTTCGTTATTGAGTAGTGTATTGTTTAGCCTCCATGTGTTTGTATTTTTTACAGATCTTTTCCTGTAATTGATGTCTAGTCTCATAGCATTGTGGTCGGAAAAGATACTTGATACAATTTCAATTTTCTTAAATTTACCAAGGCTTGATTTGTGACCCAAGATATGATCTATCCTGGAGAATGTTCCATGAGCACTTGAGAAAAATGTGTATTCTGTTGTTTTTGGATGAAATGTCCTATAAATATCAACTAAGTCCATCTTGTTTAATGTATCATTTAAAGCTTGTGTTTCCTTATTTATTTTCATTTTGGACGATCTGTCCATTGGTGAAAGTGGGGTGTTAAAGTCCCCTACTATGATTGTGTTACTGTCGATTTCCCCTTTTATGGCTGTTAGTATTTGCCTTATGTATTGAGGTGCTCCTATGTTGGGTGCATAAATATTTACAATTGTTATATCTTCTTCTTGGATCGATCCCTTGATCATTATGTAGTGTCCTTCTTTGTCTCTTCTAGTAGTCTTTATTTTAAAGTCTATTTTGTCTGATATGAGAATTGCTACTCCAGCTTTCTTTTGATTTCCATTTGCATGGAATATCTTTTTCCATCCCCTTACTTTCAATCTGTATGTGTCTTTAGGTCTGAAGTGGGTCTCTTGTAGACAGCATATATATGGGTCTTGTTTTTGTATCCATTCAGCCAGTCTGTGTCTTTTGGTCGGAGCATTTAGTCCATTTACATTTAAGGTAATTATTGATATGTATGTTCCTATTCCCATTTCCTTATTGCTTTGGGTTCGTTATTGTAGGTATATTCCTTCTGTTGTGTTTCTTGCCTAGAGAAGTTTCTTTAGCATTTGTTGTAAAGCTGGTTTGGTGGTGCTGAACTCTCTCAGCTTTTGCTTGTCTGTAAAGGTTTTAATTTCTCCATCAAATCTGAATGAGATCCTTGCTGGGTAGAGTAATCTTGGCTGCAGCTTTCTCTCCTTCATCACTTTAATTATGTCCTGCCACTCCCTTCTGGCTTGTAGAGTTTCTGCTGAGAGATCAGCTGTTAACCTGATGGGGATTCCCTTGTGTGTTATTTGTTGTTTTTCCCTTGCTGCTTTTAATATGATTTCTTTGTGTTTAATTTTTGACAGTTTGATTAATATGTGTCTTGGTGTATTTCTCCTTGGATTTATTCTGTATGGGACTCTCTGTGCCTCCTGGACTTGATTAACTATTTCCTTTCCCATATTGGGGAAGTTTTCAACTATAATCTCTTCAAATATTTTCTCAGTCCCTTTCTTTTTCTCTTCTTCTTCTGGAACCCCTATAATTCGAATGTTGGTGCGTTTAATGTTGTCCCAGAGGTCTCTGAGACTGTCCTCTGTTCTTTTCATTCTTTTTTCTTTATTTTGCTCTGCATCAGTTATTTCCACTATTTTATCTTCCACCTCACTTATCCGTTCTTCTGCCTCAGTTATTCTGCTATTGATCCCATCTAGAGTATTTTTTATTTCATGTATTGTGTTTTTTTTTTTTTTTTTTTTTTTTGCGGTATGCGGGCCTCTCACTGTTGTGGCCTCCCCCGTTGCGGAGCACAGGCTCCGGACGCGCAGGCTCCGGACGCGCAGGCTCAGCGGCCATGGCTCACGGGCCCAGCCGCTCCGCGGCATATGGGATCCTCCCAGACCGGGGCACGAACCCGCATCCCCTGCATCGGCAGGCGGACTCTCAACCACTTGCGCCACCAGGGAGGCCCATGTATTGTGTTTTTAATCGATGCTTGATTCATCTTTAGTTCTTCTAGGTCCTTGTTAACTGTTTCTTGCATTTTGTCTATTCTATTTCCAAGATTTTGGATCATCTTTACCATCATTATTCTGAATTCTTTTTCAGGTAGACTGCCTATTACCTCTTCATTTGTTAGGTCTGGTAGGTTTTTATCTTGCTCCTTCACCTGCTGTGTGTTTTTCTGTCTTCTCATTTTGCTTATGTTACTGTGTTTGGGGTCTCCTTTTTGCAGGCTGCAGATTCGTAGTTCCCGTTGTTTTTCGTGTCTGACCCCAGTGGCTAAGGTTGTTTCAGTAGGTTGTGTAGGCTTCCTGGTGGGGGGGACTAATGCCTGTGTTCTGGTGGTTGAGGCTCGATCTTGTCTTTCTGGTGGACAGGTCCACGTCTGGTGGTGTGTTTTGGGGTGCCTATGGCCTTATTATGTTTTTAGGTAGCTTCTCTGCTAATGGGTGGGGTTGTGTTCCTGCCTTGCTAGTTGCTTGGCATAGGGTGACCAGCACTGTAGCTTGCTGGTCGTTGACTGAAGCTGGGTGCTGGTGTTGGGATGGAGATCTCTGGGAGATTTTCGCTGCTTGATATTATGTGGAGCTGGGATGTCTCTTGTGGACCCGTGTCCTGAAGTTGGCTCTCCCACTTCAGAGGCACAGCACTGGCTCCTGGCTGCAGCACCAAGAGCCTTTCATCCACCCGGCTCAGAATAACAGGGAGAAAAAGCAGAAAGAAAGAATTAGTAGAAGAAAGAAAGAGAGAGGGAAAGAAAGGAAGAAGGGAAGAAAGGAAGGAAGGAAGAAAGAAAGAAAGAAAGGAGGGAGGGAGTGAGGAAGGATGGAAAGAAAGAAGGAAAGAAAGGAGGGAGGGAGGGAGCAATGAAAGCAAAAGGAAGAGTGAATGGAAGAAGGGAGGGAGGGAGGGAGGAAGGAAAGAAAGAAAGAAAGACAGGAGGGAGGGAGGGAGGAAGGAAAGAAAAAGAAAGTGGAAAGAAGGGTGGGAGGGAGGGAGGAAAGAAAAAGAAAGAAGGAAAGGAAGAGCGGAGGGAGGGAGGGAGGAAGGGAAGGTAGGAAAAAAAGAAAGAGCAGGTAAAGTAAAATAGAATAAAGTATGAAATATAGTAGCGTTATTAAAATTAGAAAGTAATTATTGAAAAAAAAAAAAAAAACGGACCGATAGAACCCTGGGACATATGGTGGAAGCAAAGCTATACAGAGAGAATCTTACACAGAAGATTACACATACACATTCACAAAAAGAGAGCAGGGGGAAAAATCAAAAATCTTGCTCTCCAAGCCCACCTCCTCAATTTGGGATAATTCGTTGTAAAAAGAGGAAAAGGGCAAGAAGTCTGAAATCTTGCTCTCTAAGTCCACCTCCTTACTTTGGAATAATTCGTTGTAAAAAGAGGAAAAGGGGGGAAAGTCTTAAATCTTGTCCTCAAAGTCCACTTCCTCAATTTGGGATGATTCGCTGTCCATTCATGCACTCCACAGACGCAGGGCACATCAAATGGACCGTGGAGCTTTAATCCGCTGCCTCCGAGGCTGCACAGAGAGATTTCCCTGACTCTGCTCTCACAGCTCCCGGGTCTCAGCCTTGGACCTGGCCCCGTCTCTGTGCGTAGGTCGCCGGAGGGCGTCCGTTCTTCGCTCAGACAGGACGGGTTTAAAGGAGCCGCTGATTCGGGGGCTCTGGCTCACTCATGCAGAGGGGAGGGAGGGGCGCGCAGTGTGGGGCGGGCCTGCGGCGGCAGAGGCCGGCGTGACGTTGCAGCAGCCCGTGGCGCTCCGTGCGCTTTCCCGGGAAAGCCGTCCCCGGGTCTCGGGACCCCGGCAGTGGCGGGGTGCACAGGTCCCCCAGAAGGCGGGGCGGACAGTGACCCGCGCTCGCAGACAGGCCCCGCGGCTGCGGCGGCGGCGGGCGGCGGTAGGCGGCGGCAGGCGGCGGCGGTGGCGGGCCGCGGGGGCGGGCGGCGGCGGCGGCGGGCGGCGGCGGCGGCGGCGGGCGGCGGCGGCGGCGGGCGGCGGCGGCGGCGGGCCGCGGCGGCAGCGGGCCGCGGCGGCGGCGGCGGCGGCCCACGCCTGTCTCCGAGGTCCACGCCTTACCCGCGGCTCGCGCCTGTCTCCGGCGCTTCCCTAAGCAGCCCTTTTAATGCCCTCTCCTCGCACACCAGGAAACAAAAGTGAAAGTGAAAAAAGACTCTTGCCTCTTCAGCAACTCCAGACCCTTTCCCCGGACTCCCTCCGGGCTAGCCGTGGTGCACTAACCCCTTCAGGCTCTCTTCCTGCCGCCAGCCCCAGTCCTCTCCCTGCGCTCCGACTGAAAGCCGATACCCAAGCCTCAGCTCCCAGCCCCGCCCGCCACGGCGGCCGAGCAGACAAGCCTCTCGGGCTGGTGTGTGCCTGAGGGCACCGATCCTCTGTGCCGGAATCTCTCCGCTTTGCCCTCCACACCCCTGTTGCTGTGCTCTCCTCCGCTACTCCGAAGCTTTCCCCCTCCGCCACCTGCAGTCTCCGCCCGCGAAGGGGCTTGTAGTGTGTAGAAACCTTCCCTCCTTCACGGCTCCCTCCCACTGGTGCAGGTCCCGTCCCTATCCTATTGTCTCTGTTTATTCTTTTTTTCTTTTGCCCTACCCAGGTATGTGGGGAGTTTCTTGCCTTTTAGGGGGTCTGAGGTCTTCTGTCAGCGTTCAGTAGGTGTTCTGTAGGAGTTGTTCCACGTGTAGATGAATTTCTGATGTATCTGTGGGGAGGAAGGTGATCTCCGCGTCTTACTCTTCCGCCATCTTCCTCCGGGGTCCTGCTTTTTCCTTTTATTTGGGAAGTAAAAAATATCTTTTCTGTATTAATAGTGATAAATCAGTTTTAAAGAAACCCATTGTGACTTAAGTGGCATAAGATGATAATTGGGTTGTTAACCAGAAATATTAATATTATATAATATATTATGTGATAAATAAATATAAATATAAATATAAATAGGGCGAGAGAACCCCTATCAGAAAAGGGGAGTTTCAGTTTGGGACATGGTGGGCCTGCTAGTGTAACACAATAGATTATAACTTAATGTAAGGAGATATGGGGGAAGGAAGAGAAGGAAGAACAGGATTTATCATATTTGTTATTTTGTTTTCTTTCTCTTATTGTTGATATCTCAGTAACCATGATTTAGACAAATTGTTTATGTCAATTCTATTGAAGCATTTTGGGAGTAAAATGAATTGCTTTACTTTTGATGGTCATCATTACTTGTATGCATATACAGTATTTCTATTGTGTATGGTCAAGGTCTTTAAAGAGGTGATTTCTAGATTTTATGTTGATTGGATTTTATACCATTTGAACAAGAATTGTGCTTGTAAAGTCCTTATAACCATGTAGCTAAACCATGGTTGATCTATGGCCTATCAGTATGCTGCTTTATGAACTGTAGTATTGCTCCTTCGATAAGTATTTTATTCACATGGAAAAGACTTGCGGTAATCTTATAAATAAATTAAAAAGCCATGTCTTTATTGTTATTTATCAGTTGAGGTTATAATCCTTAGAAAAACTTTCCTTATGAAAGTTAGAAATCTTTTGCTGTGGTCTCATGTTTTCATTATCATTTTATTTTTTATGTAGTAATGTAAAACACAGCATACTTCATTCTCATGAAAAGTTTAATAGTAATTACAGTTGCAGATTGTTTGACTTTGGTACATTCCATAGCAAATCTGTTTAACTTGTCTGCCAGAGGTTTTAGAAACACTCTACAGCCAAAGATAAGGAGTTGCACTTAGAATGCTAGTTGGGTTTATTCTTTTGTGTTTTATAAATTAAATGTTTTAATGGTAGAATTCATCATATTACCATGTATTTCCACTGCAAAATTTCTTTAGACATACTGTCATTGAGGCTGTGAACGTCTCTTAAAAGGAAGTGCTCAGTCTCAAAAAAAAAATCTATATGGAAAAGCCTTGTGTTTTGGTTTCTGTTTCTCTGTCCCATACTGATATGAGAGTTAATTTCATAGTGGATGAGGGGGCTGGCAGAGGAGTTAGTTGTTTAGTAGAGTGGTAGCACCAGAAAAGTGTTTTGCTTTTCACTAGTTAGGGTGAGTTTTGTCTTTTAATAAATGCATAGCTCCTTGGCCCTTTGGTCTTGGAGATTATTTGTATCAGGTTGGTGACTTTGCTTTCATCTTTCTTGGAAATACATGCATCTTTCTTGGAAATATATAATTTTACATTTTCCCTCCTCAATTAAAATACTCTGGTTTCAAAGATAGAATGAGGCTTTAAATTTATTTCTAAATTATTAAAAAATATTTATATTTCCAAGATAAAAAAAGTTACATTTTCTAAGTTGCTTACTGGAGAATATAAAAGAGAAACAAAGTTATTTTTTTGTGTAATATTAGGTTATATTCTGCTACTAATGACTTTGGAACTTTTAATGAACTTAGTTCTTTTAACTCGTTAACCAGTATATGGTCTATACTTTTGAACTAGCATTGGAGTGCATATCTGGGATATTGCCAAAATAAAAAAGGGTGTATGTAAATATATAAATCTTACTCTATAAGCTAAAGTTGGATGCCTTAAAATTAGAATCAACTGTTATCTGAAAGGAAATACAAGAATACAGCAGTACATATTTATTGCCTGGTGTGTACTGGCATCGTTGTATCATTAGGCTCTTAAATTCTAAAAAGAACTACATTAGTAACTCATTCAAAACTTCTGAAGTGTTTAATAGTTTAGAAATCTTCACTAACTCCCTACGTCTTTAAAAAACAGATTGGGGAGAGTGATGGTGCATTACTTCATTTCAAGACACTGGAATACTAAATAAAATTACCAAAAAAAGGGATTGAAAAATATAATATAGTCAAGCAATCATGTTATCATTTAAGTCCTCTTTATAACTTTAACTTGAAACTGGTAAGTAAATGAAATTTTGCCTGCTAAAATAGGGCTTTATCTCTCAATTATCTGACCTCTGTGACACACGGAATCTATCACTGAATAGATAGGAGGGTTCCCACATATTCTAAAATGGGGATCTGTATTCAGTGGTTTTCCTGCCTGTAGATAAAGTCTATTAACGTTTGTTCACTGAAATGAAGTTTACTATTTAAAATAAGTGTAAAGTAGAAGCAGAGCTACTACCTGCTTTATTGATATGCTAAAAAAAGAAAGATTCAGATGCCCATACAATTTGTTTTGAGTGTGTAATATTTAAAACCATAGAGAAAACTGTACTAATTCAAAGTTCAAGTGTTTTTGTTTTAATTAAGTAGGTGACAGAATGCCATTATTGAGCATTAATTCATTAATGTAGAACATATGTTCTAATTAGAACTTATGTTCAAATCTTGATAAGCCTTGGCTATGTGAAAACTTTGCTTAGTGCAGAAAGAAAGATTTATTATACTTTTTTCCCCTTGTAGTTCATCAAAAAGTCATCTTTAATTTTCCAATGTTTTTAGAGTGAGAGTATTTTAATATTTGTAGATAGCATGTATTACATACCATGAAGATGTTTTAGAGCATACATTGATTGTCTAATTAGTAATGTGTTCTTTTACCATAACACTGTTCCAAGAGTCCATATGATAATAATAACTAATATTTATTTCACTTACTATGCACCAGGCAGTATTCTAAGTGCTTTATACATAGTAATTTATTTAATCCTTCTAAGAATTGCTACTATTATTAATATTATTACCATTCCCATTTTATAGGTGATAAAACTGAGGCATAGAAAGATCAATAATATGCAGGAGCTCATAATCAAACATGTAAACTACTAATTATAGCATAAATGGGTAATGTTCCAACATAGAAAAGCAGGAAGTGATAGGGCCCTTCAGAGTAGTCTACCATGCTACTAGAAGTCAAAGTCCCAACTCTTTTTGTTTCTACTAAAAAACTCTCATACCTTTCTTTTCTCTAGAACAATTGCTTCCCTTTCATGTTAGTGCTATCCAATATTCAATCTAATGACAGTATATTGTTTGACATTAAAATGATAAACATTTGAAAAACCAGAAGGTAGAAGCCTAAAACAAAAATGATTACTTTTGGAGTGTGGGACTGAGGGGTGGAAGAATCTGGATATGTTCTTTAAATAACATTTAGGAAGCCTAAGGTATTGTAAAAATCAACTTCAGTCTTTGGGAAAACAATGATGCTACCAAGCCTCTTTCATTTAAATCTAAAATAGTTTAGATGTATTAATATAGATATAAATATTTTGGAATGAATAAAAAGTGAAAGATAAATTATTAAGTATTTTAATTAAGAAGAACAGTGTAGAAAATTATTCCTTTTTTCTTTTTATTTAAAAGAAAAGTTATGGTTTGTAAATTAGAAATTACTAGTATTCAGTTATCAAAATACAATGAAAAAAAATAATACCTTTTATCTGTCACTTATACTTATTTCCAACAGCAAATTTCTCTCCTCTTCTTATCCCATCTTGTTACCTTCGTATTTCAAATGAGTAGGAACAGTTCATATTAATTGAACATTTAAAAATTTTTCTTGGAAGGAAAATTATTCTGATTTGGACCATATAACAATTTACCTTTAGCAGTGAATTTTGCAATAACTCTGAACACTTAGGAGTATAAAAATTCTACATTTCCCTTCTTTTAAAAAAACTTTGTTAACGATGGAGAAAGCATATATGACATCTTTCAAGATCTGTAGTTGGAAAAAAATATTCTCTGCTTTGCAAAGCCTCAGCTATGCCCATACTGTGTGAATGCAGCATGGAGCTAGTGTGTGAGTGATGAAGCAGCAGGAACAGTTTCTACGGAAACAATATTCAGAGTACTTAAAGTTTAGCAGAAAAATATGAAAAATTAAAACACAATCACATTAGGAGTAATTGGCGGATGGAGATACAAAAGTTATCTTGCTGCTTTTTAAAATTTCTACAGGCTTCCAGATGGTAGAAAATGCTTTGTTCTTCCCTCCAGCCCATCTGTTGTTTTTTAGTGTAACTGACATTACCACAACTACTGCAACCATTAAAGCATCACCATATAAAAATGGCAAAATTTAGAACGTATTGCATAGTTTTATGGAAAGAAGATTACAAGAATCAAAGTTATAGTTTGTTGAAAGATTTGCTATTTTATTTTTTATTTTTTGGTGTGTGTGGCATAGTGGTATGATAGAAGTAATGCCCAGGAGTGATGTACTCTAAGATTAGAACAAATTTCCCTTATTGGAGGTGGTGTAGAAAAATTTTCGTGATTTAGAATTAAACATAGGGATTTCTTTATGTATCATTGAAATGAATTACTTTTTTTTTTTTTTCTTTTTGCGGTATGCGGGCCTCTCACTGTCGTGGCTTCTCCCGTTGCGGAGCACAGGCTCCGGACGCGCAGGCCCAGCGGCCATGGCTCACGGGCCCAGCCGCTCCGCGGCATATGGGACCCTCCCAGATCGGGGCACGAACCCGTATCCCCTGCATCGGCAGGCGGACTCTCAACCACTGCGCCACCAGGGAGGCCCTGAAATGAATTACTTTTTAAGTAAAGGATATAGTGTATGTGATCCACTAAACCTATGCATTTGTTTTATTTCTTTTTTCCCCAGAATATTAGTCTTTGCCAGAAATGGATATGTGTTACTGTTTTCTACACAAAAATTACTTTAAAGAAAATAGTTATAACAATAATTATTTGTGCCAGTTTCAGTCCAGCAAATATATAACTTTTGTAGTTTAAAAAATTTAAAATAGTTAAGCAAAATAAATTTCTATTTAAATAACAAAATATTATAAAATAATTTTTATTTATTGGTGTCTGCCTAAAGGCAGATCTCATAAATTTTATTTGTTGCTTTTTTGCCACTTTTATCAAACAGAATTTGTGTTTGCTAAAATAGAATTTAGATAGTGAATTCTTTACTCTTAATCAACAAATTCATATCCTTAGAGTAACTTTGGATTGATTATTCATCTTAATTCTTTCCTTTTTTACTCCTTAATTACTTATGTCTAAAAACTAGTCTTTATGAAAAATTAAATGAAGTTTTGTTAAAGTTAAAATAATTCTTGTCTAGGTTACTTTTGCCCATTTTTAAGTGCTGTAATTTAAAAATACTTTAGAAAAATCAAGCAATAGTTATGTGTTGCTTTTAAGGAGATTCTTGTCACCTTTCTTGTGTTATTCCCCCCCAATACATATCTTTCTTCCAGCTTGTATATATTTCATGAGAATTCATGTTTATTTTGAAAAAGTCTTTCAAGATTATGTCACATTTGAGTTCAGGAAATCCAATTTTGACTAGAAGTATTGCTTTACCTTTAGCAATATGCAAATGAATTAATACAGTACCTTGAGTTTTGGCAAACTCATCTTTAAGCCATTTGAACCTCCCAACTGATACTCAGATATGTAGTGAAATTCAATAGTTCCTAGAAGCCCAGTGAGTCTACAATGTTTGGTTTCTTAAAAACAAGCTAAACTGAATAGCAGTATTAGGTGAGTTTCATTCAGAATGCCATGTAGCACAGAAACAAGTCATTTGTCTTCCAGTGTGAATTCTAATAGGTCTTAGTTCCCCAATCTAGGCTCTTTCTGTGGCCAGGACTGGGGTCCTATGATGTGTAGTCTTTAGGGACACTTTAGTTTCAAGTCTGGGGAGAATACCTTCTTCAGCTGAGATTTTTCTCTGGGGAGTTGGCTTACAGAATGGTCATCTCAGAGACTAGAATAGTGGTTATTAGGGGTGAGGGAGATGGAGAGATTCTGGTCAAATGGCACAAGGCTTCAGTTATAAGATTAATCAGCTCTGGGGATCTAATGTACAGCATGGTGACTATAGTTAATAAAACTGTGTTGTATACTTGAAATTTGCCAAGAGAGTAGACCTTAAGCATTCTTATCACACACACACACAATGGCAACCATGTAAGGTGATGTATGTGTTAAATCTGGTTGTGATAATCATTTCATGAAGTGTATGTATGTCAAATCATCCCATTGTATACTTTAAATATATACAATTTTATTTGTCAATTATACTTCAATAAAACTGAAAAAAAAAGAATGGGCATTTCTTCTTTTCACATAGGGACCACCCTGTTCAGTTTCTTCAAGCATGGCAGTTGGTATTCAATGAACATTGGTTGAATGACTGACTGACTGAAGGGATTAATGAAGCAATTGAAAACAAGTGACTCAGAAGGGTCAAAGGCATACTGCTTCACAGCCTGAACACTTTGCCTATGGGATATTAAAAAAGTATTTAGTTTGGCTGCTTACAAATTTTTTTTTGACCATAATGCATTTGTTATAGGAGTGGATTAAAACTATGCCCTGAAAAAAGTGTTTTCAATTTTGTGGGAATTTAATTTAGTCTCAGTAATCCTGTCTTCTCTTCTGTGGATGATGGGAATTTGTTTATGGAACATTTATTTGTTTGTTCAGGTCAAACATTTTATTAACCTTTTTTATTCTGTCAGACATAGATGAATAACTCATGAAGAGTCTTAGATCCATATTTCATGAAGGGCATAATTGTGATTTGAATTCCTTATATGCATAGTTATTTATTATGCTAATGAGTATGCCTGTACTGTTAGCTTTAGGTTGTAGAAAAGAAATTTTAAAAGATATATTTTTATTGGCATTGACTTTATTTTATGTCAGCAGTCATGAGTTCATGTATTTTTATGTACAAAGTGTTTCATACCACTTCATAGCATATTTAGTGTTGTATGAAAGGAGAGAAGGTTAGCACTCCCCTTGACAAGGATGGAAGAGGCCTTTGGGCCTAGCAACATGCATATGGTTAAGAAAGCATATTTAATTATCTTCTAATGGATTATGTCAAAATTTCTTTCTCTTACATATTTTACATGGAAATATTTTATATTCTTATCAAACTCATATACATATGTATCAGGACTGGCCACTTGAAATATATAATTATAAGAGAGTGAAAATAGAATGGGTTATACCAGCAAAAATTTTTTGATAATCAGAAATTACACAACACTCTGATGCTCTTTGAGAGAAACCTCAGGTTTTTTTTCTTTAAAAAAATTCAACTTTATTGAGGTATAATTTACATATAATTAAATTCACCCACTGTAAGTGTTCATTGAGTTTTTAAATTTTTTCTTCCAGTTTTCTTGAGATATAATTGACATAGAGCATTGTATAAGTTTAAGGTGTATAGCATAATGATTTGACTCATCTATCATGAAATGATTATCACAATAAGTTTAGTGAGCGTCCATCATCTTATATGTGTACAAAATTAAAGAAATAGAAAAATTTTTTCTTGTGATGATAATTCTTAGGATTTACTCTCAACAACTTTCATATAAAACATAGAGCAGTGTTCATTATATTTGTCTTGTTGTACATTACATCTGCAGTACTTATTTATCTTATAAATGGAAGTTTGTACCTTTTGACTTTTTTCATCCAATGATGAAATAGGCAAAGGACTCATGGGCAAAAGAAAAAAGGGATCTGTAATTTGTCACAAGAGAGGAGATGAGTTAACGTAGGTCAGAGTATATTTCTACCTAGGCACTGAACAACTTCATACCTTATCATGCAAATTTCTATTATTTCTATTGAAATATTGTTTATTATTTTTATTATTAATTTTTTTGGCCATGCTGCACAGCATGTGGGATCTTAGTTCCCCAACCAGGGATTGAACCCTTGCCCCCTGCAGTGGAAGCACGGAGTGTTAACCACTGGACGGCCAGGGAAACCCCTGAAATATTGTTTCTTGAGGTCACATAATATCATCTAGGAAACAGTGTTAAGTAAAGAAAATTTACAATAAAATTAACTGTCTTGTAGGATAGCAAAGACTGAGTGCAGTGTATTATCTATGTTTTTTTCCAATTTCTCTTTTCTGTGTGTTTAAATGATATTGTGTCTTGTTTAACCAATAGATAAAAACCTATGTCTGTAGACCACTGGGCCATTGTGATTCATATACTTTTAATTTCTGTAATTATTTTTTATTTTTATTTTTATTTTTTTTCTTTTTGCGGTATGTGGGCCTCTCACTGTTGTGGCCTCTCCCGTTGCGGAGCACAGGCTCCGGACGCGCAGGCCCAGCGGCCACGGCTCACGGGCCCAGCCGCTCCGCGGCATATGGGATCCTCCCAGACCGGGGCACGAACCTGTATCCCCTGCATCGGCAGGCGGACTCTCAACCACTGCGCCACCAGGGAGGCCCTAATTTCTGTAATTATTAATGAGTAATATACTTAATCCCCCCCAATAGCTTCTTTTATTCTCTGTTAAATACATCACTTTCTGTTTCTGGGAGACTTAAGTTTTTTCCTATATGAAGAGATTGAACAAACTTTTATGTGTGGTTTCAATGTAACTGCTAGAAATATTTTTATGCTACTTCATTTCTCAGTGGAGCATGAGTTACTTTGCCCTAATGTTGGGGGGGTATTAAAGACATTTTCTCCCTTTCTTTCTGAGTGGTCTGAAACCTATGAACTAAAAGCACAGAAGCATCAGACTGTGAATCTTAGTTTAATATATATATTTTTAGAAGCCACTACAGGTGAATTATTTATTCTGTATTATACGAGGCTGTTTAACTTTGATCTGGCCAGCTAGTAGCAATAAGACTACTTCTAAATATCTCTCCATTTGGAGATGTTTACTATTGTCGTCAACAGCAATCCCCTCCCCTCCCACACACAAAACACTTTCATGTATGTATGTATGTATATATGTATGTACGTATTCACATATTTATCTTTCCTCCCCTTCACATTTGGTGGGATGTGTGTGGCTTTCTGGAGAAGGGAGGGAGAAGGAGGCCTTGGCTGGAGGCTGCTATTGATCTAAGGCAGTGGGCATTAATAGGCAGCATCTGCCCTCTCACTTTTAGTAATGCAGCTGACCCTTTTAGCTGATGGATACCCGAGCTGTAAGTGGCAACTTTAATGTGATACCTTAGAGTTAGGTCCTTACTAAGTAAATCACATTTAGAAGCTTTTATGTTATCATAGTCATGCTTGTTTTAAAAACCCTAAACATGATGAATATTAAAAATGAATTTATATTCATGAAGCAAAATTTGATTTTCTAGGTAATTACCTATTCATCTAAAAACTTAAATGGTTGCTTTTAGTGTTCATCTATGTAAATGACACAATAAAAAAAGAAAGCTATTCTGTGATACTGTGCTTTATTTCAAATGATTTTCTTGATGATACATTTATTTTTTCTAAGGCTTTTTCAAATAGTCTCTTCTTTCCTAAGTAGAGTTTGCTGTAGATGGAAATAACTTAATATGTCTATTGTTAGAATGAGACTACTATAATATTTTACTTAGTCTTTTATCTAGGTACCACCTGAGTGGGCATATTGAATATTTGAAATATGGTTGTAGATTAAAGGATATACAGAGATGTTATATAATCTACCTTTAAAGCAAGTAGTGTTGGGATTTGTACTTAAGTGATGTTGGATCTAAAATCGAATCAAAGAGGCAGAAGTTCAGAGAGATTTGTTTCTCCCTAATGAATAAGAGAGAGAGATGAGTTGCCATTGATTCTTAAGAGTAAAATTCTTAACCGTGATGGAGGATTTCCCCATATTTTTGTCCTCATATCATTCTCTTAATGTTACTCATACACAGCTTTTGTTATTTAATTTTAGGTTTGAAATGGGAAATGATCAAAAAGCATTTTTATAATGGAAGCTTAAAGATTATAGACTATATAGTTAAATTTTTAATTGTTTAAAAATGTAGTAAAGTGGGCAAAATTAAGAAATATATATTTTAAAAGGACCAAAATTTTATGTGATACCTACATTTTAAACATTAGTTCTGCTTTTACTTCTTTTTTTTTTTTTTTTTGGGCCACACTGTGCAGAATGTGGGCTCTTAGTTCCCTGACCAGGGATCAAACCCGTGCCCCATGCATTGAGAGTGAGGAGGCTTAACCATTGGACTGCCAGGGAAGTCTCATTATATCCTTGTAGCTTACTTATTTTATACATAGTAGTTGGCTCCTCTTAATCACCTGCCCCATCTTGCCCTTCCCCCATTCTTCTCCCCGTTGGTAACCACTAATTAGTTCTCTGTATCTGTGAGTTTGTTTCTGTTTTGTTATCGTTTTATTTTTTAGATTCCACATAAGTGGTAACATACAGTATTTGTCTTTTTTTTGAATTTTATTTTATTTATTTTTTTATACAGCAGGTTCTTATTAGTCATCAATTTTATACACATCAGTGTATACGTGTCAATCCCAATTGCCCAATTCATCACACCACCATCCCCACCTGCTGCCGCTTTCCCCGCTTGGTGTCCATAGGTTTGTTCTCTACATCTGTGTCTCTAATTCTGCCCTGCAAACCGGTTAACCTGTACCATTTTTCTAGGTTCCACATATATGCGTTAATATACGATATTTGTTTTTTGCTTTCTGACTTACTTCACTCTGTACGACAGTCTCTGGATCCATCCATGTCTCAAAAAATGACCCAATTTCGTTCCTTTTTATGGCTGAGTAATATTCCATTGTATATATGTACCACATCTTCTTTATCCATTCAGCTGTCAGTGGGCATGTAGGTTGCTTCCATGACCTGGCTATGGTAAATAGTGCTGCAGTGAACATTGGGGTGCATGTGTCTTTTTGAATTATGTTTTTTCTGGGTGTATGCCCAGTAGAGGGATTGCTGGATCATATGGTAATTTTATTTTTAGTTTTTAAGGAACCTCCATACTGTTCTCCATAGTGGCTGTATCAACTTACATTCCAGCAACAGCGCAAGAGGGTTCCCTTTTCTCCATGCCCTCTCCAGCATTTGTTGTTTGTAGATTTTCTGATGATGCCCATTCTAACTGGTGTGAAGTGATACCTCATCGTAGTTTTGATTTGCATTTCTCTAATAATTAGTGATGTTGAGCAGCTTTTCATGTGCTTCTCGGCCATCTGTACGTCTTCTTTGAAGAAATGTCTATTTAGGTCTTTGGCCCATTTTTGGATTGGGTTGTTTATTTTTTTAATATTGAGCTGCATGAGCTGTTTATATATTTTGGACATTAACCCTTTGTCCGTTGATTCATTTGCAAATATTTTCTCCCATTCTGAGGGTTGACTTTTCATCTTGTTTATGGTTTCCTTTGCTGTGCAAAAGTTTTGAAATTTAATTAGGTTCCATTTGTTTATTTTTGTTTTTATTTCCATTACTCTAGGAGGTGGACCAAAAAAGATCTTGCTGTGATTTATGTCAAAGAGTGTTCTTCCTATGTTTTGCTCTAAGAGTTTTATAGTGTCCAGTCTTACATTTAGGTCTCTAATCCATTTTGAGTTTATTTTTGTGTATGGTGTTAGGGAGTGTTCTAATTTCATTCTTTTACATGTAGCTGTCCAGTTTTCCCAGCACCACTTATTGAAGAGACTGTCTTTTCTCCATTGTATATCCCTGCCTCCTTTGTCATAGATTAGTTGACCATAGGTGTGTGGGTTTATCTCTGGGCTTTCTATCTTGTTCCATTGATCTATGTTTCTGTTTTTGTGCCAGTACCATATTGTCTTGATTACTGTAGCTTTGTAGTATAGTCTGAAGTCAGGGAGTCTGATTCCTCCAGCTCCGTGTTTTTCCCTCAAGACTGCTTTGGCTATTCAGGCTCTTTTGTGTCTCCATACAAATTTTAAGAGTTTTTGTTCTAGTTCCGTAAAAAAATGCCATTGGTAATTTGATAGGGATTGCATTGAATCTGTAGATTGTTTTGAGTAGTATAGTCATTTTCACAATATTGATTCTTCCAAGAGCATGGTATATCTCTCCATCTGTTGGTATCATCTTTAATTTCTTTCATCAGTGTCTTACAGTTTTCTGCATACAGGTCTTTTGTCTCCCTAGGTAGGTTTATTCCTAGGTATTTTATTCTTTTTGTTGTAATGGTAAATGTGAGTGTTTCCTTCATTTCTCTTTCAGATTTTTCATCATTAGTGTATAGGAATGCAAGAGATTTTCTGTGCATTAATTTTGTATCCTGCAACTTTACCAAATTCATTGATTAGCTCTAGTAGTTTTCTGGTATCATCTTTAGGATTCTCTATATATAGTATCATGTCATCTGCAAACAGTGACAATTTTACTTCTTCTTTTCCAGTTTGACTTCCTTTTCTTTCTTTTTCTTCTCTGATTGCCATGGCTAAGACTTCCAAAACTATGTTGAGTAATAGTGGTGAGAGTGGACATCCTTGTTTTGCTCCTGATCTTAGAGGAAATGCTTTCAGTTTTTCACCATTGAGAATGATGTTTGCTGTGGCTTTGTCAGATATGGCCTTTATTATGTTGAGGTATGTTCCCTCTATGCCCACTTTGTGGAGATTTTTATCATAAATGGGTGTTGAATTTTGTCAGAAGCTTTTTCTGCATCTATCAAGATGATCATATGGTTTTTATCCTTCAATTTGTTAATATGGTGTATCACAGTGATTGATTTGCATATATTGAAGAATCCTTGCATCCCTGGGATAAATCCCACTTGATCATGGTGTATGATTCTTTTAATGTGTTGTTGGATTCTGTTTGCTAGTGTTTTGTTGAGGACTATTGCATCTATATTCATCAGTGATATTGGTCTGTAATTTTCTTTTTTGTAGTATCTTTGTCTGGTTTTGGTATCAGGGTGATGGTAGCCTCATAGAATGAGTTTGGGAGTGTTCCTTCCTCTGCAATTTTTTGGAAGAGTTTGAGAAGGATAGGTGTTAGCTCTTCTCTAAATGTTTGATAGAATTCACCTGTGAAGCCATCTGGTCCTGGACTTTTGTTTGTTGGAAGATTTTTAATCACACTTTCAATTTCATTACTTGTGATTGGTCTGTTCATATTTTCTATTTCTTCCTGGTTCAGTCTTAGAAGGTTATACCTTTCGAAGAATTTGTCCATTTCTTCCAGGTTGTCCATTTTATTGGCATAGAGTTGCTTGTAGTAGTCTCTTAGGATGCCTTGTATTTCTGCAGTGTCTGTTGTAACTTCTCCTTTTTCATTTCTAATTTTATTGATTTGATTCCTCTCCCTCTTTTTCTTGATGAGTCTGGGTAATGGTTTATCAATTTTGTTTATCTTCTCAAAGAACCAGCTTTTAGTTTTATTGCTCTTTGCTATTGTTTTCTTTGTTTCTATTTCATTTATTTCTGCTCTGATCTTTATGATTTCTTTCCTTCTACTAATTTTGGGTGTTGTTTGTTCTTCTTTCTCTAGTTCCTTTAAGTGTAAGGTTAGATTGTTTATTTGAGATTTTTCTTGTTTCTTGAGGTAGGTTTGTGTAGCTATAAACTTCCCTTTTATAACTGCTTTTGCTGCATCCCATAGGTTTTGGATAGTCGTGTTTTCATTGTCATTTTTCTCTAGGTATTTTTTGATTTCCTCTTTGATTTCTTATGTGATCTCTTGGTTATTTAGTAACGTATCGTTTCGCCTCTGTATGTTTGTGTTTTGTACGTTTTTTCCCCTGTAATTCATTTCTAATCTCATAGCGTTGTGGTTAGAAAAGATGCTTGATGTGATTTCAGTTTTCATAACTTTACTGAGGCGTGATTTGTGACCCAAGATGTGATCTAACCTGGAGAATGTTCCGTGCGCACTTGAGAAGAAAGTGTAATCTGCTGTTTTTGGATGGAATGTCCTATAAACATCAATTAAATCTATGTGGTCTATTGTGTCATTTAAAGCTTCTGTTTCCTTATTTATTTTCATTTTGGGTGATCTGTGCATTTGTTTAAGTGAGGTGTTAAAGTCCCCCATTATTATTGTGTTACTGTCGATTTCCTCTTTTATAGCTGTTAGCAGTTGCCTTATGTATTGAGGTGCTCCTATGTTGGGTGCATATATATTTATAATTGTTATATCTTCTTCTTGGATTGATCCCTTGATCATTATGTAGTGTCCGTCCTTGTCTCTTGGAACATTCTTTATTTAAAGTCTATTTTATTTGATATGAGTATTGCTACTCCAGCTTTCTTTTGACTTCCATTTGCATGGAATATCTTTTTCCATCCCCTCACTTTCAGTCTGTATTTGTCTCTAGGTCTGAAGTGGGTCTCTTGTAGACAGCATATATACGGGTCTTGTTTTTGTATCCATTCAGTGAGTCTGTATCATTTGTTTGGAACATTTAATCCATGCACAATTAAGATAATTATCGATATGTATGTTCCTATCACCATTTTCTTAATTGTTTTGGGTTTGTTTTTGTAGGTCCTTTTCTTCTCTTGTGTTTCCCACTTAGAGAAGTTCCTTTAGCATTTGTTGTAGAGCTGGTTTGGTGGTGCTGAATCCTCTTAGCTTTTGCTTGTCTATAAAGCATTCGATTTCTCCATCAAATCTGAATGAGATCCTTGCCGGGTAGAGTAATCTTGGTTGTAGGTTCATGCCTTTCATCACTTTAAGTATGTCATGCCACACCCTCTGGCTTGTAGAGTTTCTGCTGAGAAATCAGCTGTTAACCTTATGGGAGTTCCCTTTTATGTTATTTGTCATTTTTCCCTTGCTGCTTTCAATAGTTTTTCTTTGCCTTTAATTTTTTCCAATTTGATTACTGTTTGTCTTGGCATGTTTCTCCTTGGGTTTATCCTGTATGGGACTCTCTGAGCTTCCTGGACTTGGGTGGCTATTTCTTTTCCCATGTTAGGGAAGTTTTCGACTATAATCTCTTCAAATATTTTCTTGGGTCCTTTCTCTCTTCTCCTTCTGGCACCCCTATAATGCAAATGTTGTTGCATTTAATGTTGTCCCAGTGGTCTCTTGGGCTTTCTTCATTTCTTTTCATTCTTTTTTCTTTATTCTGTTCTGCAGCCGTGAATTCCACCATTCTGTCTTCCAGGTCACTTATCCGTTCTTCTGCCTCAGTTATTCTGCTATTGATTCCTTCTAGTCCAGTTTTCATTTCATTTATTGTATTGTTCATCTCTGTTTGTTTGTTCTTTAATTCTTCTAGGTCTTTGTTAAACATTTCTTGCATCTTCTCGATCTTTGCTTCCATTCTTTTTCCGAGGTCCTGGATCATCTTCACTATCATTATGCTGAATTATTTTTCTGGAATGTTGCTTATCTCCACTTCATTTAGTTGTTTTTCTGGGGTTTTATCTTGTTCCTTCATCTGGTACATAGCCCTCTGCCTTTTCATCTTGTCTATCTTTCTGTGAATGTGGTTTTTGTTCCACAGGCTGCAGGATTGTAGTTCTTCTTGCTTCTGCTGTCTGCCCTCTTGTGGATGAGGCTGTCTAAGAGGCTTGAGCAAGTTTTCTGCTTTTACTTCTTAATTACAGTTCTAATATTTCTTTGTCTTTTTTTTTTTTTTTCGGTATGCGGGCCTCTCCTGTTGTGGAGCACAGGCTCCGTACGCGCAGGCTGAGCGGCCATGGCTCACAGGCCTAGCCGCTCTGCGGCATGTGGGATCTTCCCAGACCCGGGCACAAGCCCGTGTCCCCTGCAGTGGCAGGCGGACTCTCAACCACTGCACCACCAGGGAAGCCCCCTTGTCTTTTTGAATGTCTACATTTTCCTCCAGCCACTTCCAAGTTAAAAAGGAAAGTCTAGACTTTCTATTTCAGAAGATACTGACTTTGAAGAAAATATGTGAGTATTTAAAACCTGTAGTAGGCAGAGAAATCAAGAAAAAAATTTCTGGAAATACATTGCAATGTGATTTAATCACCATACCAATAAATGTTTAAACCATACCGTTGACAAAATAGTCCAGGAAATATTATTATTAGTGACTCTTGATAGTAGCTTTCTGAACCTACCTTGGAATTGATTGGTAGTTATAAATTATAGAACTGTGGAAAATATTGTATACCATATATAAAAAATACTGTATGATCAGAATTTAATTTGTGACTAGATGACATTTGCTAAAATTTTTTGATATTATAAACAAACATGACACCCAATTAATTTAAAGCAATTATTATTTAGAAATTGCATTATTTGGCATGCTTTCATTTTGGGTTTGTAATTTGGTAAATCTTTAAGTTGGAATGATCACTTGCTTTGTTGAGATTATGGTAATCTAAAAAGAGCAAGACGGGACTCCTACTTAAATTAGACATCTGATCCAAACTTAGCAGTTCTCTCAGCTTGCCAGGGAAAACACTTGATGGTTTCACTTCTTTCTTCTGTCATCTTGAGAGACTCTACTCCATTTTTCTCCTCCATTGACTAACCTTTGACTTCCCAAACCTGCATTTCTTTCCAACGGAGGTGAATAAACACTCTTTGTATGTGAAGATTAAAGGTCCATGGACACTGCAGGTACCCTGAAGCAAATTTGTTCAGAATTAATTTTTTACCTCCAATTGTGGTTGTTTTAGGATAGGAAACCAGATAGAATTCAACAGTGTATCTTGAATCTTAGAACTTAGTACTTTTTTTACAAACAACAGGAAAAAAAAAAAAAAAGAGAGAAAAAGACCAAGTGCCAGTAACATTTACTCTTCAAAGGAACGTTTTTGTCTTTCTGTGCCTGGTTATCTTCAAGAGTTGCAGAATAAAAAAGAAAATTTCAGTGGAAGTATACTTCAGCCTCTGATATAGAAAAGACCTTTAAAAAGAGTCATTGTTGACATGAAAGGGAAAACATACTGATTTTCTGGGATGTAAGCCTTAGAAAACAAGCCAGAGTGAAAGAACATGTAGAAATGAAAAACTTATGACTCTAGGAGATGACCTATTGTGAATTATTTCAGAATTCAGTGGATATCTCAGTTGGTTGATTTTTCTCCTATGAATCCTTGGTCCTATGAACGTACTGAGTGGGCATCAGCTCTGTTTTAGAGCGAAACAATCATTGCAACGAATTTCACCGTTCTGAATACATAAACCAGTTGTTTTAGAACATACTGTAAAGTATGTACTTGTAAAGGGCAAAATGTGTCTATATGACTAAAGAATGTAAAGAAGTATTTCTCTAAGAAATTGTAACTATTGATTGGTCTTTAGTCATAGGTGACTTGGCTTACAGATTTCAGAATCTAAAACTAGTAGATGCATTTTACCAGTTACACTTAGGTGATTCTGGCAACAGATATAGTAATCTGGAAGTGACAGAAAAATTAAGAAGCAGAGAAGCAAGAAGGAATAAATCCTTTCTTAGGCATATACTTTCTACCTTTTTGTAAAATAAAGTGTTCAACAAAATATATGTTTCACAATACTACTGATGCAGCTGACTCCTGGAATTCAGTTGATTATGTTCTATTTAGGAACAGAAGCAGTTAAAAACAGGCATTTTGATAATATATTTAGTAAGTTCTAGTTGGGTTGGCAAAATAGTACGTTCAAAATCATGAAAGGATGCTTCTCTTTATTTTTTATTTATTTAAAAATATTTTTAAAATTAATTTTTATTGGAGTATGGTTGCTATACAATGTTGTGTTTATTTCTGCTGTTCAACAAAGTGGATCAGCTATACGTATACATATATCCCCTCTTTTTTTGGATTTCCTTCCCATTTAGGTCACCACAGAGCATTGAGTAGAGCTCCCTGTGCTCTACAGTAGGTTCTCATTAGTTATCTATTTTATACATAGTAGTATATATATGTCACTTCCAATCTTCCAGTTCATCCCACCCTCCCTTCCCTCCTTGGTATCCCTATGTCTGTTCTCTACATCTAGGATGCTTCTCTTTAAACATCAAGCATAGGGCAGAATCAATTTTGTTATATCCAAACACCATCATGTTATTGAAAACTTACTGAATAATTGAGTACCTTATAAATAATTATCAAAGTCTGTTTTTCAATCCTCTACATTTTTACCATAGAGAACCTTCTGAAATTTCATTGTTTAGAAATTTTAAGATAGCCTTCTTTTTTTTTTAGGAGAGATATGTTCAGTTCTCTTATTTGTTCGAAAATCTAGGCTTTGAATTGTTAATATGAAAATAAATAGAAGAGATAGGAGAGACTAGAGCTTTAGAAGAACCTTAATCAGTTCAGTAATGTCATGGTTCAGGAATAGTTTTAAAAGCCATATTTTTACTGTTAAGATATCATGATGGTTAAAGCAGAGGACCCTGGACCACATGCTCACTAGCTTACTAACTATGAGACTTTGGGCAAGGTATTTAAATTCTCTGTGCCTCAGACTCTCTTTCTGTAAAATGGGATGCAGAGAATTTAAATACCTACCATGTGGGGTTGTTATGAGGATTGAATAAGTTAATACAAGTACTAATAGCACTACTATATATGTTTCAGCCAACACTATTATTAGATTTAGTGCATTTGCCAATTTGCTTACTTTGACGATTGTTTTCCTTAGAGAGCCTATAACTCTCTAGTTATTGAATTAAATTTCTTGCAGGAATACAGTTGTCTGTGAATTATATCTCTCTTAGAAGATTCGGCCCAAGATAGGAAAGCTAGGCAAAACAGATATTTCCTGGTAAATATTATATAATGGGTCACTGAGTCTGCAACATCATTTAGTGCCCACATGTGTGCAGAGCTTTGTTTTAGCCTCTTCTGTTTGCTGGATTGCATCAAGTTCAAACAGTTCAAATCACAGGGATTTGGGAATTGTGTTTCTTAGAGGAATTTGATTCAGGAAGGCAGCTCGTTATGGTTTCTAAGATCAAGGACTTGAACTGGAGTCCACATGGAATCCATGTTGAACTGGTACCTTGACGCAGTACAAAGGAACAAGTTGTACTTTTCTTTTTCTACCTATTGAACCAGTACCATAATCAAAGTGGAAAAAAATATTTTGCTTCATAGTTTAAGTAACAGTCAGCAGTCTTTTATTCTTGTTGATACATAGAGAAAATTTGGAAGATGGTTATCTGTATTGTGCTGCCAAATATATTGTTATTATGCAGACCCTGCAGGCAGCAGCTGCAGTTGTTTTCCAAAGGACATGCAACCAATCTAGCTATCGTGCACCCAGCTTTAGTATTGCTGGCTGTATTTGGTCTTTTTACTCACAGATGCATGCATACTAACTAACACTTTTAGTCACAATGTTAAAATTGAAGGATGGGTACTATATTTTGATGGTCCTTATCTTCTCTTTCATCTGTTCTTGGTTTTAGTTCTTAATTACTGCTATTATTCTTGGGCATTTCTGATCACAAGCATACATTCAATTTCTATCTAATATATCCTTTTTTTGTGGTTCAGGGCAGTTATGTAAGTATATGATGTACTGAAATGATTTGCTTTGACTTGACCCAGTTAGAGTTTACTTTAAGTCTTGAGCCAGCTGAAATAAGATTTAGCTGATTTATGCCACTATTCTTTTTCCAGTAATGTTGACTGGAGCAGAACTACTTATTGTGCTAATGCTCACTTCTAAAATGTACAGGCTTATTTACATAGCCTGAAAAAAGTATCCACACTAGTTGGGTTTTAATCTAGTGGTAGGCAAAGTAGCATATTGTAAAAGGTATAGTTTGCCTCTTTGACATGGTTTTCTGGTATGAAACTTGATGTATTGAATATTAATCAAAATAAGAAGCTGGAGTGAGATGGATATATTTATTCCAGAATTATAGTCATGTGGTCAATTTTATACCATACCTGTGAAGCAGATAATGGTAATCAATATAATAATGATAAAAATAATAATTATTTAATACTTATTAAGCCCTTACTTTGTACCAGGCACTTGGGTTAAGCTCTTTACATTAAATAATTCACACCAAACAACAATTTTTGAAGCAAGTACTAGTATTACTTTTTAATTTTACAGATGAGATAACAGAGGCTTAGAGATGTTAGCATACTCTCCAAAGCCACACAATTTTGAAGCAGGGATCCAGTTCCAATTGTTTCTGACTTTAGAGTCTGAGCTCTTAGTGTCTGTTCTGTTTTTACTACCTTCCATGTTATATATTGGCATGCAGTTATATAGATCAGGGTCTTGGTGGCAAATAGATTGCACACTCAAATGGGGTAATTGATAGAGGAGTTATGAACAAGAGTAAGAGATAATAACAAGGGATGATGAAGAGATGGTGAGGCTAGCAACAGTGGGAAATACTATCATCCCTATATATGAAGGGACAAAAGAAGGGATTGGTTACTGGATCTTGAAGAGAGGGCCATCTGACAGCCCCTGTTGTCTTAGGTTGAGGGACATAACCAAGCTTGGTGACCTAGCAGGGAAGGAGTGGAGGAAATAAATTCCCTGACCGCATTTTCCTCCCTCTCTCCAGTCTCTTGCCAGTGATCCTCATTGGCTGAACTCAACTGGAAGCCAGAGGAAAAGAGATCCTTTGGTGCAGTGATGAGCTTCTTCTGGCACACAGCAGGTTGGAAACAGATAAAAAGTTTGCAGTGCAAACAGAAAATATCCAGTTCACAGATGCACCACCAAGAGAATAGTTTCTCAATGTCAAAGCATTAGTGAGGCCAGGATTTTCTACTTAGGTCTCTAATCATTTGACCTGCTTATTCTTAATTTTAATTTTTTATTTTGACTTCTTAATTATAGATTTCAGAAACAGCATGCATTGGTAGGGAGAATGTAGACCAAGATTCTTTCCTTGAAATTGCCAACGTTACGTTTAGGATTTTGAACAAATTAACTTTGGATATGTCTCAACTTTTTTCTTCTTCTTTAAAATATGAATAACAATATCAGTACTGTTCTAGGTAGATACAATAAACATTCATGAAATAGTTATAAAGTTTGGACATTTAATAACATATACATATGTCTACATTTTTACCTTTTTTACTAGTCTTCTTCCTTTCTAAATCCTTAAGTGTTTATCTGAGATCATTTTTCTTCTCCCTAAAAAACACTCTTTACTGTTTCTTTGAGTATGGGTCTGCTGGTAAGTTTTTTGATTTTTTTTTTTTGTCTGAAATGAAATGATTTCTTTATCTATGTTCGTTTTTGAAGGGTATTTTTGCTGGGTATAGAATTTTAGATTAGCAGTTATTTTCTTTCAACACTTTGAAAATATCAGTCCATTAGTCCTCTGGTTTCTGTAGTTACTATTGAGAAGCTAGCTGTGTTGTTCTAACTGTTACTTCTTTGAAGGTAGTCTATCCTTTTCTAGTTGCTTTTAAGATTTTTCTCACTTTGATTTTCAGAAATTTTACTATAATAGGCTTAAGGTTATTAATTTATTCACAACTTGCTTCTTTCCAAAACACTTATTTCAAGAGGACCCAAAAGGTTGGAGTGTTAAGTAATTGCTATTTTTTAAAAATAAAATTAATAAAAAAACTGGTAGCTAATGAGGGCTGATGTAGATAAGGTAACAGGTTCCTCTTTTAAGTCCTTTTACATACTTCTTAACATTGCTTCTTTTTTCCAGCTTTATTGAAGTATAATTGACAAATAAAATTCTATATATTTAAGGTGTACCATGTGATGGTTTGATATATGTTTACATTTTGAAATGATTACCATAAGCTAATTAACACATTCATTATCTCACATAGGTACCATTTGTGAGTGTGTGTGTGTTAACACTGCTTCCTTTTAAAATAATTAATTAATTAATTAATTTTGGCTGCATTGGGTGCTTGCTGCTGTGCGCGGGCTTTTTTAGTTGCGGTGAGTGGGGACTACTCTTCGTTGCGGTGTGTGGGCTTCTCATTGCAGTGGCTTCTCTTGTTGTGGAGCATGGGCTCTAGGCACACGGGCTTCAGTAGTTGTGGCACACGGGCTCTAGAGCACAGGCTCAGTAGTTGTGGTACATGGGCTTAGTTGCTCCGTGGCATGTGGGGTCTTCCCAGACCAGGGCTCAAACCTGTGTCCCCTGCACTGGCAAGTGGATTCTTAACCACTGTGCCACCAGGGAAGCCCAGCATTGCTTCTTAACAGAAGAATGATGGTAGTGCAGGAAGTCAGGTAAGGTCAAAGAGAATCTGACAAGGTTCCCTCTTTCCCTTACCTAATGCCAGGAATGGAGAAGAAGAGGGAAAGGATAGACTTACATCAATTCAGAAGTATTATACAAAGTGAAGGATCTTGAAAATAGTAGAAGATTGTTTATTACAAAAGACAAATTATTTTGCCCAGTGAATTGTCAGTCTATAGTGAAGGCTGTCATGCTACTGAAACATTTTCCTTACATACACCAAATTCATATCATATTAGCATCAACAGAATCTGCCATAGTCAATTCTGTTACTCAGGACAAGAAAATGTAGAAAAAGGAAAACAAGAAATTTTATGATGTAAAATGTAAGAGTCTTTCTACAATCGTTAAATTGTATTGGAGTAAAAATGATGAAACGCTTTTCTTTTGATAGTAATCTTAAAAAGTTTGTATACTAAGTCCTGTAAACCAGATATTTGAATTATTGGATTGATATTGTACAATGGAAATTATCTGAAGCATTCTGATTTCTTGAAAAGTTACGTTGTGAAAAATTTGTCTTGTAAGAGTAGATGTACAAAAAGCATATGTCGTTGTTATTACCTAGAATCCAATAAAAGATAGCTTTTGCAAATTATTACCACATGTGTGTAGGAGTTGCTTTCACACTTAAGTTTTTTTTTTTAATAATTAAATAATTTTATTTTTTGGCTGCATTGGGTCTTCGTTGCAGTGTGTGTGCTTTCTCTAGTTGCGGTGAGCGGGGGCTACGTTTCCTTGCTGTGCACAGAAGGAAGGGCTACACTTCTCATTGCGGTGGCTTCTTGTGTTGTGGAGCATGGGTGCTAGGCACGTGGGCTTCAGTAGTTGTGGCACGTGGGCTCAGTAGTTGTGGCTCGCGGGCTCTAGAGTGCAGGCTCAATAGTTGTGGCACACGGGCTTAGTTGCTCCACAGCATGTGGGATCTTCCCGGACCAGGGCTCGAACCTCTGTCCCCTGCATTGGCAGGCAGATTCTAACCACTGCACTACCAGGGAAGTCCAGTTAGGTTATTTTAGATAGCAGAATAATTTGTTTTACATTTTAAGCATTGAAATGTCCCTTTAAGTTCTGTATTCCTGTGACTCCAGCATGATATATAATAGAAATAGCACAGAATAAAATATTTTGTCAAGTAATTGAAATAGCAAATTCTGTGGGTAGTCTATTGAATGAAATAATGATATTTGCAGGGGCATTGTATGAGTGCAGTATCTGTGAGAAGTCTTCTCCCAAAGCTACTAAATTCAAGACTTATGTCCTTAAACCATATAATTAAAAAGAAGAAGAATATAAAGCAATTGACAAAGCAAAGAATGACCAGCAATTCATTGGTGACTGCAATATAGTTTAATTTTCAACTTTTAACTTGCAACCTATATTTGCTTTTAAAGTATCACTTAGGGCTTCCCTGGTGGCGCAGTGGTTGAGAGTCCGCCTGCCGATGCAGGGGACACGGGTTCGTGCCCCGATCCCGGAGGATCCCACATGCCGCGGAGCGGCTGGGCCCGCGAGCCATGGCCGCGGAGCCTGTGTGTCCGGAGCCTGTGCTCCGCAACGGGAGAGGCCACAGCAGTGAGAGGCCCGCGTACAGCAAAAAAAAAAAAAAAAAAAAAAAAAAAAAAAAATAAAGTATCACTTAGCTGTGCACAGGCAGCCACAAAATTAGGATTTTTTTCTTCTTGTGGTCTGTATTTACTGAATTTTAAAGTTATGGCAAAATTCTGAAGTCATTTGAACCCTAAGGGAAATTACAGTCTGCAATCATATTAGTAGCAGAAGTATTAGTAACCATAAAGAAGGCCATTCTCATTTCCCACTTAGAGGTCATGTGCCTTGTGTGATCTATTACAATTGATGGCTTATCACAGGCCATCTAGAATTTTCAAAAAATTGCTTGGGACTTCCCTCGTAGTACAGTGGTTAAGAATCCTCCTGGACATGGGTTCGATCCTTGGTCTGGGAAGATCCTACATGCCGCAGATCAACTAAGCCCATGTGCTACATCTACTGAGCCTGTGCTCTAGAGCCCGTGAGCCACAACTACTGAGCCTGCGTGCCACAACTACTGAAACCTGCATGCCTAGATTCTGTGCTTCGCAACAAGAGAAGCCACCGCAATGAGAAGCCCACACATTGCAACTAAGAGTAGCCCCTGCTCACTGCAACTAGAGAAATCCCGCCCGCAGCAATGAAGACCCAACACAGCCAAAAATAAATAAAATAAAATCAATAAATTAAAAAAATTCCTTATTAGTACTGAAGTGTGTTTAAAAGTTGGCTGTCAGTTTAGAAGTACAGCCTTTGCCTTACATACTGCATTTTTGGTATATTTATTACTAGTGATTACTCGATTGTAGGGGCTGGTAGACACTGAGGAGTATTTTGCTTTTATAAGTTAAAGGTGTTACTAACTTGGACGAAGTTCTAATAGATTTAGATTATTTGTTTATCATTAAGTATCATTGCAAATAAGTTAGTTCTGTAGGCCTACAAAAAGGAGACAGATTTGTGCTGTAATGAAACCATTTGATACTATTCAAATTATGCTGTATTTTGTTGCAATAGCGTCACTTTATACTCTACCAAAATGAAGTTGTAGAACAAACCAATTGCTAGATATTGTTAGCAGGTCTGCAAAATGTCCTCAATCATTAAAGGAAGAAAAGTCAAAAGCTAGGTGGTCATGAAGTACATGTGTTCATTGGAGTAAATGATGTGTGTAGAGGGGTGTGAATTGAAGATGTATAAGTGAATAAATGTCATCTTCTGAGTGGTAAAAGGTTAGTTGGCAGGATATTGTTGGTTGGGTGCTCTCAGCAATTCAGGCAGCTAGCTCACTGTATGCTTCACAAAGACCACATTGACCACAAAGACCACAAGGACCACATGCAACATCTGTAGGGAAACATGGAATCAAGTTAGGAAGGACTGGAGTTGGAGGATGCAGCTCATCACAGAACCCTCTGTTCTCTCTAGAGAAGAAAGTTAAGGCCAGAAATAAGGTTAAGCTGCCTAAAGGGAATGGTGAAAGGAAATTTAGAGGTTGATTTGTCAAGATTAGCCTAAACTTTCAGGTAGGAGTAAAGTAGGTCAGAAAATAGACATCAGTGAGATTCTGAAATTCTTTGCTTTAACTGGATTGTTCTGCAGAATTATCATTGCTAAGGTGTCTAATCATAAGATTTAGTTGTTCGCTAAAGGTCTGATGTTTGGTAGCCTGAGTTTATAGAGCTATAGGAAAACACCATTCACCACAATTCTGAAGTTAGGAATTGTCCTTATCTCCTGAACTTTGTGTCACACTGATTCTCTATCTCAATCAGTTGACAGTATTTCTAAATTACGGTAGCAGTTTTCAAGAGATAAATAGATCTCTTCTTGGTATTTTGAAAATGCAAGCCCCAATCACTACTTTATGAGGGATTGTTAAAAAATAGACTTAATACTTATTATGTCCTCAATCCTGACATAGTTTCTATAGGGGAAATCAGAAGACTACATCTCTGACCTGTGTCCTTTTAAGAGACACCAACCATACACATATGGGGGAAAAAAGAAAGCATTTTTAAAGCAACATAAAAGCAAGCATTATATCAGTTGGTGTAGATTGTATATAAGTAGTAGTTGTTCTTTGGCACAATGAAAAGAATGTGAGTTTGGGAATCAGAGAGAGCTTGGTCCATTAACTAGTTAAGAAACCTTGAGCTAATCTTGTCACTTCTGTGAGACTGAATTTCCTTATCTGCAAAAAAAAAAAAATTTTCCTTATCTGGAAGTGACAATATTGAGGGCTTAGACTTGTGGCTTTTAGTTTTGGCAGCTTTAGAATCACTGGAGCATGGGGTCTTTAAATAGCACTATTTTTGGACCCCAGAAGGACTAGGTATAGGTGATTTCTTAGAAGATTCCCCCAGGTGATTCTAATGTACTGCTAGGATTGAGAATCATTGGCCTAGAGTAAGGTAGTGATGAAAGAATTCAAGAATTTGGAGGACTTAAAATAGTAACAGAGGTGAGCTAGAAGGGGCATTAGATCAACTGGTTTAATGGCTTCATTTTGCAAATGAGGACACTAAGAAGCAAGTAAGTCATCTGATTCGGTGACTTTTTATGTAGAGGCGTGAAGTAGAGAAAGAATTATGGTCATTTCTGTAACATGGTGATGAGGTTAATTGTACTGATATTGAAAGAGATTGAAAGGTTGGAAAAGGGAACAGGTTTATGAGAAAGAAATGTTTAGTTTTCAGTATATTGAATTTAAGGCAACTGTTGTACATATATGGAAATAAATGTGTGTGAAAGTTTTTTTTTTAACATCTTTATTGGAGTATAATTGCTGTGCAATGGTGTGTTAGTTTCTGCTGTACAACAAAGTAAATCAGCTATACATATACATATATTCCCATTTCTCCTCCCTCTTGCGTCTCCCTCCCTCCCACCCTCCCTATCCCACCCCTCTAGGAGGACACAAAGCACTGAGCTGTCTCCCTGTGCTATGTGGCTGCCTCCCACTAGCTATCTATTTTACATTTGGTAATGTATATATGTCCATGCCTCTCTCTCACTTTGTCCCAGCTTACCTTTCCCCCTCCCCGTGTCCTCAAGTCCATTCTCTAGGTCTGCGTCTTTATTACTGTCCTGCCCATAGGTTCTTCAGAACTTTTTTGTTTTTTGTTTTTTAGGTTCCATATATATGTGTTAGCATACAGTATTTATTTTTTTCTTTCTGACTTACTTTTCACTCTGTATGACAGACACTAAGTCTATCCACCTCACTGCAAATAACTCAATTTCATTTCTTTTTAAGGCTGAGTAATACCCCATTATATATATGTGCCACATCTGCTTAATCCATTCACCTGTCGATGGACACTTAGGTTGCTTCCATGTCCTGGCTATTGTAAATAGGACTGCAATGAACATTGTGGTACATGACTCTTTTTTTTTTTTTTTTTTTTGGTACGCGGGCCTCTCACTGTTGTGGCCTCTCCTGTTGCGGAGCACAGGCTCCAGACGCGCAAGCTCAGCGGCCATGGCTCACGGGCCCAGCCGCTCCGCGGCATGTGGGATACTCCCGGACCGGGTCACGAACCCGTGTCCCCTGCATCGGCAGGCGGACTCTCAACCACTGCGCCACCAGGGAAACCCATGACTCTTTTTGAATTATGGTTTTCTCAGGGTATATGCCCAGTAGTGGGATTGCTGGATGGTATGGTAGTTCTATTTTTAGTTTTTAATGAACCTCCATACTGTTCTCCATAGTGGCTGTATCAATTTACATTCCACCCAACAGTGCAAAAGGGTTCCCTTTCTCCACACCCTCTCAAGCATTTATTGTTTGTAGATTTTTTGATGATGGCCATTCTGATTGGTGTGAGGTGATACCTCATTGTAGTTTTGATTTGCATTTCTCTAATGATTAGTGATGTTGAGCATCCTTTCATGTGTTTGTTGGCAATCTGTATATCTTCTTTGGAGAATGTCTGTTTAGGTCTTCTGCCCATTCTTGGCTTGGGCTGTTTTTTTTTTGATATTGAGCTGCATGAGTTGCTTGTATATTTTGGAGAATAATCCTTTGTCAGTTGCTTCGTTTCCAAATAATTTCTCCCATTCTGAGGGTTGTCTTTTCGTCTCGTTTATGGTTTCCTTTGCTGTGCAAAAGCTTTGAAGCTTCATTAGGTCCCATTTGTTTATTTTTGTTTTTATTTCCATTACTCTAGGAGGTGGATCAAAAAAGATCTTGCTGTGACTTATGTCATAGAGTGTTCTTCCTATGTTTTGCTCTAAGAGTTTTATAGTGTCCGGTCTTACATTTAGGTCTAGAATACATTTTGAGTTTATTTTTGTGTATGGTGTTAGGGAGTGTTCTAATTTCATTCTTTTACATTTAGCTGTCCAGTTTTCCCAGCACCACTTATTGAAGAGACTGTCTTTTCTCCATTGTATTTCCTTGCCTCCTTTGTCACAGATTAGTGGACCATGCGTGCGTGGGTTAATCTCTGGGCTTTCTGTCTTGTTCCATTGATCTATGTTTCTGTTTTTGTGCCAGTACCATATTGTCTTGATTACTGTAGCTTTGTAGTATAGTCTGAAGTCAGGGAGTCTGATTCCTCCAGCTCCATGTTTTTCCCTCAAGACTGCTTTGGCTATTCGGGCTCTTTTGTGTCTCCATACAAATTTTAAGATTTTTTGTTCTAGTTCCGTAAAAAATGCCATTGGTAATTTGATAGGGATTGCATTGAATCTGTAGATTGCTTTGGGTAGTATAGTCATTTTCACAATATTGATTCTTCCAATCCAAGAACATGGTATATCTCTCCATCTGTTGGTATCATCTTTAATTCCTTTCATCAGTGTCTTATAGTTTTCTGCATACAGACCTTTTGTCTCCCTAGGTAGTTTATTCCTAGGTATTTTATTCTTTTTGTTGCAATGGTAAATGTGAGTGTTCCCTTCATTTCTCTTTCAGACTTTTCATCATTAGTGTATAGGAATGCAAGAGATTTCTGTGCATTAATTTTGTATCCTGATACATTACCAAATTCATTGATTAGCGCTAGTAGTTTTCTGGTATCGTCTTTAGGATTCTCTATGTATAGTATCATGTCGTCTGCAAACACTGACAGCTTTACTTCTTCTTTTCCGATTTGGATTCCTTTTATTTCTTTTTATTCTCTGATTGCTGTGCCTAAAAGTTCCAAAACTGTGTTGAATAATAGTGGTGAGAGTGGGCAACCTTGTCTTGTTCCTGATCTTAGTGGAAATGGTTTCAGTTTTTCACCATTGAGAACCATGCTGGCTGTGGGTTTGTCACATATGGCCTTTATTATGTTGAGGTACGTTCCCTCTATGCCTACTTTCTGGAGGGTTTTTATGAAAAATGGGTGTCGAATTTTGTTGAAAGCTTTTTCTGCATCTATTGAGATGACCGTATAGTTTTTATCCTTCAATTTGTTAATATGGTGTATCACATTGATTGATTTTCTTATATTGAAGAATCCTTGCAGTCCTGGGGTAAACCCCACTTGATCATGGTGTATGATCCCTTTAATGTGCTGTTGGATTCTATTTGCTAGTATTTTGTTGAGGAGTTTTGCATCTATGCTCATCAGTGATATTTGTCTGTAGTTTTCTTTTTTTGTAGTATCTTTGTCTGGTGTGGTATCAGGGTGACGGTGGCCTCATACAATGAGTTTGGGAGTGTTCCTCCCTCTGCTAGATCTTGGAAGAGTTTGAGAAGGATGCGTGTTAGCTCTCTTTAATGTTTGATAGAACTCACCTGTGAAGCCATCTGGTCCTGGACTTTTGTTTGTTGGAAGATTTTTAATCACAGTTTCAATTTCAGTGCTTGTGATTGGTCTGTTTATGTTTTCTATTTCTTCCTGGTTCAGTCTCAGAAGGTTGTGCTTTTCTTTTTTTTTTTTTTTTTTTTTGCTGTACGCGGGCCTCTCACTGTTGTGGCCTCCCCCATTGCGGAGCACAGGCTCCGGACGCACAGGCCCAGCAGCCATGGCTCACGGGCCCAGCCTCTCCGCGGCATGTGGGATCTTCCCAGACCGGGGCACGAACCCGTATCCCCTGCATCGGCAGGCAGACTCTCAACCACTGCGCCACCAGGGAAGCCCAGGTTGTGCTTTTCTAATAATTTGTCCATTTCTTCCAGGTTGTCCATTTTATTGGCATATAGTTGCTTTTAGTAATCTCTCATGATCCTTTGTATTTCTGCAGTGTCAGTTGTTACTTCTCCTTTTTCATTTCTAATTTTATTGATTTGAGTCTTCTCCCTTTTTTTCTTGATGAGTCTGGCTAACGGTTTATCAATTTTGTTTATCTTCTTAAAGAATCAGCTTTTAGTTTTATTGATCTTTGCCCTAGTTTCCTTCATTTCTTTTTCATTTATTTCTGCTCTGATCTTTATGATTTCTTTCCTTCTGCTAACTTTGGGGGTTTTTTGTTCTTCTTTCACTAATTGCTTTAGGTGTAAGGTTAGGTTGTTTATTTTAGATGTTTCTTGCTTCTTGAGCTAAGATTGTTGCTATAAACTTCCCTCTTAGAACTGCTTTTGCTGCATCCCATAGGTTTTGGGTCATTGTGTTTTCATTGTCGTTTGTTTCTAGGTATTTTTTGATTTCCTGATTGATTCTTCAGTGATCTCTTGGTTATTTACTAGCATATTGTTTAGCCTCCATGTGTTTGTATTTTTTACAGTTTTTTTCCTGTAACTGATACTGAGTCTCTTAGTGTTGTGGTCGGAAAAGATACTCGATACAATTTCAATTTTCTTAAATTTACCGAGGCTTGATTTGTGACCCAAGATATGATCTATCCTGGAGAATGTTCCATGAGCTGTGAGAAGAATGTGTATTCTGTTGTCTTTGAATGGAATGTCCTACAGATATCAATTAAGTTCATCTTGTTTAATGCATCATTTAAAGCTTGTGTTTCCTTATTTATTTTCATTTTGGATGATCTGTCCATTGGTGAATGTGCAGTGTTAAAGTAGCCTACTATTATTCTGTTACTGTTGATTTCCCCTTTTATAGCTGTTAGCATTTACATTATGTGTTGAGGTGGTCCTATGTTGGGTGCATAAATACTTAGAATCGTTATATCTTCATCTTGGATTGATCACTTGATCATTATGTGTTCTTCTTTGTCTCTTGTAATAGTCTTTATTTTAAAGTCTATTTTGTCTGATATGAGAATTGCTCCACCATCTTTCTTTTGATTTCATTTGCATGGAATATCTTTTTCCATCCCCTCGCTTTCAGTCTGTATGAGTCCCTGGGTCTGAAGTGGGTCTCTTGTATACAGCATAAGCATAGATACGGGTTTTGTTTTTGTATCCATTCAGCCAGTCTATGTCTTTTTTTTTTTTTTTTTTTTTTGCTGTACGCGGGCCTCTCACTGCTGTGGCCTCTCCCGTTGCGGAGCACAGGCTCCGGACACACAGGCCCCGCGGCCATGGCTCGCGGGCCCAGCCGCTCCGCGGCACGTGGGATCCTCCGGGATCGGGGCACGAACCCGCGTCCCCTGCATCGGCAGGCGGACTCCCAACCACTGCGCCACCAGGGAGGCCCTAGTCTATGTCTTTTGGTTGGAGCGTTTAATCCATTTACATTTAAGGTAGTTATTGATATGTATGTTCGTATTACCTTTTTCTTAATTGTTTTGGGTTTGTTATTATAGGTCTTTCCCTTCTTTTGTGTTTCCTGCTTAGAGAAGTTCCTTTAGGATTTGTTGTAAAGCTGATTTGGTGGTGCTGAATTTTCTTAGCTTTTGCTTGTCTGTAAAGGTTTTAATTACTCTGTCGAATGTGAATGAGATCCTTGCTGGGTGGAGTAATCTTCATTTCAGGTTTTTCCCTTTCATTACTTTAAATGTGTCCTGCCACTTGCTTCTGGCTTGCAGAGTTTCTGCTGAAAGATCAGCTGTTAACCTTATGGGGATTCCCTTGTTTGTTATTTGTTGCTTTTCCCTTGCTGCTATTAATATTTTTTCTTTGTATTTGATTTTTGATAGTTTGATTAATATGTGTCTTGGCGTGTTTCTCCTTGGATTTATCCTATATGGGCCTCTGTATGCTTCCTGGACTTGATTGACTATTTTCATTCCTATATTAGGGAAGTTTTCAGCTATAATCTCTTCAAATATTTTCTCAGTCCTTACTTTTTCTCTTCTTCTTCTGGGACCCCAATAATTCAAATGTTGGTGCCTTTAGTGTTGTCCCAGACGTGTCTGAGCCTGTCCTCAATTCTGTTCATTCTTTTTTCTTTATTCTGTCTGCGGTAGTTATTTCCACTATTTTATCTTCCAGGTCACTTATCCTTTCTTGTGCCTCAGTTATTCTGCAATTGATTCGTTCTAGAGAATTTTTAATTTCATTTATTGTGCTATTCATCATTGTTTGTTTACTCTTTAGTTCTAGTTCCTTGTTAAACGTTTTTTTATCTTCTCCGTTCTATTTCCAAGATTTTGGATCATCTTTGCTATCATTACTCTGAATTCTTTTTCAGGTACACTGTGCATTTCCTCTTCATTTGTTTGGTTTGGTGGGTGTTCACCTTGCTCCTTCATCTGCTGTGTATTTCTCTGTCTTGTCATTTTGCTTAACTTATTATGTTTGGGGTCTCCTTTTCGCAGGCTGCAGGTTTGTAGTTCCCATTGTTTTTGCTGTCTGCCTCCAGTGCGTAAGGTTGGTTCAGTGGGTTGTGTAGGCTTCCTGGTGGAGGGTACTGGTGCCTGTGTTCTGGGGGATGAGGCTGGATCTTGTCTTTCTGGTGGGCAGGACCATGTCTGGTTGTGTTTTGGGCTGTCTGTGAACTTGTTATGATTTTAGGCAGCCTCTCTGCTAATGGGTGGGGTTGTGTTCCTGTCTTGCTAGTTGTTTGGCATAGGGTGTCCTGCACTAGAGCTTGCTGGTTGTTGTGTGGAGCTGGGTCTTAGTGTTGAGATGGACATCTCTGGGAGACTTTTCACCATTTGATATCATGTGAGGCTGGGAGGTCTCTGGTGGACCAATGTCCTGAACTCGGCTCTCCCACCTCAGAGGCTCAGGCCTGACCCCCGGCCGGAGCACTAAGACCTTGTCAGGCACTTGGCTCAGAAGAAAAGGGAGAAAAGAAAGAAAGAAAGAAACAAACAAAAAAGTTATTAAAATAAAAATGTTATTAAAAATAAAAAATAATAAAAGTAATTTTAAAAAAAAGAGAAAAGAAGAGAGCAACCAATCCAAAAAAGAAATCCACGAATGACAGCAAGCGCTAAAAACTATACAAAAGAAAACCCCAAAAAAACGGACAGGCAGAACCGTAGGACAAATGGTAAAAGCAAAGCTATACAGACAAAATCACACAAAGAGGCATACACATACACACTCACAAAAACAGAAAAAGGAAAAAATATATATATATATATAAAAAAGGAAGATAGGAACCAAATCAGTAAAGAAATCTACCAATGATTAAGCTCTAAATACTAAACTAAAATAAACATAAACCTAGAAACAAATTACTTGCAGAAAGCAAGCCCCAAGTCTACAGTTGCTCCCAAAGTCCACCTCCTCAATTTGGGATGATTCATTGTCTATTCAGATATTCCACAGATGCAGGGTACATCAAGTTGACTGTGGAGATTTAATCCACTGCTCCTGAGGCTGCTGGGAGAGGCTTCCCTTTCTCTTCTTTATTCGCACAGATCCTGGGGTTCAGCTTTGGATTTGGCCCCGCCTCTGTGTGTAGGTCGCCTGAGGGCGTCTGTTCCCTGCTCAGACAGGACAGGGTTAAAGGTGCGGCTGATGAGGGGGCTCTGGCTGACTCCGGCCTGGGGCAGGGAGGGGTATGGTAGTTATATCTGGAATATGTGGTGAGCCTGTGGTGGCAGAGGCTGGCGTGACACTTCAGCAGCCTGAGGTGCGCCGTGTGTTCTCCCGGGGAAGCTGTCCCTGGATCATGGGACCCTGGCAGTCGTGTGCTGCACAGGCTCCCAGGAGGGGAGGTGTGGATAGTGACCTGTGCTTGCACACAGGACTTTTGGTGGCTGCAGCAGCAGCCTTCCCATCTCATGCCCGTCTCTGGTGTCCGCGCTGGTAGCCACAGCTTGTGCCTGTCTCTGGAGCTTGAGAATCCCCTCCCCTTGCGCACCACGAAACAATGGTCTCTTGCCTCTTAGGTAGTTCTAGACTTTTTCCCGGACTCCCTCCCAGCTAGCTGTGGCGCACTAGCCCCCTTTAGGCTGTGTTCAAGCAGCCAACCCCAGTCCTCTCCCTGGGATCTGACCTCTGAAGCCCGAGCTTCAGCTCCTAGCCTCCGCCCGCCCCAGTTGGTAAGCAGACAATCCTCTCAGGCTGGTGAGTGCTGTTTGGCACCGATCCTCTGTGCGGGAATCTCTCCGCTTTACCCTCTGCACCCCTGTTGCTTCAATCTCCTCCCTGGCTCCAAAGCTTCCCCCCCACCCACACCCCATCTCCTCCAGTGAAGGAGCTTCCTAGTGTGTGGAAAGTTTTCCTCCTTCACAGCTCCCTCCCAGAGGTGCAGGTCCAGTCCCTATTCTTTTGTCTCTGTTTTTCCTTTTTTCTTTTGACCTACCCAGGTATGTGTGAGGAGTTCTTGCCTTTTGGGAAGTCTGAGGTTTTCTTCCAGTGTTCAGTAGGTGTTCTGTAGGAGCTGTTCCACATGTAGGTGTATTTTTGATGTATTTGTGTGGAGGAAGATGATCTCCACGTCTTACTCCTCCGCCATCTTGAAGGTCCCCCCCCCACCCCTGTGAAAGTTGTTTTTAAACTGAAAAGACTCATACACATGAAAGTTAATATAATCCAAGTGGAAGTACTTAGAGGTGATCTGGTCACATGACATTTGAGATTACAGGCTGTGAGCAAGACTGGCAATTGTTATCATAGAGGTAATAGCTAATAGAATGAATTCTCAGAGTTAACAGAGAGTGGGAAGCAGAGAAGTTTGAGTAGTGTTTAGGGATTCTCAAAATTAGGAAGCAGGAAGAAGAGCCCCTTGAAGAAAACAAGGAGTAGACAAGTGGGAGAAGTCCAATGGCACTGGAGCCAAAGGAGCAGAGCCCATCACAACAAAGCTCTGTGTCCCTACAAGTCCCTGCTTCCGCACGTCTGGTGGGTATCACCTGAGTATTGGGGGGGTGCTTCAAAATTCAAGCTTACTGTCTTCATCATCTCCCCATTCACTCCGCAAAATACAACCCACCTTCTATTGTATATCTAATCTTGATAGACGTCTTTATATCCAGCTCTCTCAGGCTAAACCTTAGGGATTTTCTTTGACTTCTTTTTCGCACATTTAATTGATCATCATGTACTATTTATTATTCTTTGTATCTCTGCTGTGTTTCTTCTGTCCACTGTCATTGTACTATTTCCATTAATTCCAAAGCCTAATACAAAGGTAGTTATTTTTTGTTTTGTTTTAAACCATAGTTCTTGGAAATAATGCTATAATTTCTGCTAGGTTAGAAGAAATACCATGGTCATTATGTACATAATAGTTCACTTGGTCTGGGTAAGATAACCCATATAGATACATCCAGGTAGGATGACAATATAATTTATTAACTGGGATACTTCTGAGAGTGAAAGGGGGTGGTGTTAATAACTGTACCACGACAACAGGCATAAACCGGGACTGACCTTTGCAAACCAGGATGTATTATCTCCTAGCTCAGTGGTTCTCATCTGGGAGAGATTTTGCTACCCAGGGGACGTTTGGCAATGCCTGGAGACATTTTTGGTTGTCATAACACAAAGAGGAGAGAGAGTTTTTATTGGTATTTAGTGGGTTCAGGGCAGGGATAGTGGTAAACATCCTAGAATGCATGGATGCATCCTAGAATGCATTCCCCCACAACAAAGAATTATTTCACTTTCTTCATTTAATTAATTCAGTGAATGTTTATTTAGCCTCCCTCTCTGTGCCAGGTACCGTGCTAGGTTCTGGAGATACGTTTATGAGCAAAACAATCATAGTCACTGAATTTATGGAACTTGTAGTGAGGAAAACTGGTATTAAATATATAATTACACAGATAAAGATATTATTTCAATAGTGAAAAGTCCTGAAGGAATAGTAGTACCTTGTTCTTTGGGAGCATGTAAACAAGGGACCTCACCTAGAATGTGAGGTCGTAGGAAAATGTTCTGAGTTGAAATCTGAAGGATGAGTAGACTTGAGCTAAACAAAGATCCTTTTTAAAGGGAGGGGAGGAAGAGCATACCAGGTACTAAAGGGGGAGAATGACAATTCCAATGAAGTGGAAGAGGGAAGTCAGTAGAAGGATAGGGAATGGAGGGCTGGGAAGCATGGGTGGGGGAGGGAAGTGACTACAGTTCAAATAAGCAGGGGTCATAGCTTAATTTAAAGGATTTTTTTAAATTTTACTTTTAACATTTATTTATTTATTTGGCTGCGCCCGATCTTAGTTGTGGCATGCGGATCTTCGTTGCCATGTGCGAGATCTTCGTTGCAGCATGTGGGATCTAGTTCCCTGACCAGAGAACAAACCCGGGCCCCCTGCATTGGGAGCACACAGTCTTAACTGCTGGACCACCAGGGAAGTCCCAGGATTTTGATTTTTAAATGGGAAATCACTGGAGGTTTCTGATCCAGGGAATGGTGTGATTAGACTTGAATTTAAAAAAAGGTCCCATTTCTAAAATGTTGTCTAATTCTGTTATTGCCTTACTTAAAAGAGAGTGCTCACAGCCTTCAAGATCTGTCATAGTCTGGCCCATTTGCATTTACAGAGACTTTTCACTTACCTGCCTTGTTTACTGCATGATGTGTTCGAAAGCTGCCTTGATTTTTCTCCTAAAAATATCTGTATATTGATGTTAACATTTTAATTGCTTAAAATAGTGGTCATTATTTTTTCCCACTGACATTCTTCAATAGAATGTTAATCTAAAAAAAAACCCCGGGCTTCCCTGGTGGCGCGGTGGTTGGGAGTCCGCCTGCGGATGCAGGGGACACAGGTTCGTGCCCCGGTCCGGGAGGATCCCACATGCCGCGGAGTGGCTGGGCCCGTGAGCCATGGCCGCTGAGCCTGCGCGTCCGGAGCCTGTGCTCCGCAACGGGAGAGGCCACAGTGGTGAGAGGCACGCGTACCGCAAAAAAAAAAAAAAAAAAAAAAAAAACCAAAACCCAGAAAAACAAAACAACAAAAATAATAATGCTAATCTAAATAGTAAGAAATACACTTTTCCCCACAGGGTATATTATGATAAAAGCTATTTTAATTTTGGAAGAAAAGTAACGTGGCCCAGAAAGATTTGCATTTTTTGTGAATTAACTCTGATGCAGAAAAGCTCTTATGATTTCTTGCCATACTGCACTTGAGATGACATATGATTGTGTCCCTCTAAAATTCTCCACTTGAAATACCTTTTTTCTGTCCATCTCCTTTTGTTTACATCCTATTTGTTTTTCATCCTCCATGAAGCCTTTCTTGGTTTCATAATATTAACATTTTATAGTGTCCTTTTCTATGTTACTATTGAACTTTGTTCATTCATTATAGTACTTAGCACATAGGGTCTTGTGTTATCTAGAATGGAATATAAGTACCTATCTTCCTTAGTGACCAGAGATGAACCACACTTCTGTAACCTTCTATGACATGTAATATAGTATTAATTTAAAAATATTATTTTTAACACAATATCATGTAGCTGCACAGTGCCTATGGAATGAGTGAATGGGAGGGACATGATCAATTCTGTCAAATACTACATGAAATTGAGGAGTACTGAAAAAATTTATTGTTTCTCCTCCATTGGGATCTTTCAGTGGTTTCCTATTGCTTGTGGCGTGAGGTCTACAATTCTTTGCAGGGCATTCAAAGCCTTTGTATTTTTATCATCTTTAATTTTTATCACCCCCACTTTTCCATATGAATCCCCTTGGGGAGAAATAGACTTTCTGGCTGATGGAAACAGGTGTATCTTAATACTTAATGCTGTTCCACTGTTCTGGAATGCCCTCCCCAGCCTATGCAACTCATGTCTTTCCTTCTAGGTCCAATTTGAGTCTTACTTTACCTGCTTACTTTTTCTTCATAGCACCTGTCACCTTTGAACTTACTATATATTTATTTCTTTTGTTCATTGTATTTCCTCTCCTTACCAGAATGTGAACTCCTGGAGGACAGAGATTTTTGTGTCGTTTCTTCACTGGTATTTGATTTGAGAACTATGTCTGGCACATCTTTGATACTCACATAGATATTTGTTGAATATCTATTTGGTTCTGGCTTTGGTAAAACACCTCCTGAATGCCCTGTACTCTATGCAGGGTGTGTGTGTGTGTGTGTGTGTGTGTGTGCGCGCGCGTGTGTGTGTGTGTGTGTGTGTGTGTGTGTCCCCTTTAAGGAAAATGCTTTGCTGGAATACCCTGCTCCTTCTCTTATCCAATTCCTGCTTGTGTTATCTCCTCTAGAAAGCATTCTCTCTGCTCACTGTCTGATTTTGATATTCTTTCACTTTGTTTTTATTGGTTCCCTTGCTTACATCCATCATTCATCAGAGCATGCTTCATACATCTCATACATTCTTGTTTGATTTACATATCTGTAATGGCCACTGTACTTTAAGTCCTTTGAGGAAAATGAACAGTGTAACCTGCCTATCTATCTATAACATCTAGAATGATGCCTGGATACAGTAAGTTCTAAATAAACACATAATTTTCAATAATGAAAGAGGTTAGAGTTAAGTCCTTATAAATGTATTTTGCTTCCCCAGTGCAAAATAGGCACTTCTAGAAGTTATATCTTTTCTTTTTTTTCTGGTTAGCAATTTACCTGTTCAGTCTTGTGAACGTAATTAGCCAGATTTAGCAGTCTTGTGTGACTTTCTAGTAGGTCTAATAAGAGATAGGTTTGAAAGAGCAAGCTCACATTTGCGTTTTTGATGCTTAGAAATTTCTTTACTACAAATGGTATTTTGTTCAGTCTCCCCAACTACAGCCTCTGTAATTTCTGCAATTTGCTGTGACAACTTCTTTTGGCAGAGCTATTTTTACTATGATATGTTTGGACTCTGGCCTTGGCTCCCCCATTTTACTTGTCCTTTTCTTGGGCATTCTAATTACCATGTCTCTCGTATTAAATAATCCATCTCTTGATTATCGAGGCTAATTGTGGATAGCAATAATAACTAAAAACCATTTACACAAACCTCAAATTACACCTTAAAAATTGTTTTAAATTTTCCATTCTTGGGAAGTCAACATGGAATGGTGGGCAAAAATATACTTCACTGTGAATCAGGAAACTTAGATTCTACGCTTGATTCTTCCTGGCTCCCAGATTTTGTATTCAGTACGAACTATGTATGTCAAAAGGTATTGATATGAAGCTTTGCCTGAGCGATGGTCATACAGAGAAGAACAAACAAGGCCTAATTATTTTTAAAAATTGCAAAAGTAACTCCTCAGCACATCAGAGCTAAAAATACACAGGTGGTTTCCTTAATGCCTGACTTAATTCCGGTAAGGGCTTAATACATTAGAAAATAATGGCACCAAATCATGTCTTCTTTCATGTATCAGGGAAGGACTCCAACATCTAGTTTTATTTATGGAAAGATTCATTGCTTTGAACTTTTACTTTAGAAAATGTTCTTATTTTCCTTGGGAGAGACTATATTTGCATACTAGCTTTCTTGGCATTCATACGTTCAAGGCTCAGTGCCAGGTTAGAGCTACCACCTGCATATTCTTATCTTCCCACTCCTTTTGGCATTGTCTTATTATTTGATGATTAGAAGGAATAAGGAAGGGACATTAGATAACTGTAAATAAAGTTGGGTTTATCTTACATTGATCTAAAGGGTTCCATTTAAAGTATTATGGACAATTACAGAGGTCTTCTAGATTTACTTGTTAGTCTATAATTATTGATTGGTATATGGAATGTTGTGGTATTTTTGTATTTGCTTATGACTTAGTATTAGAGGTGAATTTTGAATTCTTTTGGAAAATTTCATATAGATGAAGTCATTGTGTCTGGCATTGAGGGACACAAATTCAGTGTCACATAATTCCTGCCCTGAGGGAATTAACAGCCTGGTTAAAGGTGACTAACATGCAAAAATTTAAAGAAATGCTATAACATTTTGTAGGTGCTATTATATAAGTATTATTTAGTGGGTATAGTAAAGTGGTCTATTTTATTTGAAGGTAGTAAGATTGGCTGTGGAAGAGACACTTTTTAAAAGAGGAGTCAGTGTTAGCATCAAAAAATAATGATGCCTTTAATTATTTTGGGGGGAGAGGGTCACATTGATGGGCCCACACTTTGGCTTGTTAGTTTTTTGTTTTTTTTTTTACCAGTGAATCAGTTGCTGTGGAATTGTTGCTTCATTTAAGTAGCTATATGTCAACAAGGTACTTAAAAATACCAAGTATTCACATAAATCATCTCTCTCTCTCTATTTCTCACACACACACACACACACACACACACTTAAAAGTTCTGTGTGTCTGTTCATGCATGTGTGAGTAAGGTTGGGAATGGGTGCTAAAATGTGAGTCAGGTCCCAGCTCATGTCAAGGTAGATTTTATACGTTATCACTAAAAGTATTTTGTGTTGGTGGTATCACTTTATATGTATTTGTGTAGTATGTATACACTTTATTTGCTTCTTTTTAAACCCCCAATTTTTGTATCATGGAAAAGTTTAAATGTATACAAAGTAAATGGATGGCATCATGAACTCCCTTGTAGCCAGTGCTCAGCTTCAACACTTATCAGTGTTCTGGCATGCTGGCTTTTTCTACCCCTCTGCCAACCCTATTTTTAAATTCCTTTTTTAAAGGTAAAATTTATATACATTGGGAATCACACACCTTAACTGTACAGTTTTGACAAATGGATATACACCTGTGTAACCCATAGTTCTCTCAAGTTATAGAACATTTCCATCACAGAAACTTTCCCTGTGTCCCTTTCCAGTTAATAATCCCCTTCTCCCCTGCTTCCAGGTAACAACTGTTCATATTTTTTTCATAATAGATTTGTGTTGTCCGTTCTAGAACTTCATATAAATGGTATCATACAGTATGTACTTTTTATATCTGTCATTTTTTCAGCATAATATTTTTCAACATTCATTTTTGTTGTTGCATGTACCAGTGTTGGTTTATTTTTTGCTACTGAGTAATGTTCCATTCAATGAATGTATCATAACTTGTTTATCTCATTTTATGTATGAGCCTTTTTGTGGACATATGTTTTCATTTATTTTAGATGAATAACTAGGAGTAAAATTGCTGGGTTAGAGGGTTGGTATATGTTTAGTCTAATGAGAAACTGCCAAACTGTTTTGCACATTATTTAAACCATTTTACACTCCCACCAGTGATATATAAGAGTTTTGGTTGCTCCACATCCTCTCCAGCATTTAATGCAGTCAATCTTAAATTTAGACATTCTGATGTATGTGTGGTGGTAGCGAATTGTGATTTTAATTTGCATTTCCCTAATGACTAATAATATTGAGCATTTTTTCTTAGCTTGTTGACAGTTTTTATACTTTACTCTGTGAAATATCTATGCAAGTCTTGCCCAGTTGAATTTTGTATGTGTGTGTGTGTGTGTGTGTGTGTCTTGGTCATTTGTTATAGTAGTTCTTTATATGCAGAGGACACGAGTCCTTTTCCTCAATTACTATAGATTTATAGTGTGTCTTGAAGTCAGTTTATGAAAGCCCTACATCTCTATTCTTTTTTTCAAGATTGTTTTGCCATTCTAGGTGTTTTTATTGGCACTTCCATAGAAATGTGGAAATCAGCTTGTTAGTTTCTACAAAAAAAAGCTTTCTGGGATTTTCATTTGGATTGTGTTACATTATGGAGCATTTTGGTGAGAATCAACATTTTAAACTATATTGAGTCTTTTAGGGTACATCTTTTTAAAGCATATTTTGCTCATGTCACTCACTAGCTCAAAAGCCTTTACTGGTTCCACAATTACATAGATTAAAGCTTAAGATCTTTAGATGGCTTTATTCCCAAGAGTCTCTTTCCTCTTTTTTTTTTAATTCAATGAATGTTGTATCCAAGTTGCTTGTTCTTTCTCATACATAGTCTAAACTTTTCTCCCTCTTCTTCTCTCATGTTCTCCATGCTGAATGTTCTTCACACCTGTTCTCCAAATCCCAAAGGCTCAAATACTACAGATATTTATGTTATAATGTAATAAATTACAAGTTAACAGTAAGAAGGCTTTAAAAATAAATTGCCACATTTAGAATGTATAAACAACAATGTCCTATGGTATAGCACAGGGAACTATATCCAATCTTCTGGGATAAACCATATGGAAAAGAATATTAAAAAAAGAATGTCTATGTGTGTAAAACTGAGCCACTTTGCTATACAGCAGAGATTGGCACAGCATTGTAAATCAACTATATGTCAAGTAAAAAACAAACAAACAAGCAAAATAAATTGTTGTGGGGCAGATCACTTAAAATTTATACAACTGTGATTGGAGCACCAAAAAAGCAAAGCAAAGCAAACCAACCAACCAAGAAACCAATCAACCAACCAAACAGACCAAACCCAAATAACAGTCATATTAAAATAGGACTTTACTTTTAAATAGAATGATGATGGTAGCGTGAAGGAAGCATTGAGGAAAAAAGAGCAAAAGACAAACTGAACATGAGAACCATGTAAGAAGCACTTTCAATCCAGGACATATTTGCAAACTGAGCCAAAAAGAAAAGTGGAATAATGGTGCTTTGTATATAGCCATGTACTATATTTTTCTGCTACTACTTGGAGGTTCAAAACATTCAGGTGGGGGCTTCCCTGGTGGCGCAGTGGTTGAGAGTCCGCCTACCGATGCAGGAGACACGGGTTCATGCCCCGGTCCGGGAAGATCCCACATGCCGCGGAGTGACTGGGCCCATGAGCCATGGCCGCTGAACCTGCGCGTCCGGGACCTGTGCTCTGCAATGGGAGAGGCCACAACAGTGAGAGGCCCACATACCGCAAAAACAACAACAACAACAAAAACATTCAGGTGATGGATAAAAGAGTATGAACCAACTTCAAAGTTCTGTTGACATCATTTCCTTGCTTACAAATCACATGTGAGTTAATTCATATTTCAGAAATAATCTGAAGAATAGACTGAATTTCAGTGTCCAGCTTAAGCTTTTATTTCCTCCATCAAAATTTCCCTGATTCCCTTGGCTAGAAATGACATTCCTACTTCTGAACACTAAAGTACTTTATACTTGTCTTATAGCTCTTATGTTTTCCACCCCATGCATACTTATCGAGGTGCATGTCTTATTCTTTTACAGGGTTGCAATCTTTTCAAGCTCATTTCTGATTTTATTTGTGCGTGCTCTATAGCACTTCAAATGGCATCCTGCATATAACAGGTGTTTGAAAATATTTGATGAATGAATGAATGAGTGAATGAATGATGAGCAAATGAAATATAGTAGAGAAATGAGAGGCAGATAGTAAATAAAAAAGAGACTAGATGCAAATCGTGCACCTTCCTACTTTTTGTTTTCTGTTTCAGTTTATTTTGGTAAAGGCATGAAAGAATCCAAAATTTAAGTTTTTAAGATTTCTTTGATATCTGTATATGATAATAAAAACCAGACTTTGATGATTTGATAATTTAAAATATTTCTATTTTGCATAAAGTGCAGCTGGACAAGAACCGTTAGATTCAGTGCATGTTCTTTTCATTTGTTTTTAAAGCTATTATTCATTTGTTTTATTGTATTAGCAAAAGAAACTGTTCATTTTTTATCTTTTGAGCTGTATTTCAAATACTTTCAAGTTACTCATTTTATAGATTGGCCTTGTCAGAAAAAGAGAACTACATAAAAGTTTTAATTCCATAGATTATTTAACCTTTAAATTGCTGATTCAAGTGAATTGTACATTTTCTTTGACCTTTTTCTTTTGGGATATACTCATTTTCATTGACTTGTAAGAGTTCTTTACATAGTAGATGAAACATACAAAATTGTTTTTATAGGTCAAAAACAGTTGGATATCCACAACTTCATATGATTCAACTTAAATCATATATTTATGTTGGTTGCCAAGGCTTTCCCAGTTTGTTCTTTTTACTGTGATGTATTTTTAAAGCATAGAACAAGTTTAAAATTTTTTTATGGTTTAATTTAGAGATCCTTTGCTTTGTCCTCTATTGCTTTCTTGCAGCAAAAGTTCTTTCCATCCCAAGGGCAGATAAATATTTTTGTAGTTTCATATGTTTTAATTTAACTTTTAAAATCCATCTGGAATTTTGTTTGAATGTGTTGTTAAGGCCAGGATCTGTTTACTGAGTGAAGAAACAATTACCCTCAGATTCTTGAGCTAACTCTATTGTTTAATTTTATGCCCCATTGCTAAAATCACAAAATTATTATGTGTCCTAGCAATATAACATCTTTGACCTTGAGTCCTCATAAAATACATTATTCTGGTTCCTTGGTTTAGCTGATGTATTTCAAGGACCAGAGTAATCTAGAGACTTGCATTTTAAAAGTGTTTACTCTAAGGATGTAAGTAATAAGGCACACAATACTTGATTTACTTGATGGCTTCTTCTAACATAAAATTCTATCACTCAGAAAATTTTACACATTAACTCACATGGGCAATATTGTTTTAAAAATGTTCTTTAAGTAGAAAGATTAAAAAAATCTTGATTGTGTTTTTCTTTTATACTTAAATTGGACTTTATACTTAAGTTGGGCTTAACTTTAGGAACGATATATATATATATTTATATATATATTTAAAATTTTTCCTTTGCATTTAAGATACCGAGTGATGACATTACTTATGTATTAAGTAGTGGTATAGACCTGTGTCAAAGTATTTTTTCCATCATATATGTTTTAAACAGAAATTTCACTGATTTATTCTAAAATTTTTAGAGCTTGTGTTAGTGTTCCTGTGGAATAAAACATGCAATGTTAAATGAATTCAGCTATTCTAAATTTCTGTTATTTGATCGAAATTGTATGTAATGGCTCTAATAACATTGATAAGAAAAAAGTAAATTGTTTAAGTTTTGTAATTTAGTGTTAAGACATTCTGGTGACGCTTGTTAAGCTCTTTGAGTGGGTAAAGACCCTGGCTTCTCCCTTTTCTGTTTGGACACCTCAAAACACCAGTAAAGAATTTTTTCTTTTTGAGATGCTGAAGAAATATGTGTATACACTACTATTCAAACTCTCTCTATCTGAACTCAACAACTTAATAGGTTCAGATAAATTTTTAGATAAATCCCTATATCTAAATTGTTGCTATTTGCCATCTAAAACAGTGGGATGAAACTGATTCTGTAATAAGCTATCCAATTCAAAGACCAAATAAATTTGGATAGTGAGGTATATTTGTAATGCCTCATGCTAGGTTTCCTTTATAATGGATCACTCAAAGGGGGAAGATAAAATGGAAATACCCTTTTGGATTCAAAGAGCTGATGACCACCACATTGTCTGAGAAGCTCTGCCTTTTAGTTTCCTAGCATTTCCTTAGGACTTACTGGGTTCTCAGACTTTAGTAGGTCTGGGTGGAATGGGGAACAGACTACAGTCACAACTAACTCAGTAGGGACAGAGGTTTGCCCTCTTGAAATGGGCTTGTCAGAGCTGGAAGTTGGGATTTCCATGGCCACTAAGTGGCTTCAGTTGCCTGCAAGGAAAGGGTCAGGCCCAGAGATACTACAGGGGTGAAAACATTTTATTTTAGGAAAATAATTTTATTTGGGAGTATTTATTTTCTGAGCTATTTTGAAGGAACCAGTTTGTTAAACTTAAAGACCTTTGAGGATCATCTCGTTTCACCCTCTCATTTTAGACATAAAGCATTTAGGAAGACTTCTCCAAGTTGACTCAGCTACATAGAGCAGAGTCAGAGCTAGAACCCAAGTCCCCTTTTTAGTTTTTAGCTAGCTTTTAAGCTATCAAATCAGTGATACCAATCTATTTTTTATTTTTCTGAAGTCACATTACAGAATTATGTATATATCCTGGAGAAAGTATGTACAGGAATATTGTGTTGAAGGCAGGTGGTGAAGCGGTTGCTGGTGGCCACCTTATGGGAAGGATTGAGCAATGGTATTTACTGTCAATCAAGTTGAGCTTTTAGATTAATGAGCTGACCACTTGCCATGACCCAAAGTTGGGGAGTTTTAAAAATTCTTATTTGTTCTGAATGAGCCCTAGACCCTTATATACCTTAACTCCTTTTCTTCAGATAAATAGCAACACTTCTTTTCAAGTTCTTTTCTCTCTCAAGTTTTCTGTTGTTTTTGACTAATATTTAACCTTTAGAAAAGTGTTGGAAAACTTGTTTTTTGTTTTTTTTAAATCACAGACCAATAGAAAACACAACAAACAAATCTAAAACAAATTCATTTTATATCAGTTCAAAATGACTTATGGCAATATTGAATTTTTTTCCCTTTGGGCAAGGTAGGGAGGAAGCCAATAGTGTTCATCTCAGCTACTTTTTATAGCAAGTTCAGGGAAATGTACAACTTTTATTTTTAAGCATTTATGCTAAAGTTATCTATAATTTATATATTATGGCTATTTCTAGAGAATAACAGAGATGAGGGAGCCTAAGAGAGAAGGAAGAGTGAAAGGATGGGGAGGAAAAGAGATAATCAGGATAAGAGTGATGGAGAAAGAGCTACCAAATGAGAAAATGGGATACTTCTATCTAAGAGTGAAGGGAAAGAGAGAACAGACCAGAGAGCTACTTGAATAGGAGTGTGTGTGAAGGAAGCCATGGTGAGTGGACCTGGGGAGGGAGGGGAAGCACGTCCCAAGTGTAGAGAGAAGGAAAAGGAAAAGAGCAGTGAGCACATTTCTCTTCAAGGCCTCGTAGGGCTTCCTCCACCTTCCCATTCCCCTGGATTGTCCCATCTTCCCTCCTGTGCCTCAGCCCCTAGTCTTCAGCCAGCCAGTAGCTTAGCTCTTGATCCATTGTAGCTCCTACGTGTTGTTCACTGCTTATTATGAATCTGCCAAGTGGGAGGTGCAGTGAGGATTGAATGATACAAGTAAGACCTTGAAAAGCTCTTAGAGCAGGAGTTGCCACATAGTTATGTCCCCAAAAGTGGAAGCTTGAATAATAATTGTTATATTTCTGTAAATATAAATCATGTTTGAAACATTTAAATTGAGTCCTTGATGTAAAACTTTAGAAATAGATACATTATATAGTCATTTTCTTAATGGTATGTTGAAGCTGAATCGAATGAAAATCTAGTTGGTCTAGATTAAATCTAAATCCACCAAAAATTTTAATTATGTCTCATTTTCTCCTCCTTTTTGTAGTGATTTAAAGGGAGTGATAGTCACTCTGAGTGATGATGGTCACTTGCAATGTTCATACCTGGGGACAGACCCTTCTTTGTTCCAAGCTCCAAAAGTTGAATCTAGAGAACTAAACTATGATGAACTTGATATAGAATTGAAAGAACTTCAGAAAATCATCAAAGATGTTAACAAATCACAAGGTATCTCATTTGCAGCTTTTTATTATTTGATTTTAGTATTCATTGTAAAATTTATGTTATTTTGTATATGGATAATGTTTTGTACATATTAGTTGATTTTCTCCCCCAGGCTTAATTAAAGTCATTTTTGTAAAAACAGCACTGCTCTTTAACACACTAGTCTTTGTGCTTAATTTGTATTTTATAGCTTCTGAAAAATATGTCCTATTTAAGGTAGTACTTTTGTTAGTGTGTTTCAGGGACAGTGCTGAGTTTTTTTCTTTAAACTCTAAGAAAGGAACATGTATTTCTTTGGATAGTGGTTTAGACCTTTAGAATTACATTAAGGTTTAGAGTGATCATTTATTAACTTCTAATATCCATGAAAAAATTTTAGTTGCTTCTTTGAAAAGAAACCAAAGCAGTATGTGAATTACTACTTTGTTACTAAAAATGTAGTCATTTGCAGCCTAGTGATATAATTTATGTTTGTAGTTCATTAGCCATCCAAATGGAGTGTAGCCTGTGGTATGCTGATTTCTAATGACTCAGAGGCTGATGATATTTTCAGTTCTTGAGTTTTGTATAACTCAATATTATCTTACTTTGGGATTCACAAGGGTATAATTTTACTGTAAATTAAAAGGAGAAACAAAACAGCAATCCTGCAGTTTGAGTTGGACATGTGAAAAGCATTACTTTAAGTTCCCTTCTCAGGGTCAGGTAAAAGTATTGTTTTAATGAGAAAAAATATGGACTATTTTCACTTAAAAGAAATGTTAAAACAAGCAGGAATAATAAAAGAAGCAGAGCATCAAAAGCCAACCAAAACAACAGAGCCAATCTTAATCTTGATCCAATCACTTTCCTAGATTTATGTATTTTTGAGTCCATATTACCAAGAGACATTCAGAGGAATTTAGATAATATATTAAAAATATTAATATTAAAATAAAATTATTATGCTTTGGTTTTACACATTCTCTTAGAAAGTTTTGAAAGTAAACAAGTGAAACTTAGGTCTTTTAAGTACCTCCAGTTATTTAAAAACCCATGTGTTGTCAGGACCCTCATGTCAAATAGAGAATAGTTAAAACTGGATGTGTCATATTGCACATTTTTTTCCATTTTTGATACTAGTGTTTTGGGATTAATGGAATATAAATCTCATTTTGTCACTTAAAAATGTAATTGGAGAAGAGTGGCATACATATGAAACATGAAACTTCCAGAGTTGGTTAAATAAATTTAATGTGGCTTTTCACTACAAATTTTGTGTCTTGAGATTTTGGCCTTTCCATAAACAATGTGCTAATGATATTTTGATTAACACTTGATTATGTAAAACATTTCTCAGGTAAATCCCTTACAGCTAAAAGTTATTTTTTTGGTGGCCATAGTGATGCCCTTGGGTGAGAAGGGTTAGGCTGTTTTACTTGTCATTACCCTGATTCTTCTGTGTACCTTGAAATAAGTGCTAATTAAGCTAGGGATGAACCTACAGACTTGAGTGCAAAGTTTATTATTTATATAACCTCAAAGTTAATATTTGAAGTTCTCTGCCCCTTCTTTGCCACCATCATTTGGTTTTATTCCTACAAAAGAAACTGAGACTCTTAAAAAAGAGAAACTTTTAACATATTTCATTTCTAGATATGGAAAAAATTTAGTATTCTCTACACTTATAAAATTGTGGTATATTTGTTCATTAAAATACCTGTAATTATATAAAAGCACCAAGTCATTTCATTACAGAAGATTATGAGAAGTTAAAACTCTGAACTTTTTGCTGACCTCATTATTCATTTAAATGCCACCTATTTTAGTACAGTGACTTTAACTTGCAAAAAAGAAGTTCACAGTCTTGTGGGTTATGTTCAGCACTTAAAAGCTTTTTTTATTTCTTCAAAGCAAGAATTGCAGCAAAATGTAAAGCCAATTTAAAGAGTATATTTTGTTGTACACATGGTATATATTATCTACTGTAATAAAAGTATTTTTGAAGCTGATTTTATGTGTGTAAGTTATATGAGGGATGTATGTTGTAAACATGAAATTATAGTAATAATTTCTGTATGGCTTATGGATTTTGAAGCTTTTCATACTCAACTCATTAGTGAGAATCCTGCCTTGCATTTCTGTTACTAGTAGTCAACAACATCTATCAGTAGGCACTTTCAAAAACAGAGTTTCCTTATGATTGATTTAGACAGTTGATATGTTCTTTACTTGGGATGGATATGAAGGAAAGGGTACAATACTGAGATAGACTCCCACACAGCATAGTTGTGTCTTCAGGAAGGGAAAGAGAGCAGTAAGACATGGGTGTATAAATGAAAGTCTTCACCCATTTGAAATATGTCTAGGATAACTAAGTTGCTTCTACCGTTGAGTAGTAGAAACATTTGTACTTGGTAACCTTGTTGGAAGATGTGCTATTCAGGTTTATGTCCGGCTGCATATAACAGAATGCCTAAATAGGGTGGCTTAAATAAGGCACAGGTTTATTTCTTTCTCATGGAAAAGAAGTCCAGTAATGGGCAGTCCAGGGTTGATTTGGCAGTTCCGAAGTCATCAAGGACTCTGATTCCTTCTCACCAAGGGTCTTCTGTTGGTCTAGGATGGCTTCTGGAACTCCTGCCCTCACATCTGCAGCTGAGTCAGCCCACTTAACGATCTTTCCTGGAAGCCACACCCTGAACAGCTTCCACTTACATCTCACTGGCCACTCCAAGCTGCAAAAGAGCCTGGGAAATTTAGCATTTTGGTTGAGCACTTTGTTACTTAGGATAAAATTGGACTCTTTTTTAGTAAAGAAGAACTGAAGAATCTTTACTGGGTGGGCAACAAGCAGCCTTTTGTACTCTCACTAAGTTGTGGAAATTCTTATTCCAAACAGTGTAATATTGGTGGGAATGCCTGGTGGCAATTGTAGGTGGTTCTTCTCTTTGTGAGACAGCTGATTCATGTGACATCATCCAGGTGCTTTCTATATTTTCAATCAGCCATCCTCAGTGTGGGGGGATGTTTCCTCTCAGGGTCACAGGGTGATTTTAGCAGTTCCAGACATTATGTGCAAGTATGATTTCCAGGAAAGAAGAGAGATATTTCTCCCAAGTGTCCCCATTTATTAGGGAGGACTAGCTTTCCCAGAAGCATGTACCAGCATGCCAACTCCCACCTTTCCTCACCTCACATCTACCAGGATTAGGCTCCATGCTCACGACTAAAACAACAAAAGTTCAGGGGAATGAAATCATCATGATGGGATTTGACCAATTCAATAACTTTGAGATGAGGTGAATGCCTCAACAGAATTAGTGTTCTGCCACAAAGAAGGAGGAGGGAAGAATGGATGTTGGGGGACAGCCAATAATCTGTCATATATATATGTATATATACACACATATGTATGTGCATATGTATTATTTATGTTTCTTGTTTATTTAGGATCTCTATAACTTGTTCATAATATCTCATTATGCACTATAAACATTTTTTAAATTGTGAAATTTTCAGTTGTAAAGAGAAAATGAATATGGTCAAAATAATTCAAACAGTACTGAAAGCATAAACCCCAGGTCTTAGTTCCACTAGATTATTTAAAGGTAACCTTTATTAAGAGATTTTGTGTGTTCTTTGAGAAAATTTTCCTGTTTATATAATTGTTTTTACACAAATACATGTGTATTAGAGACATTGTACTACATCTTGCTTTTTTAAAATCAATAGCATATCTTGGAGTTCTTTTCATGTCAGTGTATAAAGATAGACAGCACTCTTATTTAGAGTTTTGGTTTTGGACCATTGCACAGTATTGATATACCATAATTTAGTTAACTATTTCTCTATTAATAGAAATATAATTTAGATTTAGGCTGTTTTGTTTTTAATAATTACTAGCAACAGAGAAACTCCTTGGGCATGTCTATGAGTATTGGGTAAATGTTTGGGAGTAGAATTGTTAAGTCACAGGGTATGTGAATTTTACATTTTTTTGGTGAATTTTACATTTTGATAATTATAGCCAGTTTACCTTCAAAAGAGTTGTACTCTTTTCGGCTTCTACCAGTAGCTAAGGATAGGGAATTGAAATTCCTGACACTGGTCAGTCATTGGGTCAATCTGAACTAATATCTTTGGAAAAAGAGACAGTTTTTCTTTCTAGTAATGTGGAGGGGAAAGAATTAGCATAAAGCTTCTCATTCTGTAATGCCTCAGTTTTTTTTTTCAACTCGTGAGTATATTTTTGATGTATGGTATAGATAAACCTTAAAACAACTATATACAGCAAGTTTTACTTTATGAGTAAATACTTTTTTTTCTCTTAAAATTACAGGTGTTTGGCCTATGACCGAGAGAGATGACCTGAAAGTCTCTGCCGTGGTTTCTCCTAACTTTGATTCAGTATCTGTAGGTGTATTTGCAGACTTTCAAAGGGTTTGTGATAGTGGCGGACTCTGATAAATTGGGATCAAAATGTATTGGTTTAAATTCTGGGCCTCCAAATAGAAACTTTAGGGAAGATAAGTTTTAGGCTTTGTTACTTCTAGAAAAAAACATTTCTAAGTTCTTTGTGTAATAAGAAGTTCCTTAGGCAGGATTTCTGTCTTAAAAAAGGGGGAGGGAAGGGAAATGGTCAAATAGGTTCTCACCATTACTCTGAATCTACCTACTTTTTTTAAAAAAACGTTTTCAGTACTGAGTATTGAGGTAATCCTAATCCAGATGAATAATACTGACCCCACTAGATTTTTGTTGAAGGTTCAATGAGATAATGTTTATGAAAGGCATAGCGCAGGGTTTGGTAATTTATAGTCTTTAATACATTATGGTGGTTGCGGTGGGGAAGTAGTTTAAGAATAGAGTTGGGCCAGGAATTATTTTTTCTCTCATTTCTATCTGTGTGACCCAGGGCAAGGTATTCAATTTTCTTAGTCTCAATGTTCTCATCTGTAAAATGGGAATAGTAATAGAATCTAGTTTGTTGAATTATGATAATTAACTAACAAATCATTATAATAATAAAATTACATTTTAATTCTTTTAAAACAATCATCACGATCACCACCACCACCACCACCACCTCCACCACCACCTTCATTCTACTTGTCTCCTTCAGTGCCATATCCTTAGTGCCAGTCACATAATGGGTGTTCAGTATATATTCACTCTATAAATGAATTAATAAAGCTGAGAAACAAGAAAGGGGACTGTCCTTGGTTACGTTACCCCATCTCTTTGTTTAGTCTTCTGTAAGCACTTGTTAGATTATGGTTGGTTTTCTCTCACTGCCTGCAGTTTGGGAAAAATATATTAAGTTTATCTATATCTGTACCAAAGTTGATCAATTTAGGAAAGTGATTGAATTCACTGTTTTTTTTTTTTTTTTTCTTTTTGTGGTACGCGGGCCTCTCACTGTTGTGGCCTCTCCCATTGCGGAGCACAGGCTCCGGACGTGCAGGCTCAGCCGCCATGGCTCACGGGCCCAGCTGCTCCGCGGCATGTGGGATCTTCCCAGACCGGGCATGAACCTGCGTCCCCTGCACCGGCAGGCGGGCTCTCAACCACTGTGCCACCAGGGAAGCCCCGAATTCACTGTTTTTTACTCTGTATGGAATTTATGTCATATAATTTTGCTTAAGAAATGACTTTGATATTTAGGTATCACAGCATAATATAGTAAGTAGTTCCATAAGCTTTTCAAAGATTAATCTTAGTATAAACAGCCAACCCAAGTTGTGATAAAAATCACATTAACATTGCCATAGTATAGTAAGTGGGTATACGTAAAAAAAGTAGGACTATATATGAAAGAAACATTCACCCAGCTGAGTCACATAGTAGAGGTACTGTTTAAACATTGGATATTCAGCACACACCATTTCTCACTCTACCTGAAGGGTGTAGTCTGAGTGGAACATTTTTGCTTAGTTAGCTGACAAATGTACACACATTTTCTTGCCTTGGAAATGATTCTTTTTTTCCTTTGGGCAACTTATATAATTTTTTCTAGGTTCTCTTAAACATAGGCTATTTGGATTGAAATTCCCTTTCTGTTCTTTAGCAACTTTTGATCTTTCTGAGGAAAGGCCTTATGTAATAGCACTGTATTGTAATATATATTTCCCTATCAGTAACCTGGAGTGCTTTTTCCTCTTAACTGGATGTCTCTTTTCAGCTTCATTTCCCCTTACTATTTTTTTCCTTCTTAAGAGATTCTTGAGAATATCATATTCATCCCATTGGAAAACATCAGTCCAACGATTTAGGTGGCTGTGATGCTATGCTGTCTTTGTAGAGCTACTTCTCTCTGGCTGTAATTTCATGTTTCCAAAGGACTTTTGTCTCTGAAATATCTAGGTGTTTAGATATGGATTGAAAAGAGCAGGAAACAGGAGATGTTGGTTTCTCTTCCAGAACTGCCGACAGTTAAATGTAAAATATTTCCTGGATTTTAGGTAATACTAGAGCAAAAAGCCTGGCTTAATATTTTATTTTCAGTCATTGTTATGAAAGCACATATCCAAAAAATAATATAATTAGTGTTAGAATGGGGGCTTTTATAGAAGAGATAAACATCGCTATCCTCTCTTCTTGACTGAGAAGTTGGATCAAAGTTCATATATAGTTTCCTATGAATCTAGAATCATAGATTCCTATGAAATAGAATATGAATCTCCCTACTCTTAATTATGCTGATGGCCATTACATCATAGTGATCCCTACTGCTTAGAAGTGATTTAATTTTTCTTAGTAAAATAATTCCAAATAGGTTAACAAAGTACAATGGATTTATTCATTGTTGGACAGAGACTTCATGATCTTAATTGTTCCCTCAGGAATTCATGTGGGTATTATTAGAAAATATGTTACGCTTTGATTTTATTCTATTATAGAGTGACCATATTTTCCTCTCAACCTACCACTCTAAAAAACAAGTTATAAATTCTAAGGAAATGTTTGCTCTATTATATTATATTCTGAATTCTTTAAGACATAGGACCAGGTAATCAAGGCTGATGCTCAAAGAGTAAAATAGTTTATGATATGCGCTAGTAAAAAAAAATACACTCCTACTTTTGTTTTATTTTCTAGGTGTAAGGCCACTCAATCTTTATATCATTAGTTACATGTCTTAGATATCAATACATATTATTAATCAGAATAAAACATACCTTTGGCAAGCTAAAAATACAAGGACCTAAAAGAATGGCGTACTGTTTATATAGAAAATATACAGAAGTCTTCTTTTCTATAATATAAAGAATGAGTAAATAGAATTAGTTTCAGTTTTTAAGGAAATTTGGCAATAGAGTAGTTTGATAGTAAAATATGTGAACTTTTCTTCCCTTTTTGGAGTCGTGGGTTTTTTAATATTAACTTGTGACTTTCCCAATGAAGCCATCCAAAAAGCCACACTGACTCTTTTAGTCAGCCATCAGAGTGATAAATCCTTTATAGTTTTTTTTTGGTGGTGAGAAGTATGTATCACACCTACTGTGTTTACTCATTGATGTGCAGTATTGAAACTATTCTTCCCTTCTCTTCTCAATTCTGTGTTTACAGCAATCTACTGATGTTGAAGTGGGAGCTGACCTTGTGCCTTCAGTCACAGTGAAGGTATTGTACATAGTTCTAGACTGTAATGTGCAAACAATATCACACATTTCATCACATCTGTCACTTGTCACCCTATAAGTAGCTTATGGAAATGTAAAACAAACACTTGGTGGGCCGAAGAACTAATAGACATTTACCAGAGAGAACATCAAAATGGCCAACAGACACATGAAAAGATGCTCAACATCACTGATCGTCAGGGACATGCGCATCAAAACCACATGAGATATCACCTCACACCTTAGAATGGCTATCATCAAGAAGACAAGAGACAACAGGTGCTGGTGAGGATGTGGTGAAAAGGGAACCCTTAAATATTGTTGGTGGGAATGTAAGTTGATCCAACCACTTTGGAGATCAATTGGAGGTTCCTCAAAAAATTTTTTAAAAATCTACTGTATGACCCAGCAACTCCACTTCTGGCTATAAACCAAAGGAAATGAAAATAGTATTTCCCACGAGAGATATACACTCTCATGTTTATTGCAGTATTATTCACAAAATAGCCAAGATATGGAAACAACTCAAATGCCTATCAATGGATGAAATGGATAAAAAAAGATATGGTACATATTCACTATGGAATATTATTCAACTATGAGAAGGGAGGATATCCTTCCATTTGCAACAACATGGATGGATCTTGAGCACATTATGCTAAGTAGGATAAGTCAGACAGAGAAAGACAAGTCCTGTATGATATCACTTATATGTGAGAATGTAAAAAAGTTAAGCCTGTAAAAAACAGAGGGTAAAATTGTGCTTACCAGGGGATTGGGGGCGGTTAAGAGTGATGATGTTTAAGGGCACAAACCTATAATGAGTAGTAAATAAGCCACAGAGATCTAACGCACAGTATAATGAATATAGATAATATTGTACTATAATTATGTAATGTGATAAATATCACTGCCTTGGCAATCATATTGCAATATATAAATGTATCAAAGTAACATGCTGTACATGTTAAATGTACACAATGTTACACATTAAATTTATTCAATTAAACAAAAGAGTTCTTGGTTAAAAAGTTAAGAAAAAGAAAAACCCAAACACTTGACATTTGTAAGTTTTCCTCAGCCTTGAGTAGTAAATAGATCGCCTTTATTGTTTACTACAAATATAAAACTAGTAATTGCATTTATAACAATATGTATATAATAAAAAATTGTTATGACTTATTCCTACCATTAATTAAATGTGTAGTGTGATTAAGGTTCTTTTTTCTAGAAACAAAACTAGTATTTAAATATACTAAGGGAATTGTGTCATCACATTCATAGTAGACCAAGCAGTTGATTGCAGTATCATATATATATTGGGGAATCATATGAATGTTAATAATATCTTTCTTCTATGTATGATTATGTGTGTGTTTGAAAAGAATTTCCAGCCATCTATCTGCCATAGTATTAGCTTTAAGTGGATGTATTTATAGCAAGAAAATATTAAATGAAGAAGCCACAAAATAGAGTAGTGACAAATTGATAGTCCCCAAAAAATAGAATATGAAGGATGTGGTTTTGGTTAAGATTTTTAGTCCTGCCATTGTAGAATTTTAGAACTAGGACTCAAATGTAGAACCCTCTTAAGGCATTTAGATTAAAGTGTGGTAATAAGTCAGCACATTATTAAGCTGAAAATATTTATCACTGCCCAGACTTTGGAGCCAGGGAAAGTTGTGGATCTTGGCGATTTGCTAAGTCAAAACTTGGACAGGGCTTTATATTTTCTTAGATTATGGGTTGCTGTCCTTGGAGGAGCTTGACAGGGCACCAGGCTTTACCAATTGTGTTCGCTTATACTAGACCCAGCGGGTGGCCCAAGTGTGGGGATCTTTGGTGGAAGTTGAAGGGAGCCCAATCTTATAACAGTTTCCTAAGCTAATTTTTTTGGATTCTTGCCACTGGTAGCAAGGGTGGTCTTTTCCCAGTCTCCCTTCCCCCTGTCCAATCAAAGGCTCTATCCCATTAATACTTCTGAGTCTGGAAAAGCATTAGTGGCAAGAAATCAAACATTTAAGAAAAAAACCCAACAACCCTGTAGCGTTCCAGGAATGATCTATAGACTTTTGTGTAGGGAAATCTCTTTTATATCTATCTACTGATATTGTTCTGACACATAACATAATAATTCAGGAGCACACTGCAAATTGCAAAAAGAAATCTTGTACCTAAACCAGATAACTTTGCTCACACTAATTTTTTCCCTCACTACTAGTTATTGCTATAAATAAATACACATTTCCCTCCCATGCCATTCTTAAGCTTTCATGTGTAATAGCCACCTTAAAATGGTGGCATGACACTATTGGAAAACTCCCTTCATTAGGAGAATAACATTTAACTATGTTTGAGAATGGCTAAGTCACAGCTCTCTTCCTTATTGCCATTATAAAAGAATGGGAAAGAATGCGACACACAAAAGTTGCACAAAATCAGCTGGACTTAAGCAGCAGACACCATGACTTCCTGATTCTGCCTGACAGTTCCTATACAAATTTCTGTTATAAATCTCTCCTTATAGCCTTTTATAACAAAAGCAGCCAAGATATATAACCATGGAAGTTTCCATCATAATAAATCCTGTTAATTGAGAAAATTTTTCCATCCGTTCCAAGTGAATGAAGATGTGGCTACCTTGAGTGTGTGTGCGTGATGCGTGACCATCTATTGCAGGCAACTAAGGCAGAGTGGTTGTTAATACCTGGCCTTTGGAGTCATGTTTATATATCTAGGATAAAAATTTAGTATTATGTTTCCTGAGGATCATATTTTATTTTGTTAGAAATGGAAAATAGCATGGAAAATTCTGATATTAATTTTCATTTTTCCCCCTTAATCTATAATTATTTTTCTCTTAAAATATGAGGTTTATGGTCTAGCCAAGTCTTTAACTCTTTTTTTTGGCTCAAACACAACTCTTCTTTGTTACTGTAGTTATTTTTGTCACACATCTTCTTGATTCACTTTTGAAAGTGCCTAGTCCATTGTTGGGATTCAATAGATCTGTGTATGAGAGTTATCACCATTGATCTTGCATCTAAACTAAATGCAAGCACTTGTAACAATGTAAAATTGTACGATTGTTGTCTAAGTACATGTTGTTATGCCAGGCAGAGTCAGAATGTCTGCTGTCTTAAAAATGGCTTATTACTACCGTAAGGATTTTTCATTTTCATTTTTAAAACTAACCTCTCACGAGATGTTCCTGGTCATAGTTTTCAGCTCTCTTGCACATATTGGCTGGGTGGTCTTAGATGTGTTATTGAGCTTCTGTGAACCTCTATTTTTAAACTGTAAAATGAGGGTACTTCTTCATTTGCAGAGTTATTTTGGGACTTAACCACAGTTGATTAAGAGTGTGGGCTCTGGATTCTGACAGACAGAAGTTAAATTGTGCTTCTTGCACTTATAATCAGAGTAGCCTTAGTCAAATTATCTAGCTTCTCTGAGCCACATTTTTCTCTTATGTAAAATGGTATATTGTGATAGTACCTGTTTCACAATGTTGTAATGATTAAATGAGATAATACACATAAATAATTTATTAGCATGGTTTCATGAATATAGAAAGCTGCTAATGGTTATTATCATTAATTTTATTTAAAAATATATGTACAGACCAGCATATTATTGTTAACAGTAAAATATTGAAATTGTGTTCTGTTTATTTAGTGGAATAACTATCAGAAGGAATGTTGTCTACAGCACATGCATACTTTCTTCTTCCCATAATTACCATCATTGTTTTATTAAAAAGGTATTAAGTCCTGGTGTCTGAGTGATTCCCTGGGCCCAGCACAGGGACCAACTTTCCAGAGCCCTGAAGACAAGGGGTAACACCCCAAAATATGGACTCATTTTTCACTCTACCTTCATTGGCCGAGCAGCTGCCAAGAACAAAGGCCGCATCTCCCGATACCTGGCAAACAAATGCAGTATTGCCTCATGAATTGATTGCTTCTCTGAGGTACCCACCAGTGTATTTTGGGAGAAGCTTCTAGAACAAGTTGAGGAGTGGCTGTCCTTCTATGAGACTGGAGAGATTCCATGAAAGAATCTGGATGTCATGAAGGAGGCAATGGTTCAGGCAGAGGAAGCGGCTGCTGAGATTACTAGGAAGCTGGAGAAACAGGAGAAGAAACGCTTGAAGGAAAAGAAAAGGCTGGCTGCGATTGCCCTAGCGTCTTCAGAAAACAGCAGTAGTACCCCGGAGGAATGTGAGGAGACAAGTGAGAGACCCAAAAAGAAGAAAAAGCAAAAGCCCCAGGAGGCTCCTCAGGCTAATGGAATGGAAGACCCATCTGTCTCCTCCAAACCCCCCAAAAAGAAATCTTTTTCCAAGGAGGAGCTGGTTAGTGATCTTGAAGAGACAGCTGGCAGTGGAAGTCTTACCAAGAGGAAGAAATCTTTTCCCAAAGAGGAACCAGATAGTGGCCCTGAAGAGTCAGGAAACAAGAGGGTCCCCAAGAAAAAGAGGAAATTCTCTTCCAAGGAGGAGCCTGTCAGCAGTGGACCTGAAGAGGCTGCTGCCAGCAAGAGCAACAGCTCCAAGAAAAAGAAAAAACTCTGAAAGCTATCCCAGGAAAATTAGAATGGACATTTCCCTAGTAGGGCATAACTTACAGAGATATTTCCCAATCCATCCCCTATAGCCCAATAAAAATAAAAACAAATTCACGAGTCAAAAAAAAGGTATTATGATTTTTATAATGGTCAGATATCATTACAGAATCTTTGTGGTATACAGATTTCCCCCCCATGTATTCCCAGGGCTTATAAAGTAAAAATTGAGGGTTCATTGTTCATTTGCTGTGTTTAGCATATTTATTTGCATCAATAGTTGTCCTTTAAATTTTTTACATTGCAAGTCAAAAATTTTATGCTTATTTTTAAGTTGTACAGAATATCCACATCATTTAAAATTAATACAAGAGGGCTTCCCTGGTGGCGCAGTGGTTGAGAGTCCGCCTGCCGATGCAGGGGACGCGGGTTCGTGCCCCAGTCTGGGAAGATCCCACATGCCACGGAGCGGCTGGGCCCGTGAGCCATGGCCGCTGAGCCTGCACGTCCAGAGCCTTTGCTCTGCAACGGGAGAGGCCACAACAGAGAGAGGCCCAAGTACTGCAAAAAAAAAAAATAAAATAAAAATAAAATAAAATTAATATAAGACATTTACTGAATCTAATTATATGTGTTAATGTTTGTGGGCCAGATGTATATTCTTGTATATTATTTATCTATAGTATATATGTATATATATAATTAAGGAATAGTTGATACATGCCTTTTACCTAAGAGAAAATTCAAAATGACTTTTCTTAAAAATTAAGTATGCCCGGGGCCTCCCTGGTGGCGCAAGTGGTTAAGAGTCCGCCTGCCGATGCAGGGGATACGGGTTCGTGCCCCGGTCTGGGAGGATCCCATATGCCGCGGAGCGGCTGGGCCCGTGAGCCATGGCCGCTGGGCCTGCGCATCCGGAGCCTGTGCTCCGCAACGGGAGAGGCCACAACAGTGAGAGGCCCACATACCGCAAAAAGAAAAAAAAAAAAAAAAAAAAAAAAAAAAAAAAAAAAAAAAAAATTAAGTATGCCCTTGCATTATGTCAATTAATAATGAAATGTATCTGTCTCATATACTAGAGTCTAGTAACTAGACTAAATTGCTCTGTAGCAAAGGTGCCATGTATAATAGAAGAGTGCTTCTCAACTCTGGTTGTAGATAGCTATCACCTGGGGAACTATTAAAGAAATACCAATACCCAGGTCTACTCCCAGAGATTGTGATTTAGTTGGTCTAGCAACTCTACCTGGCCAATGACTGTGATAAATCTGGCTTACCATGTGGATAAACTCATCCAAAGAGACTGTTCAAAGAGGCTGGGGCTTTTAGGAGACAAAATCCAAAGAGAGAATGTTCCCACTGGAAGCCAGATCTTTAAGCTTTTTCTCTGATGCCCCAGCACTGTGGCCCAGTAAAGATCCTTGGGCTTGATGGATTCTATTGACGTTCCTCCTCAGGGGGAGTGAGAGAAGTCCTGGCCTTCTCTACCCATACCCACCCTATTTCTCAGTCAAACTATTACCCCAGAATTCATAACTATTAACTCTGACTGGAATGGGAATTATCATTCCAAGCATCATCAACCAAGAGCACCAGTTTGGAAATGCAGCTATCTTAGAAATGCAGCAGTCATTATTGCCATTCTTAGATATTTTCTAGAATTAGTTATGTCAGGTATTTTTGTATTAAGCCGTGGAAGAAAATGTAGTGCTTTGATATGTATTTAAACTATTTATAGTAAACACCTACCTAGAAAGGAAATCTTTAGAGTGTAACTTGTGTAAAAGGTAATATACTGATACTAGATAAAATAAATAATTCATGATGCCACATTTATACATGTAAAGAAGAATGAACACATATAATATTTCATGATGTAATTATTCACCAGACATGAGGGCAGATTTTTTTGGTCTGCTTTTGATAGAACATTTTTTTTTTTTTTTTTTGCTTTTTTTTTGTGTGTGTGTGGTATGCGGGCCTCTCACTGTTGTGGCCTCTCCCATTGTGGAGCACAGGCTCCGGACGCGCAGGCTCAGCGGCCATGGGTCACGGGCCCAGCCGCTCCGCGGCATGTGGGATCTTCCCAGACCGGGGCACGAACCCGTGTCCCCTGCATCGGCAGGCGGACTCTCAACCACTGCGCCACCAGGGAAGCCCTGATAGAACATTTTTTTTTTTTTTTTTTGCTGTACGCGGGCCTCTCACTGTTGTGGCCTCCCCCATTGCGGAGCACAGGCTCCGGATGCACAGGCCCAGCGGCCATGGCTCACGGGCCCAGCCTCTCCGCGGCATGTGGGATCTTCCCAGACCGGGGCACGAACCCGTATCCCCTGCATCGGCAGGCGGACTCTCAACCACTGCGCCACCAGGGAAGCCCCCTGATAGAACATTTTTAAATAGCTTTTTTGAGATATAATTCACATACCATACAATTTACTCTTTTAAAGTGTACAATTCAATGATTTTTAGTATATTTGCAGAGTTGTAGAATGATGACTACAATTTAATTTTTGAACATTTTTGTCCCTCCAAGGGAAACCCCATAATCATTAGCTGTCACTTGCTGTTCTCTCCATTCCCCCACCCCCAATCCCACTACCATCCCAAAGCAACTACTGATCTATTTTCTGTTTCTGTAGATTTATAAATTTGCCCACTCGAGATATCTCATTTAAATTGAATCATATAATATGTGGTCTTTGTGACTGACTTCTTTCGCTTAGCATAGTATAATGTACCCATGTAGTAGCATGTGTCAGTACTTCATTTCTTTTTATTATTATTAATATTATTAAATATTATTCTGAATAATATTTCATTGTACAGATATACTATATTTTGTTTGTCCATTCATCAGTTGATGGACACTTGGGTTGTTTCTAGTTTTAGCTATTATGAATAGTACTGCTATGAACATGTGTACAAGTTTTGGGGTGGACATATGTTTCATTTCTCTTGGCATGGAATTGTGAGGTCAGATGGTAATTTTATGTTTAATTTTTAAAGAAACTGTCAAACTTTTTTCTTGAATAGCTATACCATTTTACATTTCCATCGCAATTTATGCAGGTTCTAGTTTCTCTACTTCTTGCTAACACCTGTTTTTGTCTGTCCTTTTGATTATAGCATTTAAGTAGAGGTGTAGTAGTATCTCATTGTGGTTTTACTTTGTATTTCATACAAAGATTTTGAGCATTTTTTCACGTGCTTATTGGCTATTTGTACATCTTCTTGGAGAAAAGTCTGTTCAACTCCCTTGCCCAGTTTCTAACTGGGTAGAACTTTTTAATCTACTACCTATGTTCCAGGTTATGTTTTGTGACAGCTCATTTTTTTTCTCAGATGGTATTTCCTAATTATTTGCTAATGATTTTTTAAGTAGTTGTGATATTCTATCAATTTGGAAAAATGTAATTTTTTTATTAATAACAATTTCTATTTTCTCAGGTCACACTGCAGAATCGAGTGACATTACAAAAGATCAGATTATCGGTCTATGTACAACCACCTTTAGTATTGACTTGTGATCAGTTCACCTTTGAATTTATGGGTAAGTGTTTTGTTTTGGCTTAAAGTCTATCATAGTGTGAGGTTTTTTTTAAATAAAAATTTTTTATCAGTGGGTTTATTTCATGGCTATATTTCTTGTCTGAATAGTGAGACTGGTATCTTCCTGAAATCAATGATTGTGTTGTTTTGCTTATATTTTCCCTCCAAACATCAAGCATGGACATTCAGTGAATGGCTGTTGAATTGAAGTAAATACAGATTTTCAGGCGCTTTTCTTAATAATTGTACTTAAATACTATATTTTGGAAGGCTTTTTTATTGGTGTTTCTCTAGTGAGCTATTTATTGAATCTGTAATGTTTGAAGAAAGAATATTGGCTTTGGAGTCTGGCCTGAATTTGAATCCTGGCTCTGACACTCAATGTGTAACCATGGGCAAGCTACTTTAGTAATTACTTGGAGCCTCAGTTTTGTTTTGTTTTAATCTGCAGAAAGGGGATAATGATATCTGTGTTACAGAACTGTTTTAATTAGAATTTAATCAGAAAATTAATTGGGCTTAATTAGAAAACGAATCTATGTAAGGTAACTGTAATAATGCCTAAGATTTCTTTGCATAGGGTCTCTCTTACCACTTACATCCAGTTGTCATTAGTCCTGTTAAAATGATTTCTGAATTATCTTTCAAGTCTTTTTCTGTCTTTCTTCACTGCTATGGTTCAGCTGGGAACCCTATGTCTTATTCACAAAAAGCAAGAACATATCTCTCTTTTTTCCTTTTTATAACCAACCCCTACCTTAGGTGCCCAACAGATAGTAGAAACTCAGTAAGTATACATTGAATCAGTGAATGAGTGATTGAATGGTTGAGGTAAACTTGTAGGTGATATCTCACTTTATTTTTTAATTTTTCACAATACTTCCAATTTGTCTTTCTAAAACACATTCTGGACAATTAATTTTTCAAGTTAAAAACCTCTTATAGCTCTCTAATGCAGGTTGGAGGTCAAATACATGAATATGGAAGGCTATGCACAATGTGCCAAATTGCTACAGTTTTAGTTATATCCATATCCAATTCCCCCTTCCATTTTCTCCTGCAGTCTGTGTTCTAGCCATGATAAGGTACTATTTCCCACTCCCAAATTCTCTTGCCCTTTGCATATCTTTTGCTTTGTTCATGCTGCCTGTTCATCTGAGTAAGGAGAAGCAGTGGTGTAGAATGTTAGGTACCCTTGTTCTGGAGTCAATTCCCAGCTCTGTATTAGCTATATGACCTTGGGCAAGCTTTTTAATCTCTTTGTAGCCATTTTCCTCATGCACCAAAAAATGGGGATAATAATAATACCACCATGTAGGGTTGTTGTGAGGATTAAATGAGTTAATCTATGTAATTGTGATGTAAAGTGCTAAAGACAGTAGCTGGCATGCAGTATATGTCTAATTTTAACTGTTTGTTAATAATAATTGTCCAAAATTATGTAATATATTATTTTTACATTGCTTATAGCACCAGAGATGACTAGAACAGTAGGCTTTTCTGTTTATCTGAAAGGAAGTTACTTACCACCTGAATTGGAAGGAAATGCTGTTGTTTCTTACTCCAGACCTACAGGTAAGCATACAGTTATTCATGAATTTATAAGCCTAATCACTTCTTTTAAGTTATTGGAGTTATGAGTTAAATGTTTAAGTGTTTAAAATGGGAAAAGAGATTGTAAAATATTATTAAATGAAAAAATATTCTTTTCTAGTATTAAATAAAAATGTATGTTCAAATTACTTTGATGTGTTTATGAATAATTAGTGATAGTCTATTTAGCTGATTTCCATATGTAATGTTTGATTCTATCTTTTCAATTAATAGCAAATATGATGTATTTTTATTCCCACTAGAAGAGTGTTATCTAGTCAGACTTCATGTATTTGAACTAAAGAGAAAAACCTAGTCTGAATTAGTAAAAAAGACTATTATGGGTTGCTGTAATATTAAGTCAGTCTTCAGAGTTTCAGACACTGCTTTTGTGATTAAATAAAACTATTATCTTACATGTTAAAATATTAAGAACAGAATCTGTATTATTTCAAGAAACTCTTAATACATCAAAAAAGTTATCTTTAGTCCAGTTGAGATCTAATTATTATAAATTTCAACTTGGGTTCAATTTTATAGTTTTGTGTGTGTGTGTGTGTGTGTGTGTGTGTGGTGAATTTTTCATAGTAACAGTTTGACAATTAGTTGATTGACAGAATAAGAATAATTAGTTATTGCTTTTTTTTAAAAAACGTTTAAATGTAGTGTAACTGATAGGGTATTTCAACAATGTTGCATTTGTGTTTTTTAAGCATTTCTGTACAGTTTTCTTAATTAAAAAGCTTAGAGATGGCTTATTCATATTTTTTCTCTCTGTTGATACCTACTTTGCTTACTTAGCAATGTTTTTATGAGACTGATGCAACTACCTACTGTGCTAACAAGGCACCTTGGCAATGTTTTTAATAATAGTAGTTCTTGGGCTTCCCTGGTGGCGCAGTGGTTGAGAGTCCGCCTGCCGATGCAGAGGACGCGGGTTCGTGCCCCAGTCCGGGAAGTTCCCACATGCCGCGCGCGGAGCGGCTGGGCCCGTGAGCCATGGCCACTGAGCCTGCGCATCTGAAGCCTGTGCTCCGCAACGGGAGAGGCCACAACAGTGAGAGGCCTGCGTACCACAAAAAAAAAAAAAAAAAAAGAATGATGGACTTCTTAATTGGATGTTTCTGAAAAGAGCATTGAAATATTCAGTGTTATTTTAATTTTGAGTTGTGAAATAAAAAACAGGAAATGTTGACTAAAATCTCTAGATCATTTATCATTAATTGAACATCTCAATAATCATAGGCATGATTATACTTTTTATCTTTGTTACACCTTGTGTATGTATTTATAGAGATTGTTGATGCCTTAATTCAACTAATTATTTCATTTGCTTTCAAGGAAAAGTAGTGATACTGGTTGAAAATAAATTTAAAATGAAGAAATGGATTACCTAGCAAGTGGACAAAAGGCTTAAAAGTACATTATAAAGTTATAAAATCATTCAGTGAGCTTATGGCTGCACATACTATTTTTAGCTATTATGCTTTTCTAAAGACAGAATTTGAAAGACCATAAATTATTACTAAACCAAAGAGCATAGGCATTAATTGGTTGAAAGTTAATTAGAAGTTAAAGTAAAAACAAGTCTATAAAAGAATACAAAGACAAGCTGAAAAAAAAAACACATTGTTCCATAGTAGTATCTATTAACTAAAGTTATAATATAAGCAAGACTAACTGGAAATATTAATATTATATATTTGTCTTTCACTCAAATTTTTTCCAAAAAATTCATTTAATGCTCTTGATGTCATTTACATATTGAGTCTGGTTTGCTTTTGGCTAGATCATATATCTTTACCTCTTTTTGCCACATTTATACTAGAATAGCACCCTTTCATGGACTTCTGAGAATGAATGAAATATATTGTTAGATTTCATTTATTCATGTTATATTCTTCAATTGTGAATTGGCTTATCTTTATTGGAGGGCCATTTAAATCATCTGTAAGAATCTTGAAAATTTTAAATTATATTTTAAGCAGATATGTGTTAAGTTTGTGTTGTAATTTTATAACAGATAATTTGTTACATTTTCTCCCCTATCCCTTTTTGAATTGCCTCTGATGGATAGATCGAAATCCTGAGGGTAAGTGAAAAGATAATTTAGAACAAAATGAATTTCAGAACTGTAATTTGGTCAGTTAATTCAATTGGTATTATACCATGAATGAATTCTTTTTATGGACTGCTGTTTTAACTATAGCAACCTCTTTAGGGTGATTCAGTGCCTTGATCTGGCTATGGAGAAGCTAGTAGATGTTTCCACTTATAGATACTTGTTATTCATTATTAGTTGTTTCAGAGTCATGAGAAACAATGAAGCTCCATGACTTTTTTGAACAAAACCAAAGGCGCCACTGACAACTTATTTTTGTAAGTCATTGGTGATTTACCTGTATGCTCAGTTATCTTAGTTTACTTAAAATAGAGTAAGGAAAAAAATTCTGAATTCTAAATTGTATGATTCTGTATACCCCAAAATATTCACCTCTTTGATCAGAATGCCATGTGTACTCATTCTATGGGCCTATTCCTTGTCTTGTTTAGAATTTGTGGGGGAATATCATCAAGGGACTGGCCCCTTGAACTTGCCTGGGTCAGTGTTGTCACCATTATGTTTTCCCCAAATCATTTGTTTATTACTCTGCTATAATACTTATCATAATATGAATTTCATTAAGTTTGTTCCTTAGGTTCCCCTAGTAGATTTTTGAGCTCTTTAAGAGCAGGGTTCAAGTACTTAGGATTGTGCAGTATCTGGTTACATGACAGGTACTCTGTAAGAATCTTCTACTTTGATTATTTTTCCTCCTAGACACAGACTTAATGTGATGGTTTGTCTTAGTTTATTAGCCATTTTAAGATTAGTATTAGATAAATAAAATACTTAAAAATAATGGCATTATTTACTCATATAGTTTTGGTGGTGCCAACAACCTGAGTTGCATAGTGTCTGGGAGGTGAATATATATTTATATGAGAAATATTTTAATAGAAGTAAGCTTTTAGCTTAATAGTATAAAGTATACTTGTCAAATTATAATTTGGGTTATTAAAAATAATTTTAATAATGAATATTTACATTTTACTTTGTAAGATTTCATGTAACTGATAAGATTTTGCAATAACTTTTATAAAATACAATATTATTATTTAAATTATTTGTTTTGAGTTTTAAAAAAATCAGTAAAGGTTATTATTGAAAGGAATTTATTTCCTCTTACTAAAAATTCAGATCAAACCATGAGGAAAAAAATCACAATATATGGAAATTTTAGTATTTCAGTGCAAACCTAAAGCTGGTTTTAATAATCTCTTATGATATATTTCAAAATTATAATTAAGCTTCAGGGAGTAGAGTTGAAATATTCAGCTTTACCTAGTAGGCAAGAAAATAATATGTTGCCACTTAGATCTTACTTACATAAGGCTTCAAATTTCAAAGACTTTTCCATTTTATTGGCCTGATCTGTTCAGGCTGTATTGCAGATAAGCAGTCCTGCTTTTACATATGGAAAAAGAGAAGCAAACGAGGTTTTATGTTGTCCCGTAAGAGTTTGTCTCCATTACTTCTGCATTAAAGTTACATGACATGGACAGTGTAAAACATGACTGCAGATGGCGCACAGTACGTAGCCAGACATAACAGGAAGGGATCAAGGAAGTTCTGGCTACCAGACATTGCTACTGCTTTGGGGTTCCTTGTTTTCAATAAGAAATGACTCTAGCAGGCCCCTGGAAAGAGTTCTAAAGGCATTATGTAGATGTGTAATATATAGATATAGTTATTCTACTCTGGTATATAAGTTCTTTTTTCTTTTTTTTAAAGCACATTTTGGCATCCCTCTTGACAGTGATACTGGTCTCTTGGGTGTGCCAGGGGTAATTAGAATTCTCTTCCTGGAAAAATTGTTCTGTCAGGAGTGATGTTGATCTGAATTTTCTCTCTAAGTGTTAAATAATTTTGTGATTAATTGCACCATGGTAGTTGCGACTATCCATTTCCTCTAGTAGGCTAGAAGGGGAAGTGTTTGAAGGAGAGGTGATTATATTTGTTAAAAAACTGTAGGAAAAAGTCAGTCTGATGAGTGAGTAGGCCAATATTTGAGTATTACAAATGACCAAATTCTTCTTTTCTCTCAGAATTATATTCAGAGAGTTGAATAAGCCAAATAGAGACTGTTTTGCCAACTAAATATCGCTGATGGTAGGCAGTTAGGATCAGTTAGGCTCTTTCAACTGAGTTGAAAGCTATCCTACCAGCAACTTTGGAAAGTCTTTAAATGCATATAATTCTTTCCTTCCTTATTACAGATACACATATGCATACACTCACACATACCTCTACATGTCTCTGGCTTCAGGTTCTTAGCTACAGTTATAGCCTGAAGAGTAACTGGTAGCCAAATCTGCATTTCAAGTTTCTTAAGAAATGTACATCTCAATAAAAGTGTGCCGCTGATAAACTCCATGTCTAAATACTAGATGTTATATTTTGAAATGTTTGGGTTTTAATTTGATGGGAAGTAATATAAAATATTGGCAGTATAATTTTTCTTTTTAAAGGTATGGTTTCCTTAAACTGGTTTCTAAAGGATTTCATACTCTTTTTTTCCCCCCAGTGGTAGAACTTTTCAAGCTGCCATCATTTAAAAAATAGCCATAATCATTTTATTAAGTATGAGTGTCATCATTTTTCAAAGTAATGTTTTCCAAATGTCCTGTGAAACAGGTTTACAATTCCTGGAGAGAAAAGAAATTCTGGAGGGGTTCTTCAAATCTTAGCAACTGCAGACCATTACCCTAGTGTGTGATATTGTCATTACCTGACTTAACTGAGCTGTGAATTGAGTTACAATGTATTTCCCTTCTTGGGTTTATTAGTGCTTGCAATCCATTTGTTTCAATTTCTGAAACATTTATACACCACCAGTTTCTTTAGCTCTGGGTTCTTGGAGTTTTAGGATAATAATCTAAGTAACATAAGGCTAGTGTTGTTGATCATGATTAATTTTGTTTTACCACAAATTCAGTCAGTACCTGGTCCAAGTGAAGTAGAGCCACAGTTTCAGCAGTGTAGTTTTAGAAGAGCATTTACAGCCAAATTTTATTTGAACAGTTAGCTCAGACTTTGGTTGAAAGTACATAGAAGATAGCTTGTCTTTGTGCATGTACAGAATTGTCAGAAGATGAAGCATTTTTTCCCCGTTATTCTATTCATTGAAAATGAAGGAAATGGAACTAGGTTTCAGTTGCCTTGTTCTTTCCAGACTGCATCTATTAATTGAGGCTGTAATATATATATATTAGAGGAAAAACAGTAGTAGGTATATTTCCATAATTTGGGGATATATGGAATATATGAAGTTGGAAAAAATAATGCTTTGTAATATTTTTTGTGGTGATATTGATAGTTGTGGTCTGAGCAGTAGCTTAGATCACGTTACCATAATATTTTGAGTCAAAACATTTCATCATTTTAAAGTACAAATACACATGCCTCTAAAACCTCACAAAATGTCAGGAAATAATACCCTGGGACTTCTCTGAAGAGACACCAGTTATAATCTGCATCTAGGATTCCAGGAGAAGTGAATTTAACATCTGTTGGTTATGAGCAAAAAATGAGCTATGTAAAATTTGATGGATAATAGATTATGTTGAAGAGAATGACAAATATGCTCCACATGCTCTGAAAAAGTATTTAATTGGCCTCATATATCAATATGCTTGCCATTGTTGATGATCTCTTACTATCCTAGTGAATAAGTAGTTCTGAAAAGTGTACTTCCAGCTTGGTTATAGAGTAAACCACACAACTCCAATTGGCATTAACAAAATATATTGCTAATTCTAGGAATCCTATTTGGGATCATGTCTCCAAACTTTACTGTTTCCGCTTTTGCTATTTTTAAGCTGCTCTCTGACTCCACTGTAAAGAAATAAAGGAATTAATGTGTGGATCTATCCAGTAGAGTAGAACATTTTAAGTTTTCCTTTTTTCTACAGTAGTTGACTAGGATACAGGTTTCTGTATATTATCTTTTGTCTTATCCAGTCAAAAATAGAATCCTAGTATAAAAGGAGAGAGAACTAAAGTTGTAGAATTGCTTTACTTGATTTACAAGTAGAGAGCTTAATTTGTTTTGGTTTCAGTTTCATTCTTTGTAAAAATATTAAAAGGAATGATTTTTAAAAACTTTAAATTCTGATATAAAACTCTTCATTGTTATTTATTTATGCAGTTACTTATTTCAGTATACCTGTATACTTTCTGAAAAAATTTGAGAATTGAATGACTATATAAGCCTTTCAAAATGTTGCTTAACAGTGATATGTAAAGTTAAATGGATTTGGAAAAATTCAATTTGTATGAAAGTAATATTCTTCATATTGATGTGTAAAATGACATCATTAGAATGAACTTCATTAGAACTTCAGTAGGGCAAATTCTGCTTTCATGCTCATAATTTATTGCAAATTTTTAATTGTATTTCAAATCTTCAATAAGTAGAAAAACTAAAATTAAAAAATTCGGGGGGTAGAGAAATGATTAGATATGGTCATATAGAGTCTTCCTGATATAAATTTCATATTCTTTGCTCATTTTAGCGGATAGTCTTGGATTAGGGCTAGAGCTTTGAAAGTCTTTAAAGACAGTTCAGTAATTGAATATAACTACATATAATGTTTTATATAGCATTCAACTGTGATGATTTTTAAAATATGATATTACTATTAAAGGCACAGTTTACCCCATGCTCGTTTTTAAGATTTTATTTTTGCCTTGTACTTTTTGACAATAAAGTAAAAACATAAATTATGATAATGCTTTCCAGTTATTTCAGTTATGCTAAATGAAATGGGCAGGTAACAAACATTTAAACTAAGATATGTTGCTACTATGTACTACTATTAGTAGTACAATATTTTTCTTATTTGTCAAATTTATGAATATATGTTTCTCTTTATTTCAGGCATTCCTCGAGTTAGCCAATGTAAGTTTAGACTTCCCCTGAAATTAATCTGCTTACCAGGCCAACCTTCAAAAACTGCAAGCCACAAACTAACTATTGATACCAACAAATCTCCAGTCAGTCTTCTCAGTCTCTTTCCAGGTAGGACTCTTGAAGTAACATGCCTGTAGCATCAGAAATGTTAAGAATTTAGAATGGAATCCTTCATCAGCAGGTAATGATGGGGTAATTATCAGATAATTGTTAAGTCAGAATATAAAAGTGCCTCAAGGATTTTTTCATTTTGTTTGCGGGTTCAAAGGAAATAGCTTATATCAACAAGGTAATAAAGGGTACCTTTTAAGTTTGATTAAAATTATTATAATCATTATTTTCCTTCAGTATTCAGAAATGAAAACATCAAATGTTTCTTTTTAGACTGTGGAATTTTTTGGCTTGGAATGTAAATATTTATTATTCATCTTTATTGTAGGTTTTCGAATATATCCCTTTTCTAAGCATGTAAATATTTATTTTTTGTCTTCATTGTAGGTTTTTGGAAATGTACCTTTTAAAAGCATATTCTTATGCCCCTGAAAAGTAACCTCATAAGTAGGTGCTCTATGTGGTTGTGCTGTCTTCAGCAGCTGGAGGGGGCAATGTTCATTCTTTGCCTCCAGTGCTTTAGAAGGGGCTACATGTATAAAACTAGAATATCACAGTGAACATTATTGGTAATTTGTGAAGGTGTGACTTTCTCCCGGTGTTGGTTTTTATTTTCGAGTAGCTTAGAAAAGAGAGAGGCATTGATTGGATAAAACATCTTTAGTTGCCAGGGTTTCTAATGTGTTGCATCTATTAACTTTCTTGGTGATGAGGTGGAATTTAAAAAAATAATCTGGGAATTAAATCAACCCTTTTAAATCCATCATTAAAAATCAGCACTGTTGACTGTAAGATGCATCTTCACCCTTGCATTAGTGGATAGGATTTAGAATACAAGTATTTCCCACAAGGTTTAGAAATTTATGGTAAGTCAACTTTTGTGTTATTACCTACTTAAAGTGATTAAAATTTATTTTTCATTAATTTGAAGTGTTTTTAAAAGCTTTATTTATATGTAACTCTATGAAAAATCTCCAAGATGCTCTTTATTACAATTAATCTGTTCTTTAGTTTGAATGAGTTTGAATGAATGAGTGTGTGTGAGTGTGTGTGTGTAGTTAGCAAATAGTTTTGTACCTTTTGGTTTCTTATTCCCTTTCATTCCCTTTCTTCTTCATCAATTTTCTTATAACAAATTTGGATTATAAAAAAGGCAGAGAGTCACTACCTTTATAACATCTTATGCAAACATACTAGTTCCTTGGTCTCCTATTCTATCCCGACAACGTAGTTGGAAATTGTATGTTGCACACCAAATTTATTGATGCCTTTAAAAAATGTTTAAGACTCTGGCTTCTGAGTGGTCAATCTTTACTGTAGATGACTGAAACCGATAGAGATTGAATAAGAATGTATGCTTTTGACCAGAGAGGGAATCTCTGTAAGCTATGGATTGGGTAAGAAGTACTAAGGAAAGCTTATAACTCATCTGTCCTGATTTTGGACTCAGTTGTTTTTTTTTTTTTTTTTTTTTTTTTTTTTTTTTTTTTTTTTTTTTTCCTTTTTGCGTTATGTGGGCCTCTCACTGTTGTGGCCTCCCCCGTTGCGGAGCACAGGCTCCGGACGCGCAGGCCCAGCGGCCATGGCTCACGGGCCCAGCCGCTCTGCGGCACATGGGATCCTCCCAGACCGGGGCACGAACCCGTATCCCCTGCATCGGCAGGCGGACTCTCAACCACTGCGCCACCAGGGAGGCCCTGGACTCAGTTGTTTTGATGTCACAGGTATCTTAGGCTCATCAGCATATATTTGCTTCTTATTCACTTTAGAAATGGGACTCAATGACAAATTTTAAAAATTTCCCCTGAGTCAATTTATGTAGTATAGTGTGTTCTCTTTTTTGAGTTTCCAGATTTGTGTTCATATTAAACATGCTGGAATCCTGTAATTGTTTAAAAGAAGTACTCTTGCTACTTTTTCACTTTTCATGATACGTTTCACTCTTGCTATATATGATGTTAAAGTTGCTCTTACAAGTTATTTTTTAATGGAAATAAAATTAATGATCTTCATAGAGAAGAAATAAAACTACTTTTAATCTACATCTCTTCCTATTTGTTTATTTCAGTTCTTTTTTTTTGTATATTTAAAATTAATTTTTCTTATTACAAAAGAAATGTGAAATTTAGGAATGGATAACCAAACAGAAGAAAATGAAAGTTACTGGTAATTCTTATACCCAGCAATATCTACTTATATTTCATTACATTTTCCTACTCTTTTGAAAAATATTTTTTCTAAGCATTTCATCCCCGCAAAGAATATTACTTTGCATATTGTTGTGAGACACCTTTCTATATAATTAGATTTTTTATTTTGTGATTTTAATGATTACATACTATTCTATCATAAATCATTTGGCCAGCATTACATTTTTCTATATTTATGTTGTTTTCAGTTTATTAATATTGTAAATATATTATAGCAATATTTCTCTAAATTTAATATTACTTCTTTGATGAATATGTAAAAGTGGAATTACTGAGTCAAGCAAAGGATAATAATATTTTTAAGGCTTTTGAAATATAATGTAAAATTGACTTCCTGAAGGGCCATACTAGTTAACTCTATCAACTGTGTTTGAATGAAGGTGTCTAGTGCCCCAAATACTGGCCAGTAGAGAATATTATAATTATAAAAAGCTTTAATATGCTTAATGGCTATATAGAAAATATTTATTTACATATATATATATAAATATCTGGAGTGATTTTGGCTAAATGTGACTTAAGCAAGGTAATATGTATTTTTTATCTCAAATAAAGAGAGGTCCACAAGTGGGCAATGGAAGCTGGTATAGTGGTTTGTGAATGTTATCAAAGACCCAGCTTTTTTCTTTCTTTGCAATGTGCATTCTCTAGTGTGTTGGCTTGTTCCATGGCAATAAGATAGCTACTTTGGCTTAAGTCATCATAACTGACTACAGGGCAGGAGGTAGGGGAAAGAGATAGCTATAGCAATGACTGTAACTTTTATCAGAAAGGCATGTTTCCACAAACTTCTTAGGAGATTTCTACTTAGGCCTCAATAGCCAAAATACTGTCACATGGCCTCTTCTAGCAGTAAAGGGGGCTGAGAACTAATGTAGATGGGCTGGGGAAAAGGAGGCTGGGAATAGATGTTAAATTAGCTGACATTCAGTGTATGCCATGATACCAGTAATTTTACACAAAAATTTTACGTAAATGTAATAACAGGGCTTCCCTGGTGGCACAGTGGTTGAGAGTCCACCTGCCGATGCAGGGGACGCGGGTTCGTGCCCCGGTCCGGGAGAATCCCACATACCATGGAACGGCTGGGCCCGTGAGCCATGGCCGCTGAGCCTGCGCATCCGGAGCCTGTGCTCCGCAACAGGAGAGGCCACAACAGTGAGAGGCCCGCGTACCGCAAAAAAAAAAAAAAAAAGTAATAACAAATAGCGTGCTATTGTAGCAGCCTTTTATGGTACTCAGATATATGGCTGTCTTTCCTTGTCAATGAATTTGTATTTTAATGTTTACATAATATTCTGTTGTTTAGGGGTGCCATGTACATAGCTTTTTTGTACTTATCTGTTTCTCTTTGGAGAAATTCCTTGAAGATAAATGACTGAGTTAAAGGATATGCACATTTGAAAACTTTATTCAAATGCCAAAGTTACTTCCAGAATAATTGTATCAGGTTACAAGCCCAACATCAGGGTTTATACCCAGGATAGCAGCTGGATTTAAAGCTTTAAAAATTTTTGACATGGTTAGGTGAAGTATGACATCTCTTTTTAAAATTTGCATTTCTAAATTATTTGTTAGCATAGAAATTTTGTAATTGTTATTAGCTACTTGTATTCTTTTAACATATAAAGTTTATATTTTTAGGTAATAAAATTTATTTTAAAATTTAATTTTATAACTGCTTTATTTAGTTTCAAGTTTTCATGTTGTACTTAGAATGATCTCTATTTTAAGATTATAAAATATTAATTATATTTTCTTCTGGTACATGTTAATACATTCTTTAATTCTGAAACACAGCTTCAGTATATTTTTTTGTTTTTATAAAAAACAACTTTATTGAAGTATAACTTATGTACACATGTATAAAGTATACAATTTGGTAAGTTTTGGTGTTTGTATATACCTTTGAAACCATCCCTGCAATCATGATGCTGAAAATATCCATCACCCCAAAGAGCTTCCTTGTGCCCCTTTGTGATCCATTTTTCCCCCATCCCCAGGCAACCACTGGTTTCCTTTCTGTCACTATAGATTAGTTTGCACTTTCTAAAGTTTTATAAAATGGAATTACTCAGTATGTGCTCTTTTTTGTCTGCCTTCTTTCATTCCCTTATCAGATTATATGACTTGCACATAATTTCTCCCAGTCTATGGCATGTCTTTTCATTCTTTTAACAGTGTCTTTGGAAGAGAAGAAGTTCTTAATTTTGATAAAGCCCAATTTATCTGTTTTTTTCTTTTATGGATCATGATTTTAATGTTATATCTGAGAAATTTTTGCCTAACTCAAGGTTACAAAGTTTTTCTCGTACATGTTTTTCTAGAAGTTTTCTAGTTTTATGTTTTATATTTAGGGCTCTTATCCATTTTGAGTTGATATTTATGTATGGTGTGAGATATGGATAAAATTCATATTTTTGCTTATGAATATCTAATGTTCCAGCATTACTTTTTTTTTTTTGGCTTCACCACGCGGCTTGAGGGATCTTAGTTCCCCAACCAGGGATTGAACCCATGCCCCCTGCAGTGGAAGTGTGGACCCCTAACCGCTGGACTGCCAGGGAATTCCCCCAAACTACTTTTGAAAAGACTGTTTTTTTCCACTGAATCACCTTTGCAAAGTTGTTGAAAATCATCTGAATATATATCATAGGACTATATAAATCATCAGAATGTATATATATATATTTCTGCTCAGTTTGTTCCATTGATCTATTTGTCTTTGCCCATCAATATTGCTATATACCAATAGCATAGTGTCTTAATTACTATATATAAGTCTAGAAGTCAGGTAGCATAATTTCTCCAACTTTATTCTTTTATTTTCAAAGTTGTCTTGGATGTTCTAGATCATTTGCATTTTCACATGAATCTTAGAATCAGCTTATCAATTTAAAAAATGCCTGAGATTTTGATTGGAATTGGGATTGCAACTGATCTAATTTCTATAGATAAATTTGGAGAGAAACAACATCTTAACAATATTGAACATGGGAAATTTGCTCCACTTATCCTAGTTTCTTAAGATGAATGTAGAGACCTTCCTTTATTTAGGGCATATCTTATTTTTCTCACTAAGTGTTTGTAGTTTTCAATGTACAGGTCTTACAAATCTCTGTCAGATTTATCCCTAAAATATATTTTGATGTGATTGCAAATTGTAGTGTTTTATTTCAATTTCAAATTGTTCTTTCCTAGTACATAGAAATACAATCGGTTTTTGTATATTGATCTTGTATCACACAACGTTGTTTCTACTAGCTTTTTTTTTTGTAGCTTTAATCAGATTTTCTACATAGATGATCATGTCATCTATAAGTGAAAACAGTTTTACCTCTTCCTTGCCCATCTGGAGATTCAGTTTGTTTATTTTTTGCTTGCTTTTTAACCTTGGCTAGAACCTCTGGGACGATGTTGAATAGTAATGGTGAAAGCAGACATTCAGTCTTTCAGCATTAAATACGTTTTAGATGTAAGTATTTTGTAGGTGTCCTTTACAAGCTTGGGGAAGTTCTCTTTTATACCAGGTTTGCTATGAGTTTTATTAGGAATAGATATTTAATTTTTTCAATGCTTTTTCTACATCAATTGAGATATTTTATATCATTTTCTTCTTTAGTCTGTTAATAGGTGGATTACATTGATTACTTTTTTAACGTTAGCCCTACTGTGCATTCTTGAGATAAATCATACCTTATCATGGTGTATTTTCCTTTCAATCGACTGTGGGATTTAATTTATTAAACTTTAGTTTATAATTTTTACATCTGTGTTTATAAGGGATATTGATCTGTAATTTTGCTTCCTTATAATTATGTGTCATTAATGTGGAGTTTATGGAATGAATTGGGAAATATTTACCTCCCTTCAATTTTTTTGAACAGTGTGCAGAATTGGTATTATTTTTTGCTTAAATAGTTGGAAGAATTCACTAAGGAAGTTTTCCAGACATAGAGTTTTCTGTATGGGATAGCTTTTAAACTACAAATTCAATTTCTTCAAAAGATATAGGCCTCTTGAGGTTATCTGTTTCTTATTGAGTGAACTTTGTTAGTTTCTGTCTTTCAAGGAATATGTACATTTCATCTGAGTTGTTGAATTTATTGGTATAAGGCTATTCATAATATTTTGTGATCCTTTTAATATCTGTAGAATCTGTAGTGATGACAACTCACTCATTACTGATACTGCTAATTTGTGTTTTCTCTCTTTTTTGTTCCTGATCTGTTGACTAGAGGTTTATCCATTTTATCTAGTTTTGAAAAACCAGCTTTTGGTTTCATTCATTTCCTCTTTTTATTTTTTGTTTTTCTATTCCTTTTCATTTCTCTCATATTCCTTTCTTCTGCTTACTTTGGGTTTAATTTTCTTTTCTTGGTTAGTTGGTTAATGCTATAAAATTTCCTCTAACTATTGCTTTAGCTGCATCCTACAAATTATGAAATGTTGTGTTTTTAATTTTCATTCAGTATAAAACAGTTTTAAATTCCCCTTTTGATTTCTTGTTTGACCCTAGTGTTATTTAGAAGTATGGTATGTAGTTTCCAAATTCTTGGGGATTTTCCGTACAACTTTTATTATTGATTTGGAATTCAGTTTCACTGTGGTAGGAAAACATACCTTGTATGCCTCGAATCCTTTTAAATTTATTGAAACTTATTTAATGGCCCCAAGATAGGACTGTTTTTATGAATGTTCCACATGCATTTGAAAATAATGGATTTTCTTCTGTTGTAGGGTGGGATCTTATGTAAATGTCAGTTAAGGCAAGTTTTCTGATAATGTTTTTAATCTTCTATATCCTTACTGATTTTCTGTCTACATGTGTCAATTATTGAGAGTAGATTGTTTAAGTCTTCAACTATAATTTGTTTATTTCTTTTTTTTTTTTTTTTGCAGATCTGAAGTTTTTGCTTCATACATTTTAAAGCTCCATTTTAGGCACATGAAAGTTTAGGTGTATAATGTTCTCTTGATTATTATGAAATAGCCTCTGCTTTCTTAATATTCTTTGCTCTAAAATCTACTTTTATGATATTAATATAGCTATTCCAACTTTCTTTTGCCTAGTGTTACAGTGATATATATGTATATTTCCTTTTTTTACTTTTAAGATGTTTACATCTTTATATTTAAAGTAGGTTTCTTATAGGTAGCATACAGTTGAGTCTTGGCTTTTTTAATGCAATACAATATTATCTGTCTTTTAATTGGGGTGTTTAGACCATTTTCAAAAAAATAAATTTACTTACTTATTTTTGGCTGCGTTGGGTCTTCATTGCTGTGCACAAGCTTTCTCTAGTTGTGGCAATTGGGGGCTACTCTTCATTGCACTGTGTGGGCTTCTCATTGCGGTGGCATCTCTTGTTGTGGAGCATGGGCTCTAGGCACACGGGCTTCAGTAGCCATGGCACGTGGGCTCAGTAGTTGTGACTCTCAGGCTCTAGAGCACAGGCTTAGTAGTTGTGGCTCATGGGCTTAGTTGCTCCACGGCATGTGCAATCTTCCCAGACCAGGGCTCGAACCTATGTCCCCTGCGTTGGCAGGCGGACTCTTAACCACTGCACCACCAGGGAAGTCCCTAGACCATTTATTTTTAATGTGATTATTGATATGGTTGGTTTTAAATCTACCATCTTGCTCTTTGCTTTCTATTTGCCTCATCTATTTTTTTTTAAGATTTTTTTGATGTGGACCATTTTAAAAGTCTTTATTGAATTTGTTACAATATTGCTTCTTTTTTTTTTTTATGTTTTGGTTTATTGGTCACAAGGCATGTGGGATCTTAGCTCCCCAACCAGGGATCAAACCTGCACCCCCTTCATTGGATGGCGAAGTCTTTTTTTTTTTTTTAACACCTTTATTGGAGTATAATTGCTTTACAATGGCATGTTAGTTTCTGCTTTATAACAAAGTGAATCAGTTATACATATACATATGTCCCCATATTTCTTCCCTCTTGCATCTCCCTCCCTCCCACCCTCCCTGTCCCACCCCTCTAGGTGGTCACAAAGCACTGAGCTGATCTCCCTGTGCTATGCGGCTGCTTCCCACAGCTATCTATTTTACATTTGGTAGTGTATATATGTCCATGCCACTCTCTTAACTTTATCCCAGCGTACCCTTCCCCCTCCCCATATCCTCAAGTCCATTCTCTAGTAGGTCTGCATCTTTATTCCCGTCTTGCCCCTAGGAAGGCGAAGTCTTAACCACTGGACCACCAGGGAAGTCCCCTCCTGCATTCTTTTGAATTGAGTATGTTTTATGATTCCATTTTATCTCCTTTGTTGTCTTATTCACTATACCACCTAGTGTTAATTTAGTTGCTTCTTTGAAGTTTATGGCAGTGTTTCTCAACCTTTCTTTTACTATTTTCTCCACAAGACTTTTTAGAATCTTTTTCTTAATCAGCCCCTCCACACAGTTCTAGTACCACAGATAATCCTGTATATCTGTTCATATTCTATATGAATATCTGTTTTTATAGATAAAATGAGTAAGATTTTTCTGAACCCTATAAATTTTTTTTAACATCTTTATTGGAGTGTAATTGCTTTACAGTGGATGAACCCTATAAATTGACTTTTGCGCCTTTGGAAGCAATATTTCCCTGTCAAAAATGCACAGATGCATAATACTGTATACATCTTTAACTTATCACAGTCTGTCTTTAGGTGATAGTATAATGCCTCAAACATACTGTAAGACTCGTACAATAGTATACTTCCATTTCTCCCCTCCCAGCCTTTGTGCTATTGTTGTTTTATATTTTATATCTACATATATTATAAACCTTGCAATACATTGTTATGAATTTTGCTTTAAACAGTGATTATCTTTTTTAGAATTTCTTTTACATTAGAGTATAGTTGATTAACAATATTCTGTTAGTTTCAGGTGTACAGCAGAGTAATTCAGTTATACATGTACAGTGATTCTCTTTTTAAGAGATATTAATAATTAAGACAATGATCTTATATATTTACTCATGGAGTTACCTTTTCCACTGCTCTTCATTCCTTTGTGTAGAACCAGGTTCCATCTGGTATCATTTTCCTTTTTCTTGAAGTACTTTGTTAACATTTCTTTTACTGGAGAAATACTGGTGATGAATTTTTTCAGCTTTTGTAGGTATGAAAATGTATTTTTTCACCATTTTTTTGAAAGTTATTTTCACTAGGTAAAGATTGTAGGTTGACAATGTTTTTCTTTCAATATTGGAAAGATATTGCTCCATTGTTTTCTGGCATTGCATTAAGACATAAGCTGTACCTCTATATGTAATATGTCTTTTCTCTCTGGCTGTTTTTAAGATTTTTTTCTTTAAGAAATTCATTTTTGGTGTACCTTGGTATAGTTTTTTTGGTTTTGTTGTATTTTCATTTTGCTTGTGCTTGGTGTTTGTTAAGATATATATATATATTTTACAATCTTTATTGGAGTATAATTGCTTTACAATGGTGTGCCAGCTTCTGCTTTATAACAAAGTGAATCAGCTATACATATACATATATCCCCATATCTCCTGCCTCTTGTGTCTCCCTCCCACCCTCCCTATCCCACTCCTGTAGGTGGTCACAAAGCACCGAGCTTATCTCTCTGTGCTATGCAATGGCTTCCCACTAGCTATCTATTTCACATTTGGTAGTATATGTAAGTCCATCTCACTCTCTCACTTCATCCCAGCTTACCCTTCCTCCTCCCCGTGTCCTGAAGTCCATTCTCTACCTCTGCTTCTTTATTCCTGTCCTGCCCATAGGTTCTTCAGAACCTTTTTTTTTTTTAGATAACATATATGTGTGTTAGCATATGATATTAGTTTTATGCTTTCTGACTTACTTAATCCTATATGACAGACTCTACCTCCATCCACCTCACTACAAATAACTCAATTTCGTTTCTTTTTATGGCTAAGTAATATTCCATTGTATATATGTGCCACATCTTCTTTATCCATTCATCTGTTGATGGACACTTAGGTTGCTTCCATGTCCTAGCTATTGTAAATAGAGCTGCAGTGAACATTGTGGTACATGACTTTTTTTTTTTTTTTTTTTTTTTTTGCGGTACACGGGCCTCTCACTGTTGTGGCCTCTCCCGCTGCAGAGCACAGGCTCTGGACGCGCAGGCCCAGTGGCCACCGCTCACAGGCCCAGCCGCTCCGCGGCACATGGGATCCTCCCGGACCGGAGCACGAACCCACGTCCCCTGCATCGGCAGGCGGACCCTCAACCACTGCGCCACCAGACTCTTTTTGAATTATGGTTTTCTCAGGGTATATGCCCAGGAATGGGATTGCTGGGTGGTATGGTAGTTCTATTTTTCGTTTTTAAAGGAACCTTCATACTGTTCTCCATAGTGGCTCTATCAATTTACATTCCCACCAACAGTGCAAGAGGGTTCCCTTTTCTCTATACCCTCTCCAGCATTTATTGTTTGTAGACTTTTTGGTGATGGCCATTCTGACCAGTGTGAGGTGATACCTCACTGTAGTTTTGATTTGCATTTCTCCAATGATTAGTGATGTTGAGCAACCTTTCATATGTTTGTTGGCAATCTGTATATCTTCCAAGGAGAAATGTCTATTTAGGTCTTCTGCCCATTTTTGGATTGGGTTGTTTATTTTTTTGATATTGAGCTAAATGAGCTGCTTGTAAATTTTGGAGATTAATCCTTTGTCAGTTGCTTCATTTGCAAATATTTTCTCCCATTCTGAGGGTTGTCTTTTCATCCTGTTTATGGTTTCCTTTGCTGTGGGAAAGCTTTTAACTTTCATTAGGTCTCATTTGTGTATTTTTATATTTATTTCCATTTCTCTAGGAGGTGGGTCAAAAAGGATCTTTCTGTGATTTATGTCATAGAGTGTTCTGCCTATGTTTTCCTCTAATAGTTTTATAGTGTCTGGCCTTACATTTCGGTCGTTAATCCATTTTGAGTTTATTTATTTTATTTATTTATTTTTTTATTAGTTTCTGCTTTATAACAAAGTGAATCAGTCATACATATACATCTGTTTTGAGTTTATTTTTGTGTATGGTGTTTGGGAATGTTCTAATTTCATTCTTTTAAATGTAGCCATCCAGTTTTCCCAGCACCACTTATTGAAGAGACTGTCTTTTCTCCATTTTATATTCTTGCCTCCTTCTTCAAAAATAAGGTGACTATATGTGCGTGGGTTTATCTCTGGGCTTTCTATTCTGTCCATTGATCTATATTTCTGTTTTTGTGCAGTACCATACTGTCTTGATTACTGTAGCTTTGTAGTATAGTCTGAAGTCAGGGAGCCTGATTCCTCCAGCTCCATTTTTCTTTCATAAGATTTCTGTGGTTATTTGGGGTCTTTTGTGTTTCCATCCAAATTGTGAAAGTTTTTGTTCTAGTTCTGTGAATAATGGCATTGGTAGTTTGATAGGGATTGCATTGAATCTGTAGATTCCTTTGGGTAGTGTAGTCATTTTCACAATGTTGATTCTTCCAATCCAAGAACATGGTGTATCTCTCCATCTGTTTGTGTCATCTTTAATTTCTTTCATCAGTGTCTTATAGTTTTCTGCATACAGGTCTTTTGTCTCCTTAGGTAGGTTTATTCCTAGGTATTTTATTCTTTTTGTTGCAGTGGTAAATGGGAGTGCTTCCTTCACTTCTCTTTCAGATTTTTCATCATTAGTGTATAGGAATGCAAGAGATTTCTGTGCATTAGTTTTGTATCCTGCTACTTTACCAAATTCATTGATAAGCTCTAGTATTTTTCTTGTAGAGTCTTTAGGATTCTCTATGTATAGTATCATGTCATCTGCAAACAGTGACAGTTTTACTTCTTCTTTTCCAATTTGGATTCCTTTTATTTCTTTTTCCTCTCTGATTGCTGGGCTAAAACTTCCAAAAGTGTGTTGAATGATAATGGTGAGAGTGGGCAACCCTGTCTTGTTCCTGATCTTAATGGAAATGGTTTCAGTTTTTCACCATTGAGAATGATGTTGACAAACCCACAGGCCTTTATTATGTTGAGGAAAGTTCCCTCTATGCGTACTTTCTGGAGGGTTTTTATCACAAATGGGTGTTGAATTTTGTCAAAAGCTTTTTTTGCATCTATTGAGATGATCATACATTTTTTTTCCTTCAATTTGTTAGTATGGGTTAGCACATTGATTAATTTCTGTATATTGAAGAATCCTTGCATTCCTGGGATAAACCCCACTTCATCATGGTGTATGATGCTTTTAATGTGCTGTTGGATTCTGTTTGCTAGTATTTTGTTGAGAATTTTTGCATCTATGTTCATCAGTGTATTGGCATGTAATTTTCTTTCTTTGGGACATCTTTGTCTGGTTTGGTATCAGGGTGATGGTGGTTTTGTAGAATGAGTTTGGGAGTGATATTCCCTCTGCTATGTTTTGGAAGAGTTTGAGATGGATAGGTGTTAGCTTTTCTCTAAAAGTTTGATAGAATTCTCCTGTGAGGCCATCTGGTTCTGGGCTTTTGTTTGTTGGAAGATTTTTAATCACAGTTTCAATTTCAGTGCTTGTGATTGGTCTGTTTATGTTTTGTATTTCTTCCTGGTTCAGTCTTGGGAGGTTGTGCTTTTCTAAGAATTTGTCCGTTTCTTCCAGGTTGTCCATTTTATTGGCATATAGTTGCTTGTAGTAATCTCTCATGATCCTTTGTATTTCTGCAGTGTCAGTTGATACTTCTCCTTTTTCATTTCTAATTCTATTGATTTGAGTCTTCTCCCTTATTTTCTTGATGAGTCTGGCTAATGGCTTATCAATTTTTATCTTCTCAAAGAACCAGCTTTTAGTTTTATTGACCTTTGCTATCGTTTCCTTCATTTCTTTTTCATTTATTTCTGATCTGATCTTTACGATTTCTTTCCTTCTGCTAACTGTTGTGTTTTTTTGTTGTTTCTCTAATTGCTTTAGGTGTAAGGTTAGGTTGTTGATTTGAGATGTTTCTTGTTTCTTGGGGTAAGGTTGTATTGCTACAAACTTCCCTCTTAGAACTGCTTTTGCTGCATCCCATAGGTTTTGGGTCATCGTGTTTTCATTGTCATTTGCTTCTAGGTATTTTTTGATTTCCTGTTTGACTTCTTCAGTGATCTCTTGGTTATTAAGTAGTGTATTGTTTAGCCACCATGTGTTTGTATTTTTTATAGATTTTTTCCTATAATTGATATCTAGTCTCATAGTGTTGTGGTCAGAAAAGATACTTGATATGATTTCAATTTTCTTAAATTTACCAAGGCTTGATTTGTGACCCAAGATATGATCTATCTGAAGAATATTCCATGTGCATTTGAGAAGAAAGTGTATTCTGTTGTTTTTGGATGGAATGTCCTGTAAATGTCAATGAAGCCCATCATGTTTAATGTATCATTTAAAGGTTGTGTTTCCTTATTTATTTTCATTTTGGGTGATCTGTCCATTGGTGAAAGTGGGGGTGTTAAATTCCCTTACAGTGATTGTGTTACTGTCGATTTACCCTTTTATGGCTGTTAGTTTTTGCCTTAGGTATTGAGGTGCTCCTATGTTGGATGCATAAATATTTACAATTGTTATATCTTTTTCTTGGATTGATCCCTTGATCATTAGGTAGTGCCCTTCTTTGTCTCTTGTAATAGTCTTTATTTTAAAATCTCTTTTGTCTGATATGAGTATTGCTACTCCAGCTTTCTTTTGATTTCCATTTGCATGGAATATCTTTTTCCATCCCCTCACTTTCAGTCTCTATGTGTCCCTAGATCTGAAGTGGGTCTCTTGTAGACAGCCTATATATGGGTCTTGTTTTTGTATCCATTCAGCCAGTGTATGTCTTTTGTTTGGAGTATTTAATCCATTTACATTTAAGGTAGTCATCAATATGTATTTTCCTATTACCATTTTCTTAATCGTTTTGGATTTGTTATTGTAGGTCTTTTCCTTCTCTTGTGCTTCCTGCCTAGAGAAGTTCCTTTAGCGTTTGTTGTAAAGCTGGTTTGGTGGTGCTGAATTCTCTTAGCTTTTGCTTCTGAGGCTGCTGGGAGAGATTTCCCTTTCTCTTCTTTGTTCGTACATCTCCTGGATTCTGCTTTGCATTTGGCCCTGCCTCTGTGTGTTGGTCACCTGAGGGGGTCTGTTCTTCCCTCAGACAGGACGGGGTTAAAGTAGCAGCTGATTAGGGGGCCCTGGCTCAATCAGGCCAGGGGTAGGGAAGGATACGGAATGCTCAGTGAGCCTGTGGTGGCAGAGGCTGGTGTGACGTTGCACCAGCCTGAGGCCCACCATGTGTTCTCCTGGGGAAGTTGTCCCTGAATCATGGGAGCCTGGCAGTGGTGGGCTGCACAGCCTCCCAGGAGGGGAGGTGTGGATAGTGACCTGTGCTTGTACACAGGCTTCTTGTTGGCTGCAGTAGCAGTCTTAGTGTTTCATGCCCGTCTCTGGGGTCCACACTGATAGCTGCGGCTTCTGCCCCGTCACTGGAGCTCGTTTAGATGGTGCTCCGAATCCCCTCTCCTCGCGCACCCTAAAACAATGGTCTCTTGCGTTTTAAGCAGGTCCATACTTTTTCCTGGACTCCCTCCTGGCTAGGTGTGGTGCACTATCCCCCTTCAGGCTGTGTTCACACAGCCAACCCCAGTCCTCTCCCTGGGATCTGGCCTCTGAAGAAGCCAGAGCCTCAGCTCCCAGCCCCCAGCCGTCCCGGCCGGCAGGTGAGCAGACAAGCCTCTTGGGCTGGTGAGTGCTGGTGGGCACTGATCCTCTGTCGGGAATCTCTCCGCTTTGCCTTCTGCACTCCTGTTGCTGCACTCTCCTCCCTGGCTCCGAAGCTTCCCCCCGCCACCCCCTGTCTCCATCAGTGAAGGGGCTACCTAGTGTGTGGAAACTTTTCCTCCTTCACAGCTCCGCCCCAGAGGTGCAGGTCCCGTCCCTATTCTTTTGTCTCTGTTTTTTCTTTTTCCCTACCCAGGTATGTGGGGAGTTCCTTGCCTTTTGGGAAGTCTGAGGTCTTCTGCCAGCATTCAGTAGGTGTTCTGTAGGAGTTGTTCCACATGTAGATGTATTTCTGATGTATTTGTGTGGAGGAAGGTGATCTCCACGTCTTACTCCTCTGCCATCTTGACGCTCTCCCTCTGTTAAGATATTTTGATCTATGGGTTATAATTTTTATCCAATTTGGAAATATTTTGGCTATTATTTTTTCAAATATTTTTTTCTGTCTCCACTCCTTTTTTCATCTTTATTTTAAGGACTCCAATTATGTGTATATTTCTCACTTGGGGTTGTCCCAGAGCTCAATGATGCTGTTTTTGTTTTTTCAATCTTTTTTCTCTTTGTGCTTTTTTTGGGTAGTTTCTACTGCTATACATTCAAGTTATTTCTTTTTTCAGTGTGTAATGTGTTCATAATCCCACTCAGTGTATTTTTTAAATCTCAGACATTGTAGTTGTCATCTCTCAAGGTTTGATTTGGGTATCTCTCTTTTTAAAAAAGTTTTTCCGTGTCTTTATTTAATATAGCTCCTTTGAATATTTATAATAATATAATAATTGTTTTAATGCCTTTGTCTACTAATTCTATTGTCTGTGCCATTTCTGAGTTAGTTTTGATTGATTTTTCTCCTTGTTAATGGGTTGTAATTTCTTTTCTCTTTCTGTGTCCTATAATTTTTGACTGAAGGACAGAATTCCTGAATTTTATCTAATTGTGTGTTGAGTATTTTAGTTTTCCTCTAAATATTGTTGAGGTTTTTTTTTTTTTCTGGGACACATTTAAGTTACCTGAAAAAGTTTGATCCTTTTTAGTGTTGTTTTGAAGCTTTGTTAGGTGGGATGGGAGCAACATTTATTCTATTGTGAACTTTACCTGCTACTGAAACCAAACTCTTCCATGTGTTCTACCTGATACCTAGTGAATTTTGATAGTCTATATTATGGCCAGTGAGAACAAGGATTATCTCTGGCCCTGTCTGGGCTTGTGGATTATTTCCTGTAATCTTTTTGACTGTTTTTTTTTTTTTTTCTTCCCCAACCTCAGGTAGTTTCCTCATAGGCATGCATCCATTAGTATTCTACTGAGTACTCAAATGGGACTCTGCAGATCTCTGGAGTTCTTTCTCTGTTGCTCTATATGCTCTCTGCTTTGAGAACGTTTGCCACTTTGGCCTTCCCAGATTCCCAACTCTATCTCCTCAACTCAGGGAGAATGCTGGGTTGCTCCTGGGCTCCCCTCCCCTGTGTTGTGGCTTGGAAATTTCTCTAGGTGGTAAGTTGGTGCAAACATAGGGCTCACTTTGTTTCTTTTTTGTCAGATATCCCTGTTGTTCATTTGCTAATTTCCAATGTCTTAAAAAATGGTTCATATATTTTATTCCATTTTTTAGTTTTTTGAGTTGGGAGGGTAAATTTGGCCCCAGTTTTTCCATCTGGGCACAGAGTGAAAGTCTCCAGTGTTATAATTTTTATTTTATTTATTTATTTTTTTTGAGTCAGGAGTCAAATGTGTTTCACTTGTAATTTTTTGATATGAATTTTTTTGATATCTCCCTTCTGTAGGCTTTCTCCTTCACGTCTCTTTTTAATTTGCAGTTTATTTGTTAAAGAGTATAAATTATTTTTCCTGTGAGTTTCCCGTACTCTGAATTTTGCTGATTACATCCCTGTGATTTTGTTTAATATTTTCTCTGTCTTGTTCCCTATAAACTGATGGTTGCGTCTAGTGCTAATAGAGTTAGGATTGATTATTTTGGCCATACTACTGCAAGAATGGTGGTATATACTTTCAGCAGTGGGTACATTATATCTGTTTGTCTCCTTTTTTGTGATTGTAACAGCTATTGATAGTCAATGCTAAGATCCATTAATTCATTGGAAGTTGAAAAATAGTGGTATTCTATTCTTTCAAGCTTTCTACAATTTTTAGCTGGAATATTTCCACACAGAGAATGTTTCCCTTGTTTACCACTGTTTATGTGGTACAATTTGGTAGGATCATCAGGATAAATGCTTGGTTCTTTGTCTTTATTATTGATTTTTAAAATAATGAGTTGATTCTCTAGGATCCTTCAATAGTGAACATTTGGGTTTTTTGTTTTATTTTTAGTGTCAATATGAACACATGCCTTTAAATATATTTGATGTATTTTACCTCATTGAAGTTATTATTATTATTATTATTTTGATACTCAAGTATTTTCATCTCTGGCCAGTGGTAGTCTCTTTAAGGTGGCTCTTACGTCCTTTTCATACAAGTCTGCTGGTCACTGACAGTTTCCTTGCTTTCTGGTGTGACAGGCATTCTTAGTTCATCTTGTACATTTCTTGCCTCAGACCTAGAATGAACTAGTATAAGAAAGAAAATTAAGTGATTTCAGCATGTTCTTCTGAGGCAGTAATTTTAGCATTTAGAAGCAACTGTGGAGATGAGTTAATATATTATAGTCCACACATGGTCCTTAAACATGACTAGTGACATAAAAAGTACTCATTGTCAACTAAGCTTCCTATTTTAAACATTAAGTGTTTTTGCCTTGTGATTATGTAAGGTGATTTTTAATTTTCTTTGTAGGCTTTGCCAATCAGTCAGAAGATGATCAGGTGAATGTAATGGGTTTTCGCTTCTTAGGAGGTTCCCGAGTTACTCTTCTTGCTTCCAAAACCTCTCGTAAGTAAAGCCATGGTATTATTGCTTTTGAAAACTTCTATTAAGAACAGTGCATCATAGATCATTGCCACATCAAAGATTTCTGCAAGGGTGATGTTAGATATTGAAAACTAAGAGCCGTTATATTAGTTATGAAGATAGAATCCTGCTTTATTAGTGATACTTAACTTTGGTTTTGGGGATGAGGAGAATTTGATAGAGGAATTTAAAGAACTGAAAAATGTTTTTGAGATAGATATATGGTGAACTAGGTTTTAGGAGTTACTAGAAACTGGAGTTAATTTTTTTGGGGTATGTGTATATTCTTATATCCTCCTTTTGGACACTTGCAAAGATGAAAGTGAAAGTGAATAACTTTTGCTGAGATTAATCTCAGTAGAATGAAAAGTAGTAATTGTATAGTCAAGTTTGAATTTCAGATTTAAATATGCTTTATTGATTTGTTTGCTTCATATGAGAATAATGGTTGAAACTACTCAATGTAAAACTGACTTCTGACGTATGTAGATAATGAAGCTACTAAACTCACTGAGTTTTATATACCTTCTTGGAAATAAATTAAAATATTAAGAAAGGAAGTGTTTAACAAATTTTAGGTACACTAAAGCTATTAGGGGAAATGAATGTGTGTGTGTGTGTGTGTGTGTGTGTGTGTGTATATATATATATATATATATGTGTGTGTGTATATATATATATATATGTCTGAGTACACTCCAGTTTTTAAAATCTCTGCCATTTGTACAATGGGTTTCATTTTCTATCAGTACTTTATGGATTTGCAGTTTTAGTTGGTTATTTCTTTTATAATTAGAAAATAAAATAAGGATATGTTCTTTTTGAAAAATGAAGATGTTAACAGGGGGAACATATATATATATACTTATTTTAGAAACTATAATGAAGTTTCTGTGGTTAAAATCATAACAGCTTCTGGAATGTGTAGGTTGGTGGCTAGTGAAATAGATTTGGAAACAACTAAAAATTAAAGAATAAGATACACAGGGCTTCCCTGGTGGCCCAGTGGTTGAGAGTCCACCTGACGATGCAGGGGACACGGGTTCGTGCCCCGGTCTGGAAAGATCCCACATGCCATGGAGCAGCTGGGCCCGTGAGTCATGGCCGCTGAGCCTGCACGTCCGGAGCCTGTGCTCCACAATGGGAGAGGCCACAACAGTGAGAGGCCCGTGTACTGCAAAAAAAATAATAATAATAAAAATAATAAGATACACAAATTAAAGACATTTCTGAGAAGAATGAGAGAATTCTGTACTTTTCGTAGTCTTTGTGATTGGTCATGATTGTAGTCTTCTTTACATTGGCACCATTTTGCTTTGAGTAATTTTAATCTTCAGTTGGATGATGGAATCATTTTTGTACATTTCTCTTTGTTAAAATGTTCTCTTTAGTTATACTAAAAAATTGTTGCCAACATTTCTCTGGGAAATTATACACATCTGTTTGATTTCAGTTGATGATGCTGTATGATGAATCTGCAATTGAGACCATTTAAAAAAGGCAAAAATTTATTCTTTGTGCAAATGAGGGTATTTATGTCCTAATGCATTATATTTATTCTTTTTTAGATAAAGTAACTCTTAGAACATTGCTGTTGCCCATAGTTACTTTATCATTCTCTAAATTTCACCGAATATCCATGTATATAACTGATTTATTCACATTCATCGTAATATATGGTAATGAATGCCTTGACACAGCTACAGTGTGGGCAGACAGACTAAATAATGGATTGGACAGGAACTATTAAATAAAGAATCAAATGAACTGTGTAAACTGAAACATGAAGTGTAGCCATTACAATTCCCTGATGGGTATTTTGGCCTCAGTGATGCCCAGAATTCTACTTAGGGAATGTCCTTGGACATGAAGGGAGATAGATATGAAGAAAATACAATGGGATGGAGTCAAGATGGTGGAGTAGGAGGACGCGGAGTTTGTGTCTCCTCACAACTAGGGCACCTACCAGGCACTGGTGAGGGACCACAGACACCTAAGGAGAAGGGAGGAACCCCTGAGCAACTGGGTAGGATGTGGGGGTGGGGAGGGAGCATAGGGAGAGGTGGAGGCAGGTTGGGACCAGTGCCCCTGAGGGGTGGCTGAGGGAGGGGAGGTGTTCCCATGCCTGGAGTGGCCCACTCATGGTGAGAGGTGCAATGGGGATGGGGGAGAGACCCTTGGGGGATTGGAGGGAACACAGCCAGCGTTTCCCCTGCCCACTTGGGCTCCGGGGAGTCTGCTGAGGTCCCAGGCCTGATCCTCTGCCCTCTGAGGCCCCCTCTAACCGTGTGGGTCCTGAGGGCATGGGAGTGGGGAGGGAGAGGGAGAGGGGAGAGGAAAAGTGGAGGCCAGATGGGATTGGTGGCCCTGGGGGTGGTGACTGGGGGAGGGGAGGGGTTCCCATGCTTGGAAGGGGCCCACTATAGTGAGGGGATCAGCGGGGAGCCTGCTGAGGTCCAGGGCCTGATCCTCTACACTCCGAGGCACACTGCGCTGCTCGGAGCCTCAGCCCCGCCCCCACACCCCCACCCAGGGCCTAACCTCCGAACTCCTCACTCTGAGGCCCCCTCCGGCCCTGCAGGTCCTAAGCCTTGGCCCCACCCCCACCTAAGCCCCGCCCCCACAGCCAAGACCTTTTCCAGCCTTTTTTTTTTTTTTTTTTTTAGGTGTGGTTATATATATATTTTTTCTCATGTTTATTTATTTTGGCTGCACTGGGTCTTAGTTGTGGCACATTGGATCTTCGTTGCAGCATGTTAAGTTGTGGCATGCATGTGGGATGTAGTTCTCTGACCAGGGATCAAACCCCGGCCCCCTGCATTGGGAGCGTGGAGTCTTAACCACTGGGCCACCAGTGAATTCCCTATGGTTCTGTTTTACCTTGTTGTTGTTGTTGCATTTATATCTTTATTTTTTCTAAAATTTTTTTATTTTTCTAATTTTACTTTATTTTTTATTCTTTGTTATTGTACTGCTCCTTTTTTTTTTTTTTTTCTGCACCATATGGCTTGCAGGATCTTGATTCCCAGGCTGGGGAGGCAGGCCTGAGCTCCTGTGGTGAGAGAGCTCTGTCCAAACTGCTAGACTAACAGAGAACCTCAGACACCAGGGAATATTAATCGGAGTGAGGTCTCCCAGAAGTCCTCATCTTGGCACCAAGACTCAGCTCTACCCAACTGCCTGCAAACTCCAGTTCTGGATGCCTCAGGCCAAATGACCAGTAAGACATGAACACAGCCCCACCCATCAAAAAAAATGAGATGACAAACAAATATGTTACAGACAAAGGAGTGAGGTAAAAACCTACAAGACCAAATAAATGAAGAGAAAATAGGCAAACTACCTGAAAAAGAATACAGAGTAATGATAGTAAAGATGATCCAAAATCTAGGAAATAGGATGGAGGTACAGATTGAGAAAATACAAGAAATGTTTAACAAAGACCTAGAAGAACTAAAGAACAAACAAACAATGATAAACAACACAATATCTGAAATGAAAAATACACTAGAAGGAATCAGTAGCAGAATTACTGAGGCAGAAGAACAAATAAGTGAGCTGGAAGATAGGATGATGGAAATAACTGCTGAGAAGCAGAATAAAGAAAAAAGAATGAAAAGAATTGAGGACAGTCTCAGAGACTTCTGGGACAACATTAAACACACCAACATTCAAATTATAGGGGTCGCAGAAGAAAAAGAGAAGGAGAAAGTGTCTGAGAAAATATTTGAAGAGGTTATAATCAAAAACTTTCCTAACATGGGAAAGGAAATAGCCACCCAAGTCCAGGAAGTGCAGAGAGTCCCATACAGGATAAACCCTAGGAGAAACACACCAAGACACATATTAATCAAACTAACAAAATTTAAATTCAAAGAAAAAATATTAAAAGCAGCAAGGGAAAAGCAACAAATAACAAACAAGGGAATCCCCATAAGGTTATCAGCTGATTTTTCAGTAGAAACTCTGCAGCCCAGAAGGGAGTGGCAGGATGTATTTAAAGTGATGAAAGGGGAAAATCTACAACCAAGATTACTCTACCCAGCAAAGATCTCACTCAGATTCGATGGAGAAATCAAAAGCTTTATAGACAAGCAAAAGCTAAGAGAATTCACCACCACCAAACCAGCTTTACAACAAATGCTAAAGGAACTTCTCTAGGTGGGAAATACAGAGAAGAAAAAGACCCACAAAAACAAACCCAAAATGATTAAGAAAATGGTAATAGGAACAGACATATCAATAATTACCTTGAATGTAAAAGGATTAAATGCTCCAACCAAGACACAGACTGGCTGAATGGATACAAAAACAAGACCCGTATATATGCTGTCTATAAGAGACCCACTTCAGACCTAGAGACACATACAGACTGAAAGTGAAGGGATGGAAAAAGATATTCTATGCAGATGAAAAACACAAGAAAGCTGGAGTAGCAATACTCATATCAGATAAAATAGACTTTAAAATGAAGACTATTATAAGAGATAAGGAAGGACACTATATAATGATCAAGGGATCAATCCAAGGAGAAAACATAACAATTATAAATATTTATGCACACAACATAGGAGCACCTCAATACAAAAGGCAAATGCTAGTAGCCTTAAAAGGGAAAATCGACAGTAACACAATAATAGTGGGGACCTTTAACACCCCACTTACACCAAAAGACAGATCATCCACACAGAAAATAAATAAGGAAACACAAGCTTTAAATGACACAATAGACCAGATAGATTTAAATGATATTTACAGGACATTCTACCCGAAAGCGACAGAATACACTTTCTTCTCAAGTGCACACGGAACATTCTTCAGGATCACATCTTGGGTCAAAATTAAGCCTCGGAAAATTTAAGAAAGTTGAAACCGTATCAAGCATCTTTTCCAACCACAATGCTATGAGATTAGAAATCAATTACAGGAAAAAAACTGTAAAAAATACAAACACATGAAGGATAAACAGTGCACTGCTAAATAACCAAGAGATCACTGAAGAAATCAAAGGTGAAATAAAAAAAATATCTAGAAACAAATGACAATGAAAACATGATGACCCAAAACTTATGGGATGCAGCAAAAGCAGCTCTAAGAGGGAAATTTATAGCAGTTCATTCTCACCTCAAGAAACAATAAAAATCTCAAACAATCTAACCTTACACCTAAAGCAACTAGAGAAAGAAGAACAAAGATAATGCAAAGTTAGCAGAAGGAAAGAAATCATAAAGATCAGATCAGAAATAAATGAAAAAGAAAAAAAGAAAACAACAGCAAAGATCAATAGAACTAAAAGTTGGTTCTTTGAGAAGACAAACTTGGTAAACCTTTCGTGAGACTCATCAAGAAAAAAAGGGAGAGGACTCAAATCAATAAAATTAGAAATGAAAAAAGGCAAAATTACCACTGACACCACAGAAATACAAAGCATCATAAGAGACTACTACAAGCAACTATGCCAATAAAATGGACAACTGGGAAGAACTGGAAAAATTCTTGAAAAGGTACAACTTTCTAAGACTGAACCAAGAAGAATCAGAAAGTATGAACAGACCAATCACAAGTAATGACATTGAAACTGTGATTAAAAATCTTCCAACAATCAAAAGTCCAGGACCAGATAGCTTCACAGGTGAATTCTATCAAACATTTAGAGAAGAGCTAACATCTATCCTTCTCAAACTCTTCCAGAAAATTGCAGAGGACCACCCCAAATTCATTCTACAAGGCCACCATCACCCTGATACCAAAACCAGACAAAGATATCACAAAAAATGAAAATTACAGACCAATATCACTGATGAATATAGATGCAAAAATGCTCAACAAAATACTAGCCAACAGAATCCAACAACACATTGAAAAGATCATACACCATGATCAAATGGGGTTTATCCCAGGGATGCAGAGATTCTTCAATATATGCAGGTCAATCAATGTGATACACCATATTAACAAATTAAAAACTAAAAACCGTATGATCATCTCAATAGATGCAGAAAAATCTTTTGACAAAATTTGACACCATTTATGATAAAAAGTCCTGAAAGTAGGCATAGAGGGAACCTGTCTCAATATAAGAAAGGCCATATATGACAAACCCACAGCAAAACCTCATTCTCAATGGTGAAAAACTGAAAACATTTCCTGTAAGATCAGGAAGAAGACAAGGATGTCCACTCTCACTACTATTATTCAACATAGTTTTGGAAGTCCTAGCCACAGCAATCAGAGAAGAAAAAGAAATAAAAGGAATGCAAATTGGAAAAGAAGAAGTAAAACTGTCACTGCTTACAGATGATATGATACTATGCATGGAAAATCCTAAGGATGTCACCAGAAAACCACTCAAACTAATCAATGAATTTGGTTGATTTGCAGGATACAAAATTAATGCACAGAAATTTCTTGCAATCCTATACACTAATGATGAAAAATCTGAAAGAGAAATTAAGGAAACAATTCCATTTACCATTACAACAAATAGAATTAAATACCTAGGAATAAATCTACCTAAGGAGGGAAAAGACCTGTACTCAAAAAACTTTAAAACACTGATGAAAGAAATCAAAGATGACACAAACAGATGGAGAGATATACCACGTTCTTGGATTGGAAGAATCAATATTGTGAAAATGACTCTACTACCCAAAGCAATCTACAGATTCAATGCAATCCCTATCAAATTACCAATGACATTTTTCACAGAATTAGAACAAAAAATTTTACAATTTGTATGGAAACACAAAAGACCCTGAATAGCCAAAAGTAATCCTGAGAAAGAAAAACGGAGCTGGAGGAGTCATACTCCCTGACTTCAGACTATACTACAAAGCTACAGTAATCAAGACAGCATGGTACTGGCACAAAAACAGAAATATAGATCAATGGTACAGGATAGAAAATCCAGAGATAAGCCCATGCACATATGGTCACCTAATCTATGACAAAGGAGGCAAGAATATACAATGGAGAAAAGACATCCTCTTCAATAAACAGTGCTGGGAAACCTGGATGGCTACATATAAAAGAATGAAATTAGAACACTCCCTAACCCCATACAGAAAAATAAATTCAAAATAGATTAAAGACCTAAATATAAGACCGGACACTCCAAAACTCTTAAAGGAAAACATCAGAAAAACACACTTTGACATAAATCACAGCAAGACCTTTTTTGACCCACCTCCTAGAGTAATGAAAATAAAACCAAAAATAAGCAGATGGGACCTCATTAAGTTAAAAGCTTTTGCACAGCAGAAAAAAACATAAACAAGATGAAAACACAACCCTCAGAATGGAAATAAATATTTGCAAATTAAGCAACATACAAAGGATTAATCTCCAAAATTTATAAGCAGCTCAATATCAAAAAAACAAACAGGGCTTCCCTGGTGACACAGTGGTTAATAATCTGCTTCCCAGTGCAGGGGACACAGGTTCCAGCCCTAGTCCGGAGGATCCCAGATGCCACGGAACAACTAAGCCTGTGTGCCACAACTACTGAACCTGCGCTCTAGAGCCCGAGAGCCAGAACTACTGAGCCTGCATGCCACAACTACTGAAGCCCACGTGCCTAGAGCCTGTGCTCCACAATAAGAGAAGCCACTGCAATGAGAAGCCCGTGCACCACAAGGAAGGTTAGCCGCCGCTCACTGCAACTAGAGAAAGCCCCCTCGTAGCAATGAAGACCCAATGCAGCCAAAAATAAATTAATTAATTAATTTAAAAAAACAAACGAACAACACAATCAAAAAATGGGCGAAAGACCTAAATAGACATTTGTCCAAAGTAGACATACAGATGGCCAAGAGGCACGTGAAAAGATGTTCAGCATCACTAATTATTAGAGAAATGCAAATCAAAACTACAATGAGGTATCACCTCACACTGGTCAGAATGGTCTTCATCAAAAAATCTACAAACAATAAATGCTGGGGAGGGAGTGGAGAAAATGGAACCCTCTTGCACTGTTGGTGGGAATATAAATTGATACAGCCACTGTGGAGAAGAACAGTATGGAGGTTCCTTAAAAAACTAAAAATAGAACTACCATATGACCCAGCAATCCTACTACTGGTCATATACCCTAAGAAAACCATAATTCAAAAAGTCACATGTACACCAATGTTCATTGCAGCACTACTTACAATGGCCAGGACACAGAAACAACCTAAATGTCCATTGACAGATGAATGGATAAAGATGATGTGGTACATATATATAATGGAATATTACTCAGCCATAAAAGGAATGAAATTGGGTCATTTGTAGGGATGTGGATGGACCTAGAGACTGTCATACAGAGTGCAGTAGTCAGAAAGAGAAAAACAAATATCATACATTAATACATGTATATGGAATCTAGAAAAATCTTACTGATGAACCTAGTTGCAGGGCGGGAGTTAGAGATGCAGACATAGGAAACGGACGTGTGGACACAGTGGGGGCGGCGAGGGTGGGATGAATTGAGAGATTAGGTTTCACATCAATACACTACCATGTGTAAAATAGATAGCTAGTGGGAACCTGTTGTATAGCACAGGGAGCTCAGCTCGGTGCTCTGTGATGACCTAGCCGGGTGGGATGCAGCGGGGGAGGGAAGTCCATAAGGGAGGGGATATATGTATGCATATAGCTGATTCACTTTATTGTACAGCAGAAACTAACACAACATTGTAAAGCAATTATACTCCAATAAAAAAATGAAATAAGGGGGCTTCTCTGGTGGCGCAGTGGTTGAGAATCCGCCTGCCGATGCAGGGGACATGGGGTCGTGCCCTGGTCTGGGAAGTTCCCACATGCCGTGGAGCGGCTGGGCCTGTGAGCCATGGCTGCTGAGCCTGCGCGTCCGGAGCCTGTGCTCCGCAACAGGAGAGGCCACAACAGTGAGAGGCCCGCGTACCACAGAAAAAAAAATAAAAATAAAAATAAAATAAAATAAAATAAAATAAGGAAGTACAATTTTCCAGAGTCTAGGCAGATATTGGTATATTGGTATATTAAATATATGCATTCTTTTTATATCAGTGCTACCTCTATAAACTTGTTAAAGATAACAAGTAGGTCACATTTTATGAAATCAAATATTTTTATAATCAGAATTATAAAATATTTCTACATGGAAGTCAATTATTTTTACTGATTCAGTACAATGAAATTTCAGAAGAAATATGCTATTGACTAAATACTTATATATTCCTGCCATGGCACTCTCTTAAGATCCAGATCCATTTTGTGATTTATTACCTCACACAACAGACACTACCTCTTCTCTCTCCCTCTTCCTTCCTGCCCCTTTTGTCTCCAAACTTTTCTTGATCTTTCTTATATATCTATTTTTGTCTTTTTCTCTACTGTATCTATTTGTACTTTGCCTTGTTTCAGTTTTTTTAAAGGATTTAAAGTGTATATATATAAATCATAAAAATTTCCAAAATATGGAAGGGGAAAGTAAACAGTTGAAGGAACAGAGAGAGAAAATAAGAGCAGGAAATTAATAAAGATAAAAAGATTATACTGCAGAATCAATAAGATGCTAGCAGTCTAAAAATAACAAGAAAACATTTTAGTTCCAATTTTCAGAATGTTCAAAAGGTCAAATCAAATCAGTTGTTCAGGAGATGCACAGCCTTTACTGATGCTGAGTCCAGGATGAAGTTTCTCTTCTGAATATCATAAAGATAGCTTCTTCACTAATGTCTCCATAAGCTTATTCTTATAGTTATACTCGTTATACTTATATAGTTATACTTTATGAGTAACAAATTTCATAAAGCCTTAAAAATAATGATGAAATGCAATTACTAGGTATAATTCTGTATGAGCCCAAAGCAGTGCAGTCTAAGCTGCAGCTTAATCCAAGGATAAATTTAGAGTGTCTAGTATTACACACTCTAATTTAGTATCTAGCATTTTCAATAAGAATTGGATAATCAAACTCAGTAATTCGGAAGTAAAATGTAGCTGGAAGGAGTTGTGGGTTTGTTTTTAAATGAGCAGTATTAGAACATGTTTGAATAGCAATTGAAATGATTGAATTAATGGGAGAGGCTGATGATCAGGAAGAAGGGGATCACAAAGCAATGAAGTCCTTTAGAAGGAGAGAAGGGGTGGGGATGCAGAGCGTGGAGGGTGAGGAGAATTGAAGGACAGGCCTTTGTAACTTTACTGTGACAAGATGTAGGTCCAGGGAGATTTTGTAGATTTGTTGACTGAAAGATAGGGGAGCTTTGATGATGTCTAAATTTGAAAAAGAAAAAGCATGACACTGATGTCTTGAAGAATAAGAAAGCAAACTCATGAAATATAAGGCAATGTTGAAGTCTGAGATCCTGAATTTTGAAGTGAAGCCAGTCATCCTTAGACGATTTTGCCTGGCAGTGATTTGTTTATCAGTATACAAGCAACTAAAGTCAGGGCTGGGATTTTGAAACAGAGAATTGCATATAAAATATTTTTTATGAGAATCATTGTAATAATGGACTACCAAATCTAAGAGAAATAAAGTAGAGAAAACTGATACATAGTGAGAATTTAATGGGTTCAATGGATCACAAGCCTTGATAAGGTTGAAGAAGTGAAGTAGTAGGAGTTATAGAGCAAGTGAACCAGAAGAACAAAAGGTGGTGGTCAGAGAATGAATGAAGTGCTGATGTAAAGTGTTCAGAGAGACTGCAGATTCTGATGAGAGGCTCATCAGACAAGGTGTGACACTGGGGCAGTGGGTTGTGAAGATGGAGAGAAAACCAATGGAGACAAGGATTTCTAGGAAATGAAATGTCTCAGTTGTGGATATTGGAAGAGCCTATTTGATGTTAGCACAATGAAAGAGAAAAAGAAATACATGCAGACATATTATTGTGAAATTTTAGAGCACTAAGAATCGGGAGCATATCTTCAAAGATTATAAAGGAAAAAACAATCTACTCAAGGAACATGAATCAAGAAGGCATTTAACATCAAAATTATTAGATGCTAGAAGACAATGGAAAATTTTTTGCTAAGATTTGAGGGAAATGATTATCAATTTAGACTTCTGTACCATGCTAAATTGGTAATTAGCAATGAGTGCTGAGTAAATACATCTTCTCAGTGTCACAAGTAGGGCTAAGCAATTGCAAATAGCAAATTTATGTTGTCTCAGGTAGGCCTTTGGGATATGGAAAGGATAACTAATATACTAAACATTTCAATATCCTGAAAGATTTTAACATTCTAGAAAGAGTGATTGAATTGAACAAGGTCAAGTTTAAAAGTCCTTTGCTTATCCATTTTGACTATTTTTCTTTCAGGTGTAATGAAAGAATTATAGTCATGTATGTGAATAAGGGTTGGGCCTTGAAAAAGCCTTTTGTTTTGCATCTGTCAAAAGAAAGCATATGTGATCCTGAACTGTGTTAAACAAAATATCTTCAGAACAAGGAAAGTGAGAATCTTGCTCCACTCCATCTGGGTAGACCACATGCTTTTGTTCATTTTTCATTCAGCAGACGTATTAGATATAGAGACTGCCGTGGCTGTTGTGGAGCTTCTGGACTAACGGGAGAGACAAACAGGTAGCGAACTGATACTAGAATGCTTGATGTGCTTACAGAAGCACACTTAGCTGCTGTTGGAGTCCAAAGGAATGAGATTCCATAAGAGATTTTATTTGTGAAGGATCTTGAGGAATGAATAGGAGATTATTAGGTGGAGGGCATTCCATAAAGAGGAAAAGTTATCTTCAGATGCTTGATAAATTGTGGGGTTTTTAGAGATCAGTAAATTTTCTTCTGTGCCTGGAAGTTCATAGAGTAGGGACTCTGTGATAGTCCTTTAATAAAGCCAAAAAATTTAGGGACAAGTGTCATTATCAAATCTAAACTCACCTGACACCCACCTCATGCCACTGTGAGTGATTTAATGTGTACAGTGATTCATCAATATAATATTACTATTAATATTTATCTTAGAACACCTTAGCAGTATTATCAAGGGACAATGGGAATAGTATATAAATCTACTTGGGAAAAGCCTTTTGCAAAGTAAATTTACAGAAACCATCCCTAGTTTCTACTAATATTGAAGAGGTTGTATATGTAGAATATTATACTAGTATCTACTGAAATTGTTTCTATTATTTCTTCCAACTTTTGGTTTAAAAAGCATTCATCTGCTTTTTCATCTCTCATTTTAAAATTTCCAAAGATCATAAATTATATTGATGCTTTGTTCATGATATGGATACAAACATTATTTATACTGATGAACTTCAGATGTTCTGACGTGAATAGAGACTGACATTATGCACTTTTGTGCCCTGCTTAGTTAAATGTATTATTTTCTCCATTTGTAGTAGGGTGCAATGGCAATTAACTGGGTTCCAATCATCCAAATTTATTTCATTTGGAGAATGAAATGGTTATTTCCACTGAGCTGCTATTACAAGATGCAAAGGAAAAGAGATAAAAAAAATTGTTCATTTTGGCAGCTATTTTAATTACCATATTGTAAAGATATATTTTGTAATACAACTTTCTTCTTTCATGTTATATTGCAAATAGAAATTTTCATTTCTCCTTTCCATGAAATGCGTACCCTGGAAAGTCTCCAGGGCAATGTTAACTACCTGGGAGTACTAGTACTGAGAATATGCTTAATAATCAAAATAATGCCTTATAAATCTTCAACTCATTGATTCTTGTTGATTTTTGGTAATATGAAAAAAAATGAACTTGCAGATATCATGTTTATATTTTTATTTAAAGATACATTTATTTATTTATTTATTTATGGCTGTGTTGGGTCTTTGTTGCTGTGTGCGGGCTTTCTCTAGATGCAGCGAGTGGGGGCTACTCTTCATTGTGGTGCACGGGCGTCTCACTGTGGTGGCTTCTCTTGTGGCGGAGCATGGGTTCTAGGCACATGGGCTTCAGTAGTTGTGGCACGTGGGCTCTAGAGCGTAGGCTCAGTAGTTGTGGCGAATGGGCTTAGTTGCTCCGCGGCATGTGCGATCTTCCCGGACCAGGGCTCGAACCTGTGTCCCCTGCATTGGCAGGCAGATTCTTAACCACTGTGCCACCAGGGAAGTCCCTCGTGTTTATGTTTTTAACTCCCAAGTCTGATGGTGTTTTTTTATTTTAAAACATTTTTTCCTGCCCCCCACCGCATGTGTTGATGAATAAGAAAATAATTGAGGCCCAAATGTTAAAGTTACAGAAAATATCACACTATTTAAATGTTTATTTTTATGATTTTTACTTTTTTGTTGTTTGGTGACATTCATGTATTATACTTTATCACAGTGGAGTACTATCTTAATCCATTTGGGCTATTATTTAAAAATACCATAGACTGGGTAGCTTTTACCCAACAGAAATTTATTTCCAATAGTTCTGTAGGCTGGGAAGTCCAAGATCAAGGCACCAGTAGATTTGGTTTCTGGTAAGGGCCTGCTTCTTTGTTCATAGATGTCTGACTTTTTAGTGTGTCCTCACATGGCAGAACGGTCAAGAAAGATTTCTGGGGTCTCTTTTATAAGGGTGATAATCTCATTCATGAGGGCTCCACACTCATGACATAATCGCCTCCCCAAGGCCCCATATCCAGGTATTATCACATTGGGTATCAAGACTTAACATATGAATTTTGGGGTGACACAAACATTCAGACTATAGCAAATAGCTGCTGGGTATATAGAATTTTATTTATATTTAAATTTTTCATTGAGCTTTAGATTTTTTACTCACTTCATTCCACACTTTTTGTATCAAAGTTTTAATTTTTTCAGCCAATATATATATATATATATATATTTTTTTTTTTTTTTTTTTTCTTTTTGCGGTATGCGGGCCTCTCACTGCTGTGGCCTCTCCCGTTGCGGAGCACAGGCTCCGGATGCGCAGGCCCAGCGGCCATGGCTCACGGGCCCAGCCGCTCCGCGGCATATGGGATCCTCCCAGACCGGGGCACGAACCCGTATCCCCTGCATCGGCAGGCGGACTCTCAACCACTGCGCCACCAGGGAGGCCCTGCCAGCCAATATATTTTGAACATCTAATTTTGCTTGATCTAAATTTTATAATACAAAGATAAATTGTGCTTGTGTAGGTCTTTTCCATACAACACTATAGTTGATCTCCATACCAACCTTGTGAGATATGTTTTATTTTCCCCTTTGTGTGGATGAAGAAATTGAAGATTGCCTGATTTATTTGTACTGAAGTCATAGATTTAAGAATTTACTACATTTTAAGTTTTGCTCAGGGATAAGACCTGAGAAACTGGAGATTTTCTTCCTAATGTGATACCCTTAATTGCTTATATATGCCACCACCATCTGTTTTGTTACCTTGGTCATGGTTATAATGTCCTAACTCTAAGTCTATTCTTGTTCCTTTCCAATTCGTTTTCTACTCGGCAGTTCTTGTAATAAAAACAAGGAAACAAACAATTACAAATTATATCATGCCACTCTCCAGCTTAAAATCTTTTGTGTTTATAATAATATCCAAACTTTTACCACCCCTTATAGGTCTCCTTGTATGTTCTGGCCTGGCCTAACATCCAGCTTCATCTACGGGCACTCTCTTCCTCACTCTGGCCTTCTCTCAGTTCCTGGTACATGTCTTGACTTTTTCTACCATGAAGTCTTTGAACTTGCCATTCCCTCTACCTGGGCTATTCTGCCCATCCTTAAGCTCCAAGCTTTATGCACAAAATGGTTAGGAGTGTGGGCTCCAGGCTCTGGCTTAGAGTTCGTTTGAGTGACTTTGAAAAAATTACTGTGCCTGTTTTTTCCATCTACAAAACGGAGATAAAATAGTACAATTATAATGTGTGAGAATCAAATGAGATAATTCCTAAAAAGCATGTAGCAATTTGCTGGTACATTGTAAGTGCTCGTGAAATTTTAGCTGCTAGTATTGTTTAACTGCTGTATTATATGAAATAATATAAAAACTGTTTTACCCATTAGTCTTTATCACAGCACCCTTTTTATCTGCATCATAGTCCTTTCATAACTTGTAACTATTTATTTGTTATTTACTTATTTATTTTCTGCCCTTTTCACTAGGATGAGGACCAGGACCAGTATGTGTTGTTCCCCATTGTTTGCCCAGCACTTATCATTTAATATCTTTTGAATTGAATGAGTAGGTGCAGAGTAACTTTGAACCTTCTTGAGACTATCTAATAAAGATAGTCTTGAATTATGGCTATTTTGTAAAGGGAATTTCATTTCTCTCATTTGTCTCTTTCCTTTGAACCTATTGTACAGGACTTTTCTCTGTTACTTTATCTTTAGAAAGTAGAAGTCTTTGCCCAGTACAGGGGATTGAGATGGGTTTCTCAGAGAGTTCATAGGCCTCTGTTCAGATAATTCAAATCTTGATAAAAGATAAAGGGAAATGTTTAGACTTGCCCACATTTCATTTTGTCGGATTAGGGATTTTGTTGTCTGCCAGGAGTGAGGAAGGAGCTCCAGCTGTAGGTAGCAGAGATAAGCACTTCCCCTCTCTGGGGAAGAGTTTTGGGCACCACTGCCTTTCTTGGCTATCCCACAACATCCCCTGCTCTCCTTAATGAAACACCCATGCCCAGTGTAAGCTATGAATGGGAACTAAACCCAGCACTTCCTCGGAGGCATTAGAATAGGTGTTAATTGGATTTGTCTTTCCCCAACATCAGCTCAGCCTGTGGACAGCTGAGCTTGGGGGTACTGGTTAGTATTTGGCTGAGAATCCTCTCCATATTTCCCCCAGTCATAAATTCTAATAAAATGTTTAACTTTTAAATAAAACTTAACTAATAAAACTAACTTTTGGTGGACAGACTTGCCAGGACATACCAGAATATGCCTTATTATGAGATTTTCTTGCAGTACCTATGTAGGTGATTTAACAGAAACCAGTGTATTATCTCGTTATAGTGCAGCATAAAAACTGCTCACTCAGCTTCAGCCATGCTAGCTTCCTCAGTGTTCCTAAAAGCACGTTTCTGCCTCAGGGCCTTTGCACTCACAGTTCACTTGGCTGGGAATGCTCTTCCCACAGATATCCCCCTGGCTTGCTCCATCATTTCATTCAGGTATCTTGAGATGTATATTTTTTGCATCTTGGGCCAGATGACATAGTTCTTTTAAAAAATGTGTCATAATAATCCCAGTTGTTTATGTGCATCTCTTTTAAGATTTGTAAATTGTGACACATTTGTATTGAAAAATTGTAGTTGAATGCATAACTTCCTCTGTAGTTTTATTTCATTTTTATTTTATTTTATTTTTTAATTTTTGGCTACATTGGGTCTTCGTTGCTGCACATGGGCTTTCTCTAGTTGCGGCGAGAGGGGGCTACTCTTCACTGTGGTTCACGGGCTTCTCACTACAGTGGCTTCTCTTGTTGTGGAACATGGACTCTAGGTGCGCAGGCTTCAGTAGTTATGGCACACGGGCTCAGTAGTTGTGGCTCATGGGCTCTAGAGTGCAGGCTCAGTAGTTGTGGCTCATGGGCTTAGTTGCTCCGCGGCATGTGGGATCTTCCCGGACCAGGGATCAAACCCATGTCCCCTGCACTGGCAGGTGGATTCTTAACTACTGCACCACCAGGGAAGTCCTATTTCACTTTATATATAAGAAATTTTATTCTTTATGTATATTTAGGCTATACCCCAGGTTTTTCTACTTGTATGTGGAAGGCTATTCAAAATCCTTCTAGGACCTAAATGAATTAAATTTCCTTTGAAATATCAGCACTGTAATATTTGTGTAAAAATTTACAGCTTTATCTAAGATGACAATAAATTCTATCCTAAGGAAAACTCATTTTATTAAGGCTGCTTTTTTTCATATCTGCTATTTGAAAGTTACTGGGTTAGTTAGGTTCTATGTGGGTCTAATAAAGTTTATTATGGAATCCCTGCTCTTTAGTTTATAATAGCCTTGGGGAAATAATGGTGAGAACGATGACAATGGGTAGCATTTATTGAACACCTAATATATTTTAAGCATCGTTTTGAGTATTTTATTAAAAGGTACGTATACGTGAGAGGAAATGACTGCAATGAGGCAGTGTGTTGTCTCACTTTCAGGATCTCAGAATCTGGGAGTAGTAAAGGATCTTGTTCAGTGTTATGAACCCTGGAGGTAGCTCTTCTCTAATGATCTTGACAGGCATTCCTGCAGGATCTCCCTGGAGATTTGCAAGAAGGGCAGGGCTTTGAGCCCTGAAAAAGGAGCTCACGCTGCCCAGAAGGAGCTGAGGCTGAAAGATGAGGGCCATGAACAGCTGTTTGAGGTGTGGGAACACCTGGAACAGGAGCTGGAGGAGTTGCTGATGGCCAGCCTGTCTGAGGAAGCCCGTGTAAGAAGCCCACGTGAAGTAGGTGGGATCAGAAAAACAGCTGAAGGAGGCATGGGCTGACATGCCAAAGGTGGAAGTGACAGCCTTGAAGACATCGGTCATCATATCCACAGCAGCCTCTCCCAACCATGAGCTCCACCTGGCCCCACTAAGCCTGGACCCCACAAGGGCCCAGAACACTGGCAGCTCCATCTGCCCAGCTGTGTGTCCCGCTGTGGGATATCCTCTCACCCTGGACTAGGATGACAAGGAGGTGGACATGATTTCTTTCCCACCCTGGACAAGCCCTGTTCCTTCCTGGGAAGGGTGTACCACAAGGATATGGGCCCCTGCCTGGATTTCACAAAGTGGGATCTCCTGGTGCTGGTGCAGGCCACTCTGGAGGACAACACGCTCACCATCCAGCCTGTGGCTTTGCAGATGCTGCCCACAGTGAGGGCAGCCACAGTCAAGTGTGGCAGTGCCAACGTATGTGCCTACACCTGCTACTATCACATTCGGCTCTGTCACTCCAATAGTCAGGACTACATCTCACCATCTTGGGCTTGCATCACTGCAGCATGCAACTTCATCACCTACATCTGCTACATCCAGCAAGGACTGTGTGACAGAATGTGAAGCCAGTGTTTCGGGAGATCACAAAACTACAAAAGGAGATGTAGCTGGATCAGCTCAGCTTCATCCTCTAGAAGGCCAAGGGCACTGCCTGTGCCTGGATGGGTGCTCTGGGTTGGAGAAAACACCTGCCCCAAGATGGGCAGACACAGAGAAAGGCAAGGTCCTGGAGCCAGCCCTGAGTCAGAAGCCACCCATCTACCTAGGAGTAGGGACAAATGGCTGGGACCTGGAGGCAGCACTGAGCTGCCAAATATCTGTCCCAGGATGGATGGAGGGACAGACAGGTCTGTACCTCCAGAGATGGCCTGTCTTTCCTCCCCATTGAGTTCTATATCTCCCAAGGAGATTTTAAAGAAAGCACCAAACACCAAGGAGCTCAGAACCTTAAACACTTCCTGAGGCAACTGACTCTGTGGATATCTATAATAATTATACAATTCTATTGTGCCTTCTGCCCTTTGCAGCTCCCTTGCTATTGTCTAATCCTTCTGCTGTGTGATAGACTGTCACATACTTGAAAAGAGTTATATATCACTCGGGGAAAGCCCTGGCACCTTTGGGGCAAAGTCAACCTTAATGGGGTATCCCTGACTCAGTGATGTCACAAGCCATGTTTGTTCTTCCCCCATCACTCCATCTTCCAGGTCGAAGGTGAGTTCCGTGAGAGCAGAGGCTCTTGCTTTATTCCCATTCTTGCTGATTTTATCCCCAGCATCTTGTACTGACTTATATAAATGAATGAAAGAGTGAATAAATACCAGTCTGGGTTTACTGTGTTGGACCCCTTTTTTTTTTTTTTTTTTTTTTTTTTTTTGTGGTACATGGGCCTCTCACTGTTGTGGCCTCTCCCATTGCGGAGCACAGGCTCCGGACGCGCAGGCTCAGTGGCCATGGTTCACGGGCCTAGCCACTCTGTGGCATGTGGGATCATCCCGGACCAGGGCACGAACCCGTGTCCCCTTCATTGGCAGGCAGACTCTCAACCCCTGTGCCACCAGAGAAGCCCCTTAATTGATATTTATAGGACATCCCATCCCAAAACAACAGAATACACTTTCTTCTTAAGTGCTCATGGACATTCTCCAGGATAGATCATATCTTGGGTCACAAATCAAGCCTTGGTAAATTCAAGAAAACTGAAATCGTATCAAGTATCTTTTCCAACCACAACACTATGAGACTAGATATCAATTACAGGAAAAAGTCTGTAAAAAATACAAGCAAATGGAGGCTAAACAATATGCTACTAAATAACCAAGAGATCACTGAAGAAATCAAAGAGGAAATCAGAAAATACCTAGAAACAAATGACGATGAAAACACGACAACCCTCAAAAAAAACCTATGGGATGCAGCAAAAGCAGATCTAAGAGGGAAGTTTATAGCAAAACAATCCTACCTCAAGAAATAAGAAACATCTCAAATAAACAACCTAACCTTACATCTAAAGCAATTAGAGAAAGAAGAACAAAAAACCCCCAAAGTTAGAGGAAGGAAAGAAATCATAAAGATCAGATCAGAAATAAATGAAAGAGAAATGAAGGAAACAATAGCAAAGATCAGTAAAACTAAAAGTTGGTTCTTTGAGAAGATAAACAAAATGATAAGCCATTAGCCACACTCATCAAGAAAATAAGGGAGAAGACTCAAATCAATAGAATTAGAAATGAAAAAGGAGAAGTATCAACTGACCCTGCAGAAATACAAAGGATCATGAGAGATTACTAAAAGCAACTATATGCAAATAAAATGGACAACCTGGAAGAAGTGGACAAATTCTTAGAAAAGCACAACCTTCTGAGACTGAACCAGGAAGAAGTAGAAAATATAAACAGACCAATCACAAGCACTGAAATTGAGACTGTGATTAAAAATCTTCCAACAAACAAAAGCCCAGGACCAGATGGCTTCACAGGTGAATTCTATCAAACATTTAGAGAAGAGCTAACACCTATATCCTTCTCAAACTCTTCCAAAATATAGCAGAGGGAGGACCACTCCTAAACTCATTCTACAAGACCACCATCACCCTGATACCAAAACCAGACAAAGATGTCCCAAAGAAAGAAGACTACAGGCCAATATCACTGATGAACATAGATGCAAAAATCCTCAACAAAATACTAGCCAATAGAATCCAACAGCACATTAAAAGGATCATACACCATGATGAAGTGGGGTTTATCCTAGGAATGCAAGGATTCTTCAATATACGCAAATCAATCAATGTGATACATGATATTAACAAATTGAACGAGAAAAACCATATGATCATCTCAATAGATGCAGAAAAAGCTTTCAACAAAATTCAACACCCATTTATGATAAAAACCCTGCAGAAAGTAGGCATAGAGGGAACTTACCTCAACATAATAAAGGCCATATATGACAAACCCACAGCCAAAATCATTTTCAGTGGTGAAAAACTGTAACCATTTCGTCTAAGATCTGGAACAAGACAAGGTTGCCTACTCTCACCACTATTATTCAACACAGTTTTGAAAGTTTTAGCCACAGCAATCTGAGAAGAAAAAGAAATAAAAGGAATCCAAGTCAGAAAAGAAGAAGTAAAGCTGTCACTGTTTGCAGATGACATGATACCATACATACAGAATCCTAAGGATGCTACCAGAAACCTATTAGAGCTAATCAATGAATTTGGTAAAGTAAAATTAATGCACAGAAACCTCTTACATTCCTATACACTAATGATGAAAAATCTGAAAGAGAAATTAAGGAAACACTCCTGTTTACCATTGCAACAAAAAGAATAAAATACCTAGGAATAAACCTACCTAAGGAGACAAAAGTCCTGTATGTAGAAAAGTATAACACATTGATGAATGAAATGAAAGATGATATAACAGATGGAGAGATATACCATGTTCTTGGGTTGGAAGAACCAACATTGTGAAAATGACTGTAATACCTAAAACAATCTATAGATTCAATGCAATCCCTATCAAACTACCAATGGCATTTTTCACAGAACTAGAACAAAAAATGTCACAATTTGTATGGAAACACAAAAGACCCCAAATAGCCAAAGCAATCTTGAGAAAGAAAAACGGAGTTGGAGGAATCAGGCTCCCTGACTTCAGAATATACACCAAACTACAGTAATCAAGACAGTATGGTACTGGCATAAAAACAGAAATATAGATCAATGGAACAGGATAGAAAGCCCAAAGATCAACCCACACAGATACGGTCACCTTATTTTTGATAAAGGAGGCAAGAATATACAATGGAGAAAAGACAGCCTTTTCAATAAGTGGTGCTGGGAAAACTGGACAGCTACATTTAAAAGAATGAAGTTGGAACACTCCCTAACACCATACACAAAAAGACATTCAAAATGGAGTAAAGACCTAAATGTAAGGCCAGACACTATTAAACTCTTAGAAGAAATCATAGGCAGAACACTCTATGACATAAAACACAGCAAGATCCTTTTTGACCCACCTCCTAGAGACATGGAAATAAAAACAAAAGTAAACAAGTGGGACCTAATGAAACTTAAAAGCTTTTACACAGCAAAGGAAACCATAAAAAAGACTAAAAGACAACCCTCAGGATGGGAGAAAATATATGCAGATGAAGCAATTGACAAAGGATTAATCTCCAGAATTTACAAGCAGCTCAATATCAATAAAGCAAACAACCCAATCCAAAAATGGGCAGAAGACCTAAATAGACATTTCTCCAAAGAAGGTATACAGATTGCCAACAAACACATGAAAGAATGCTAAACATCAGTAATCATTAGAGAAATGCAAATCAAAACTACAAGGAGGTATCACCTCACACTGGCCAGAATGGCCATCATCAATAAATCTAGAAACAATAAATGCTGGAGAGGGTGTGGAGAAAAGGGAACCCTGTTGCACTGTTGGTGGGAATGTAAATTGATACAGCCACTATGGAGAACAGTATGGGAGGTTCCTTAAAAAATTAAAAATAGAAGTACCATACGACCCAGCAATCCCACTACTGGGCATATACCCTGAGAAAACCATAATTCAAAAACCGTCATGTACCACAATGTTCATTTCAGCTCTATTTACAATAGCCAGGACATGGAAGCAACCTAAGTGTCCATTGATACTTAGAAGATGTGGCATCTATACACAATGGAATATTACTCAGCCATAAAAAGAAACGAAATTGAGTTATTTGTAGTGAGGTGGATGGACCTAGAGTATGTCTTACAGAGTGAAGTAAGAAAGAGAAAAACAAATACTGTATGCTAACACATATATATGGAATGTAAAAAAAAAGAAAAGAAAAAAAGTTCTGAAGAAAGTAGGTGCAGGACAGGAATAAAGACACAGATGTAGAGAATGGACTTGAGGACACGGAGGAGGAGAGGCAAGCTGGGACGAAGTGAGAGAGTGCCATGGACTTATATGTACTGCCAAATGTAAAATAGATAGCTAGTGGGAAGCAGCTGCATAGCACAGGGAGATCAGGTAGGTGCTTTGTGACCACCTAGAGGGGTGGGATATCGAGGGTGGGAGGGAGACGGAAGAGGGAGGAGATATGGGGATTTATGTATATGTATAGTTGATTCACTTTGTTATAAAGCAGAAACTAACATACTTTTTTGAGGCAATTATACTCCAATAAAGATGTTAAAAAAAAAAAAAAAAGACTGGAGTGAGGGGAAGACTGGGGAAGCTCCAAGGGGAATGATATGACAGCAGAGAATACCAGGGTGTTTGCCATGCACCATGGCAGGCATACTCAGTGTATTTTATTCCTTATATAATTGAAAAGAGTATGACTAGGGGAATGAGAGCAGATATATTCTTGAATTCTGGCCGAGGATGACAAATTGAAATTAAAAACCAATTTAAAGAGGTAATATATTTATAGAATTTGTCAACGTACCATGGGGAATATAAATAAATGTTTCACATGCACGTATCATATTACCTTAAGCTCCTTAAGCAAAAAAACTAAGGTAATTTTTGTACTTCCAACATTTCTTTCTTTATGAAATTGCACATAATAGTTGTTCAATAAATGGTGAACTAAATAAAATAGGTAACTTTGATCTCAGAAAGTGTACAGTCTCTTTGCAGAGAGTGAATATAATCATCTGGAAAGTTAAATAAGAGTACATGGTTGTATGTATTAAGTGCACAGTGAACTGTAGAATTCTCTATATAAATTCAGAGAAATGCAGTGTTATGAGGTGGTTAAAATTGATAGATAATCTTTGGATTAATTGCTAAAGTTCCAATCCCTGCTCTGTTACTAACTGGCTAGATGACCTTGCAGATTATTTAAACTCTTCTGTCGCTAGATTTATTCTTCTGTAAAATGGGGCTATTGTTATATAGCCAGTAGCCTATTGGGCTGTTGAGGTTTAAACAAGAGAGTGAATGTGAAGTGCTTTAAATAGTGATTGGCACATATAAGCCTTCTATAGATGGTAGAGAAATACAGGTTTCTTGGGGTAGGTGAGACTGAAGCCAGATCCTGAAGAATAGGTAGAGTTTAGACAATTGGGGAAGAAGGATATATATCATGAATTATAGGTCTGACATTTAAATTGCTTTGTGACCTTTGGCAAGTCTCTGAAATTCTCTGTGCCTGGTTTTCCTTCTTATAACAAATGGGTTGTTGTAGTTATAGTGCTTGATGCATAGTTGGTGCTCTTCTCATAGCTGCTCTTCTCATAGATGTGGTTATTGTCACTGCTCTCATCATCATTGTCATCACTGTTGTGACCATCATCATCAGGGTAGGAGATAGACAAGACTTTGGCTGTCTTGGAGCTGATGTGTCAGGGAATGGAGGGAACCAAGATTTATAATTGGGGAAGGGTCTTATTGTAAAATCTCTCTTCAAATGAAAGAACTATTAGAAAAATAGAAAACTTTGATTATGATTACAGGGATTTAAGCTGGCTACTGTGCCCAGGATGTGGGCTTTCTATAGAATAAATTTTATTTCACATCAATTTTTTGAAACAAACTAATGATACCAGGTTGTACTTTTGCAATGGCTCTTTTCTTACCTTTTTAAAAAATGTTTGTTTGTTTTTTACCTTTTGAGTAAAGCTCTTTTTAGAAGGATCCAAATTTTGTGTTTTTACCATACTGAAACCAATTATAAAATACATAGTTAAAAGGACTATGCAGCTTGCTGCTGTGACCACATACCTTTAGAATGAGCTTTGAAAATGTTAAGTTGTTGATGCAGAAAATCACGATAAGGCAGTAGAATTATTTTTATTAAGCCAGTAGAAATTATATCTATATTCCAAAAAAGAAATCTTTGTCCTTTTGGTATTCATGTCAGAGTTGGTGATAATTCATGTAGTTTCAGCTACTAGTTATGTGTTAATAAGCCTTTTCCTTAATTATTTTTTCTCTTTAGAACGATATCGCATCCAGAGTGAACAATTTGAGGATCTTTGGCTCATAACAAATGAGCTTATTATCCGCCTTCAGGAATATTTTGAAAAACAAGGAATCAAAGATTTTGCCTGTTCTTTTTCTGGATCTATGCCCCTTCAAGAATATTTTGAGTTGATCGATCATCATTTTGAGGTGTGTATGATCATAACCCGTATCATCTGTAATGTTTCAATATATGAAAGAAAGATGCTATAGAGGTAAGGATTCTAGTATACATGCTATTAGGCAGTGTACGTCAAGTTGTTATTCTTACTTGGATGGTGGGGTTGTGAATCTGTTCCTACCCTCTTGCCCAGTTTGTGATCAGTTGCAGACTTTTACAGAGTGGCTGCCTGGAGCTGTGGTCTGGCCTCAGAACAGAGCTGGTTTAATTCTCCCACATGGGGATTTAACCTTTGACCCCAGTAACCCAGTGTTAAAACTATTTGAGCTTATTGGCAGCCATTTGGCTAATTCTAGCAGGCCATAAATGAGGTGTGATTATAAAGTAAAGTGATTTTTCCTTTTCATTTTTAACAAGCACACCAGAACTTCTGCATCTGAATGAGGGTTAATCACATAAAATATTCTCCAGTATCTGGCACAATGGGTGCTTAGTAAATGCTGAATGATTAAATGTCTAAATTAAGGAGATCTGACAGTGACTTTGTTGCCTGGATATGTTTGCATTTCTTCTTTGGAAGTACCTTCAGAGCCTGTGTTAGATTCTCTTGAGTATCTTGAGGGTGTCAAATCTTCATCCTTTGAAGATTGATTTGATATTTGAAAATAGTCAGGAATCATGTTTTGTGAAAAAAATTGGACAATGAGAGTCATTGTTTTAAGTCCCATGTGTTAAAAAAAAATTCACCAGGCTCTTCTTATTTGCCTATAAGTAGACCCTGTAGGGGATTACAAAGAGGAATTTCAAAAAAATTTTGCACTTTAAGGAAACATTGGTTCCCTAGAGTAGCTACTTTTTAAGGAATCAATAGGTTTTTGCATTTCAGTTTGTAAACTATGGTGTGTGTTGTGTGTGTGTGTGTGCACGTGCGTGCACGTGTGTGTGCGTTAGTGAGAGAGAGAGGATGAGAGAGAGAAAGAGGGAGTGAGAGAGAGAATACGTCATGTAAATTGTCAGTCATATGAACATTCTACTTAATGTTCAGTCCCTTGAACATTCTAAGAGCACTGACTTTAACCTACAAATAAAGACTTCTTTGAATACAGTGTGAACATAAAGGGAAAATTTCAGTGCATACCATCCAATTGCAGATAACATGTCATTATCAAATAAACTGAATTTATTTGTGTCTTCCCTCATCTAAGCTGATAATATTGTATAGGAGAATATACTTTGACCAAATTGTGGCACCAAAATCAATAGTTTGGGAAATATGTTTAGGTACTCTAAGTATTGAGAAACTATAATTCTCTAGGATATATCTTAAGAAATTCCTGCTTCACTGTGCAAAACTGGGGTCCAGTGACTTATGGAAGAGAGTCCACAGAAAGACTATACTAATTACCTATTTGTCATATTTAATATCAAAAATATTAGATTCTAATTGACTATGTTTGACATACAGTCCGCCTCCCTCCTCCCCTCCTTATTTGCTGGCTAGTAAATCCCTGGAGTTTCTACATCAGGGACATTTCCTTTCTGGGGAGGGACTTAGGGAATGTGGTGAACTATAGGCACTTTTGTTACACAGTTGAAAAGGGCATGCTTATACTTCCTTTGCTCTCTGGCCCCGCTCAATTTTTTTTTTTTTTTTTTTTTTGCCGTACGCGGGCCTGTCACTGTTGTGGCCTCTCCCGTTGCAAAGCACAGGCTCCAGACGTGCAGGCTCAGCGGCCATGGCTCACGGGCCCAGCCGCTCCGCGGCATGTGGGATCTTCCCGGACCGGGGCACGAACCCGTGTCCCCTGCATCGGCAGGCGGACTGTCAACCACTGTGCCACCAGGGAAGCCCTACTTTTTTTTTTTTTTAATATGACTTTAAACTTTGAATCAAGGTGGCTTTTGGAATCTAAGTGTCCCTTAGTGTAAGCTCCATGAAAACAGGAATTTTTGTCTGTTTTATTCATTGTTGTAATTCCTAGAGTCTAGAACACTGCATGGCACTAAGATCAATAAATATTTGTTAAATGTTGAAATTCTGACATGTGAAAACATTTCAATCACTGCTGTTTTGTTACACGTTCAAAGGAATGATAACCTGGCTGATGTCTCAGTTTTGAGAATATTTAAAAATTTTTTTGTTTCATGAATTGAGGAAATAAAGTATTATAGCAGGAAATATAATTAAAAGGGTGAATGCTTGATAACTCTAATATTCTTTTTTAAAAATTTAGTTGTTATATCACTTAACTTTTGGTAATGAAAGTTTTTTTTTTCCCTTCAAGAGAATATTCTTTGATTTAGTTAGCTACTTAATGCTTCTGAAACTGGGGTTAAAAGAAGTTAATAAAATTCCAAGTTTTTTTTCCCAATCATGTGTCTGTTCTCCATACATGCACTGTAAAGGTAAGGAAGTTTGGTTTGATATCAGAAATGTAAACTATAATATGTTTGATTTCTGAACATTTTGAATATGATATTTACTTCAGAACTAGTTATGACTGTTTTGTTAAGTTGAATTAGCAGTTCACATGATCTGGGTTCATGGAGTATTCCCTATGACTTTGACTAGCTTTCTTTATTTTAATTATATTAAATTCAAAAGTTATGAGAAGAGTTATACTAAAAAGAGTCGTTTCTGATTCTCATCCTCCCACTATTCAGTCTCCTCTTTGGAGGCAATCTTTGGTGTACAGTTTCTTGTTACCTTTCTAGAACTATTCTATGCAGTCACAACTATGTTACTATATAGATTAAAAAACACGTGAATGATATTCTGTATTTCTTTTTTGCTTTGTTTCATTCAATGCATCTTTGGCTAGCATTGCTTATCAGTACCTGGTGGTCCTGCAAAGTCCTCTTTATTTATTCCTCTATTGATGAGTATTTTGATTATTAACATTATCTTACTATAATAGCAACAGAAAAAATCCTATAATGACTATTCTTGTGTGTACATTACTTTTTGCAAGCTCACCCCTAGGATAAATTCCTGGAAGTGGGATTGCCAGGTCAAATGCTGTATGTTTGAGAGCTATTTGTATTAACTTTTCTGTGAATTTTGCCCACTTTTCTATTGGATTGTTGCTCTCTTTCTTACTCATTTGTTTGGGTTGTGGTCCTTTTTCATCAATTTGTAGATGCTTTCTAGATATTATAGGCATGGCTTTTTGTCTCTGTGGTTATTGCTATTATTTTTTACAGTTTGCTGTTTGTCTTATCACTTTACTTATAATGTTTTTCTCTACTTTTTTTCTTAACCACGTAGAATTAAAAAAATTTTTTTGTTAGTAATTTGTCAGGGGTGTGTGTGTGTATGTGTGGCTTTTGACTTTTGACTTATAAAGATCTGTCTCATACTAAGATTATTATAAAAAATATAATTTTCTAATGCTTTGTTGTGTTTAAACTTTTGATTCCTCTGCAGTTGATTTTGTTGTAAAGACTGGGGGAAAAATCCTTGTTCCTTTTTTCCCTTATGTATTTAATCAGTTATCACAAACATTTATTGAATGATCTATCTTTACCCCAGTGACAACTGGGCCATTTTTACTAAATTTCCATTTGGCCTATTTCACTGTATCATCCTTGTATTCATGTATCAAATATCACACTTTTAATTCTCTAAACTCTGTAACACACTTAAATTTCTTCTTTACTCTTTTCAAACTTTTATTGGCATTGCCAGTATCCTTACTTTAGACACGTTTTTTTGTGCACATTTAACCTGAATTAAAGAAATTCTTCATTGTAGTTGCGGATAAATGGTGAAAAGTTAGAAGAACTCTTATCTGAAAGAGCTGTACAATTTCGGGCCATTCAACGCCGGCTATTAACAAGGTTCAAAGATAAGACACCTGCTCCTCTCCAACACCTGGACACCTTGCTAGATGGAACTTACAAGCAGGTTAGTATAATAACAGTGATAGTTTTATACTACTGGATATAATTTTTTCCCTCACCCTAGAGTCATGTACCAGACTATCAAGATAAGGTATTTCTTTCCTATGTATTTTAGAGCAGCAAATAGCACACAAGCTTTAGAGTCAGAATTTAAAGTCAAGCTCTGCCACTTTCTAATTATGTGACCTTGCGTAAATTAGATTAGATCCAACCATATTTTACTTCCCAGGGTTGTTGTGAGGATTTTCCATTATTTATGTGAAGCAGCCAGCTTAATGCCAGGCACATAGGATATGCTTGATAAATAGTACTGTTATGATTAGTGTTATTATTGGACATTTCTTGGTACATCCTATAATTATAATAATTCTCAAATTGTCTTATAGAGCAATTGGATTGCACTTCTAGTTTTATGTCATTTGATGCTTTGAGATAGAATTCTTTTTTTTTAATTTATTTTATTGAAGTGTAGTTGATTTACAATGTTGTGTAAATTTCTGCTGTACAGCAAAGTGATTCAGTTATACATATATATATTCTTTTTCATATTCTTTTCCATTATGGTTTATCACAGGATATTGAATATAGTTCCCTGTGCTATAGAGTAAGACCTTGTTATTCATCCATTCTGTATATAATAGTTTGCATCTGCTAATCCCAAATTCCCAATCCATCCTGCACCACCCACTTGGCAACCACAAGTCTGTTCTCTATGTCTGTGAGTCTCTTTCATAGGTAAGTTTGTTTATGTCATATTTTATATTCCACATATAAGTGATATCGTATGGTATTTGTCTTTCTCTTTCTGACTTCACTTAGTACGAGGATCTCTAGGTCCATCCATGTTGCTGTAATGACATTATTTCATTCTTTTTAATGGCTGAGTAGTATTCCACTGTATATATGTACCACATCTTCTTTATCTGTTCATCTGTCATTGGACATTTAGGTTGTTTCCATGTCTTGGCTATTGTGAATAGTGCTATGAATAGTAGGGGTGCATGTATCTTTTTGAATTATAGTTTTGTCTGGATATATGCCTAGGAGTGGGCTTGCTGGATCATATGGCAACTCTACTTTTAGTTTTTAAGGAACCTCCATACTGATTTCCATAGTGGCCACACCAACTTACATTCCCAATAACAGTGTAGGAGGGTTCCCTTTTCTCCATACCCTCTCCAGCATCTGTTATTTGTAGACTTTTTAATGATGGCCATTCTGACCGTTGTGAGGTGGTGCCTCATTGCAGTTTTGATTTGCATTTCTCTAATAATTAGCGATGTTGAGCATCTTTTCATGTGCCTGTTGGTCATGAGATGGAATTCTTAAATAGCCCTTTGTTCTAAATCAAAAAGTCTATTTTCTTCATCTTCCTGATTCGTCCTTCTACCAGTGGTTTATCATTTGCGTGACTAGGGTGATGTGGGTCTCACTCTTAATGTATTATGTCTTCAAAAACTATTCAAAATTATCATCTCAGGCTTGAAATAATAATTTTTAAAATTCAAATTTCATGCGTAATGCCTCTGCCAGTTCCACTATAAAGAAGTCAGCTTCTTCTCGCTTCCTAAATAATATTGTTGGAGGACTCAGGTAAACTGCCATAGCTAGGAAGGTTTTATCGCTGAAAATTCTTGACTAAGGAAATCTTTTCTATTCCTTTTTTGTGAGTGTGTGCCAAAGTTAAATATGAAATAATCATCTGTTGAAATATCTCAATGCAGATACAGAGGTTAAATTTCATCATATTGTAAGTATAATGAAAATTTCATCATATTCTAAGTGTAATGAGAATTATTTGAGATCTTTCAGTATTAATACCTGTCCAGAAGCATGAAAAGTTTGATTGTCTTCATTTTCCATTTACGTAATTGTTGGGTTCATTCTCTTGGAAACAATATTTCTTTCATAAAATGTATCCTCTGAACAGTGAGGATAGGATGTAGAAATGTAGAACTGAGGAAGTTTGGGGATCTTTTGGGTGCTAGATGTCCAGGAACTGCTATGAATTCCAATAAAGTCCTTAGGACAAACTGAAAGTGAAGCCCGAATCCCTTCATATACGAATGATTAAGCATTGCTGAGTTGGCTGTAATGTGAAATAGTTGGTATGGTATATTTACTCGTGTAATAGAGTTAGTGATGGTACGTTCGTAGGTTCTGAGGTCAAAGTTTGGCTTACTAGCTCTGCACTCAGTAATGATAGCTATTGTTATTTAGGAACCAAAAAGTCAATTTACCAGGTACAGGAGTAGGTAAGGTCAGGGTGGAAGGGCAGAATGGCTTCTGTGCCCTTGGTGTTTAGCAGAAGCTCTGGGTACCACTAGTTTACATGGTGAGGCCAGTGAAGTGGGTCTCCAATCTTCGAATGACTTGGGATGTAGGTGCCTTTGAATCTGGTCCAGCAAAAGCCTGTTAGAGAAAGCCACTGCTTCTAAGGTTGCAGTAAGACATCCAACATTGTTTCCTTTAAATGCATGCTAATAAATGTTCTAGGGTTTGAAGTGGCGTATCTGACTTATTCTAGTATAATGATTAAGAACTCTGTGTCTAGAGACAGCTTACTTGTATTCCAGTCCTGGCTCTGTGACCTTGGGCAAATTACTTAAACAAAAAGAAAGCCAAAACCCTCCTAAACCTCAGTTTTCCCATCTGTAGAATGGTGCCTCCTTCATTGGCTTATTGTGAGGACTGAAATGTATAAAGACATAAATTGCTTAGAATAGTGCTTGGAACACATCATCTCTCAACAAATATTAACTACAATTCTGAGGATAGTTTTTCATCTTTATTTGACTAATAAGTTATGCCTTCTCAAAAATGGTGCTATTCATTGATCAGAAAAAAGAGGTTATAATACATCATCTTTCTGAAACTTTGCTATCTGTCGGCATCACAAATCTAGATCTCAGCTAAGAAATATGAAGATCATGTATCCTCAGGGGCATCCCCAAACTCCTCTAGTGTAACTGCCTTGGGTGTTTGGTTCCAGAGAGGATACCAAAAGGAAAGGCGCTTCAGGATCATGAGGTCAGGTGGCCATCTTCCCAAAATCCCTGATTGTTTCATCTGGATGTATTCTTAGAAGGAAAATTGCTCAATCAAAAAATATTTCTCACTCACACACACACACCACACACACACATGTACATATACATATTGCTTAGCAAAAATGTACTAAATTATAGTTACTCCAGCAGTATATAAAAATGTCTATTTTGTAGGTATTATTGTTTTGATCTTTACAATTCTTTTTTTTTTTTTTTTTGCGGTATGCGGGCCTCTCACTGTTGTGGCCTCCCCCGTTGCGGAGCACAGGCTCCGGACGCGCAGGCTCCAGACGCGCAGGCTCAGCGGCCATGGCTCACGGGCCCAGCCGCTCCGCGGCATATGGGATCCTCCCAGACCGGGGCACGAACCCGTATCCCCTGCATCGGCAGGCGGACTCTCAACCACTTGCGCCACCAGGGAGGCCCTACAATTCTTAACTGAAAAAATAATTTGATTGTTATTTCAATCTTTCTTTCTTTGCTTACCAGTGAGATTGAACATTTAAAAAATGTTAATTGGCCATTTATCTTTCTTCTTTTGTGATTTACATATGTAAAACCTTTTGTTCAATAGTATATCAGGTAGTTCAGCTTTTTCTTATTTTGTGTATATTAAGAGTGGCAATCTTTTTTTTTTTTTTTTTTTTTTCTTTTTGCGGTATGCGGGCCTCTCACTGTTGTGGCCTCTCCCGTTGCGGAGCACAGGCTCCGGATGCGCAGGCCCAGCGGCCATGGCTCACGGGCCCAGCCGCTCCGCGGCATGTGGGATCCTCCCAGACCGGGGCACGAACCCGTATCCCCTGCATCGGCAGGCGGACTCTTAACCACTGCGCCACCAGGGAGGCCCAAGAGTGGCAATCTTTTAGCATACTTTTGTCATGCATAAAAAATACCTTGTGTATGTAAGGAATGTAATCTCTCTTCATATGTAAAAGAAGTTTTACCAATTTGTCATTTGCCTTTTATTTTTATTTATGAAGTTTTTTAGACAAGTAAAATTTATAAAGTATTTACATAATAAAGTCTATTCATCTTTTTCCTTTAGGTTTCTCTGTCTAGGAAAGTCTTCCCATGCCAAGAGTATTATCGACCTATAATTTATTTTAACATTTTTATGCTATTATTCTTTATATATACTTTTTTAATCCATCTGGAATGTATTCTGCAATTTAGTGAGAAGCTAAGCTCCTTGCCAAAAATGGTGAGCTAGTTGTCTCAGCCCCTGTTAACTGCATAATCCATTTTTCTCTTACTGAGCTGAAATACTACTTGTATCATTTAACAATTTTACTGTATAGCAAACTACCCCAAACCTTAGTGGTTTAAAACAACAGTTCATTATTGTTCATGAGTCTCTGAATCAGCTGGGCAGTTCTGTTGACCTGGGCCATGGTTGGCTGTTCTTGTTTGAATTCACTCATGTGTCTCTGGTTAGCTGGTTGCTCAGCTGGGGACTGGATGGCCTAGGATGTGCTTACTTACATATTGGCATTTGGCTCACAATTAGATGGGGTGATTGTACCACATGTCTCTCCTGTGTGGCAGGCTGGCCTGGGCTTGTTTACATGGTGGCTACAGGTCCCGGTGCACAAGTATTCTTCAAGGCTCTGCCTGTGCCATGTCTCTAATTCCCCATTGGTTTTGACCAACCCAGATCAAAGGGTTGGGGAAATAGACTCTGCTTCTTTATTTAAGGAGTCGAGAACTGTGGGCAGTTTTACAATTTACCCTAATTCTAAATGAGCATATACTAAATTAGCAAAATTTTTGAAAGATAATTTTTTTCAACCTTTCCTAATCCTTGAACTTAGGTTTTCTATACTTTTAACTTTGAAACCTAAATTTTTGTTGTTATTAAAATTTTATTAATTCATAATCAGTTATGGTCTATGGATTTTAAAGATAATTTCTCTTATAATTAGATTTGTCAAGACTTATTTAAAGCAAACAGAGCATCTGTGCTGTTTTCAGGCTAGTGAAACTGCCTGAATACTTGCCTATGTGCTTAGTTATTGTCAGTTGTTTCGGGGATGGAATCTGTTATCTAGTCTCCTTGTAGGTCCCCACCATAGTCCTGTCCAGGGTGGGCGTTATGGGTGTGTGATCTGTGCAGTCACAGAGCCCTGTGTTTGGTTGAATGCTCTGTGGTAGCCGTCGTGAAATCCTTAATACTTTTTGAACAAGAGGCCCCATATTTTCATTTTGCCCTGGGCCCCTCAAATAATGTAGGTGGTTCTTGCCCTGTTGGGATACTAACTAATTTTTAATGAGTAGAACAAGACAATTGGGAGCTCAAATACAGAGTAGAATTCAAAGACATACTGGTTTTATTACCACTACCCCAAAACCACCTGTAAGTTTCCCTGAAGATGAACAAAAAGGGATGCAGTGGGCATCAATGAGCTCCTCTGAATAGCTCAAAGGCTTCTTTCTGGGAAAGGCATCTTGGTTAACTGTCAATGAAGTGACAAGGGTTATCTCATTTAAGAATATCATCCTGGGGCCTCCCTGGTGGCGCAAGTGGTTGAGAGTCCGCCTGCCGATGCAGGGGATACGGGTTCGTGCCCCGGTCTGGGAGGATCCCATATGCCGCGGAGCGGCTGGGCCCGTGAGCCATGGCCGCTGAGCCTGCGCGTCCGGAGCCTGCGCGTCCGGAGCCTGTGCTCCGCAACGGGGGAGGCCACAACAGTGAGAGGCCCGCATACCGCAAAAAGAAAAAAAAAAAAAGAATATCATCCTGCAATTAGCTGTCTCTAGGCATGTTGTGGGTGGCAGCCTTTTTTAAGATTTCCATCCTGTGGGTCACACTGGCTTCAAGATGCACCACGAATAGTTATGAATTTTGATGCACAAAGGCTTCAGCCAACCACTTTTCTCCTGTTTTTAACTGCAGGTTATTTCTTATATCCTTATCTTTGATTGGACAGGAACCCCAAAACCACAGCACCACGTTATACTTTTAGTATCATGCCTTTCCTGTATAGTGTCTACTTACCATCACATCAGACTTCACTGGAGGCATCTACCAAGCACCCTTTACTGAGGTCATCCTATAGGTGAGGCAAGAAGAGAGGACTAGGACTATCACTCTGGGAAAAGCATCTCATGATTCTTACATGGGAAGGATCTGGTTTCCAGTGAATGAGGATTTTCCAGTTGCTCACCACAATTTCTATAATTTATTCTAGAATTTTGGGAAAAAAGCCTTATTTTTTGAAAGAACTTTCACGTTTACTTCTAGTTCTAGAGGCATAATGTTGAAAGAAAGTAACCGTGTCAAGAATTTCTTTTTTTCAGCAGTTAGAAACCTAAATTTCCTCATTTGGATAATTGGAATCCTGCTTTGTCAACCAACTGAATATATTTTTGGAGGACCTAAGAAAAAAAGTATGGGAAGAGAAGGGAAATTCATGTTTATTGAGCATCTGTTGAGTCTGAGGTACATTTCATTTATTTATCATTTTATACAGCCATCTTGTGAGGGTGGCATTCTTGTTTCCATTTTATGGATTAAGAACTTGAGACTTACAGCAGGGTTAAACAACCTGCTCAGTGTTACACAGTTATTAAGCTATCTATTCCAAAGTCCATGTTTTAGTATGTCATGTGGCATTTTTACTTCAATTATTTCCAGGTGGGAAATAGACATCATAGGTTTTCTTTAGCAAAACTACAGTCAGGTTGAAGAAAAAGCAGATTTGTGCAAAATATTTGTACATATTTATGATGCGTATATGTATATATTCATGATCATCCAATATTCATTGTATATACACCTATCAGAAGATAACAAAATCTTCTGGAGAGTTCCCCAAATATGTATTACATCTGAAACTTGGGTTTGTTAATTTAACTGATACTGAAGTTCAGTTTCTTTGCCATCAAATGCTAGTGCTTATTGCATTTGGCAGAAAAGTTTTGGAAAATAAGTTCTCTGGTGTTATAAAATTTTCACGTGTATTTGTTTGTCAAAGCAGGTCTCGTTGGTTGAATTGAAATAGGGGAAATTTAGACTTACCCTATAGTTTGGCTGTGTTTTGATGCTTTTATGTGTACTAAGATTTTTTTTTTCTCTGCTTGAACACTAACCCTCTGTTGTAACAGGGGAAAAGTGTTTACTAATCTAAAAGTTTAATTGTGTCAGATGACATATGTGTGATGTAATGACTGATAGCCATTAATGTTTTAGAAAGGTACTTGGCTGGTTTTTCTTTTCTGCAAAACAGAGGCTGTATTAGGCATAATTTTAAACAGAGGTCCGGTGGTTTGGAGTTTGCTATTTGTTACTTTTTCTGTACTTAAAACTTCCTTCTACTCTGTTTATTTGTGTGTTATTGATATATAAAAATCATTTTAAGTCACGCAAAAATCTAAGAGCTTTTTGGTCTGTGACTTTTTAAATGAGCATGATTTTGGCTGATAACACAAAGGAATATGTGATGAAACCATTTCGAGGCCTACTTTCCTCTTTGCACTGGCAAGTAAAAAACAATATGCTGATAGACTGAGAAGGAAGTGTCAGGGATTTGATGATGTTGCTGCATTTGTTTTCCTTATAACCGCTTAAGAGCTAAGAAAAAGTTCTTTCTCTTCCCAAGGAGATGGAATAAACAGATGATAAAGAGAACACAGAAAAATGTAACCATATGTTTGGGGATGAATGGGAGAGGTAAGTTAAAAAAATAAAAGGATGGGATGGCAGTAAAAAAATGGAGTTTGCATGTTTTCACCCTATAATTCTATTCTTGGATGTTTATCTAAGAAAATAGTTCACAAAGGAAAAAGAATACATTCATCAAGTTGTTCATTTACAGTATTAATCACCTCTGCAAGAAATTATAAATCAGCTTTCATTTCTTAGAAATGAAAAGTGAAAATGAAAGTCAGATATATCATTTCTTATTATTTTAAAAACTGGAATAATATAAAACATTTTATTTTATTTTTATTATTTTTTAATTAATTTAATTAATTAATTTATTTTTGGCTGCATTGGGTCCTTGCTGATGCGCAAGGGCTTTCTCTAGTTGTGGCGAGCAGGGGCCACTCTTGGTTACAGTGTGCAGGATCTAGAGCACAGGCTCAGCAGCTGTGGCACACAGGCTTAGTTGCTCCGCGGCATGTGGGATCCTCCTGGACCAGGGCTCGAACCCATGTCCCCTGCATTGGCAGGCAGACTCCTAACCACTGCACCACCAGGGAAGCCCCTAAAACATTTTAAATAATTGGAAAGAGATTTGTATATAATAAATTTCCAATGGATGTATCTATAATACATAAGTGTGCAAAGATGTGGAAGGAATACAAAAAAAAATGACATACATTTGTTTTAGATGACTTTAAATTCTTAAATAATTAAAAAAATTGTATAATCATAATTTTTTAAGTGTAAAATTTTTTTTCACAATATGTGAATGTACTTAACACTACTGAACTCTACACTTAAAAATACCTAAGGTGGTAAATTTTATGTTCTGTTTTACCACAATTAAAAAGAGTAATAACTTTTTGAAAACTGGGATGTGGTCAGAAACTCCTGGTTGTCATTGGTTTTCTATTTTTTTTTTTTTTTGCAGTGTAGACTAAACATAACTTTTTTTTTTAACAGTCCTATTCACTTTTTTTTTTAAACATCTTTATTGGCGTATAATTGCTTTACAATGGCGTGTTAGTTTCTGCTTTATAACAAAGTGAATCAGCTATACATATACATATATCCCCATAGTTCCTCCCTCTTGCATCTCCCTCCCTCCAACCCTCCCTATCCCACCCCTCTAGGTGGTCACAGAGCACCGAGCTGATCTCCCTGTGCTGTGCAGCTGCTTCCCACTAGCTATCTGTTTTACATTTGGTAGTATATATGAGTCCATGCCACTCTCTCACTTGGTCGCAGCTTACCCTTCCCCCTCCCTGTGTCCTCAAGTCCATTCTCTAGTAGGTCTGCGTCTTTATTCCTGTCCTGCCCCTAGGTTCTTTATAACCATTTTTTGGGTTTTAGATTCTATATATATGTGTTAGTATACGGTATTTGTTTTTCTCTTTCTGACTTACTTCACTATGTATGACAGACTCTAGGTCCATCCACTTCACTACAAATAACTCAGTTTCGTTTCTTTTTATTCCTGAGTAATATTTCATTGTATATATGTGCCACATCTTCTTTATCCATTCATCTGTTGATGGACACTTAGGTTGCTTCCATGCCCTGGCTATTGTAAATAGAGCTGCAATGAACATTATGGTGCATGACTCTTTTTTTTTTTTTTTTTTTTTGCGGTACGCGGGCCTCTCACTGTTGTGGCCTCTCCCGTTGCGGAGCACAGGCTCCGGACGCGCAGGCTCAGCGGCCATGGCTCACGGGCCCCGCTGCTCCGTGGCACGTGGGATCCTCCCAGACTGGGGCACGAACCTGCATCCCCTGCCTGCATTGGCAGGTGGACTCTCAACCACTGCGCCACCAAGGAAGCCCCGGTGCATGACTCGTTTTGAATTACTTTCTCAGGGTATGTGCCCAGTAGTGGAATTGCTCGGTCGTATGGTAGTTCTATTTTTAGTTTTTAAGGAACCTCCATAATGTTCTCCATAGTGGCAGTATCAATTCACATTCCCATCAACAGTGCAAGAGTGTTCCCTTTTCTCCACACCCTATCCAGCATTTACAGTTTGTAGATGTTTTGATGATGGCCATTCTGACCAGTGTGAACTGATACCTCCTTGTAGTTTTGATTTGTATTTCTCTAATGATTAATGATGTTGAGCATTCTTTGATGTGTTTGTTGGCAATCTGTATATTTTCTTTGGAGAAATGTCTATTTAGGTCTTTTACCCATTTTTGGATTGGGTTGTTTGTGTTTTTGATTGAGCTGCATGAGCTGCTTGTATATGTTGGAGATTAAACCTTTGTCAGTTGCTTCATTTGCAAATATTTTCTCCATTCTGAGGGTTGTCTTTTCATTTCGTTTATGGTTTCCTTTGCTGTGCAAAAGCTTTTAAGTTTCATTAGGTCCCATTTGTTTATTTTTCTTTTTATTTCCATGTCTCTAGGAGGTGGGTCAAAAAGGATCTTTCTGTGATTAATGTCATAGAGTGTTCTGCCTATGTTTTCCTCTAAGAGTTTTATAGTGTCTGGCCTTTTTACATTTAGGTCTTTACTCCATTTTGAGTTTCTTTTTGTGTATGGTGTTAGGGAGTGTTCCAACTTCATTCTTTTGCATGTAGCTGTCCAGTTTCCCAAGGACCACTTATTGAAGAGGCTGTCTTTTCTCCATTGTATGTACTTGCCTCCATTATCAAAAATAAGGGACCATATGTGTGTGGGTTGATCTTTGGGCTTTCTATCCTGTTCCATTGATCTATATTTCTGTTTTTGTGGCAGTACCATACTGTCTTGATTACTGTAGCTTTGTAATATAGTCTGAAGTCAGGGAGCCTGATTCCTCCAGCTCCGTTTTTCTTTCTCAAGATTGCTTTGGCTATTTAGGGTCTTTTGTGTTTCCATACAAATTGTGACATTTTTTGTTCTAGTTCTGTGAAAAATGCCATTGGTAATTTGATAGGGATTGCATTGAATCTGTAGATTGCTTTGGGTAGTATAGTCATTTTCACAATGTTGATTCTTCCAATCCAAGAACATGGTATATCTCTTCATCTGTTGTATCATCTTTCATTTCATTCATCAGTGTCTTATGGTTTTCTGCACACAGGACTTTTGTCTCCTTAGGTAGGTTTATTCCTAGGTATTTTATTCTTTTTCTTACAATGGTAAATAGGAGTGTTTCCTTAATTTCTCTTTCAGACTTTTCATCATTAGTGTATAGGAATGCAAGAGATTTCTGTGCATTAATTTTGTATCCTGATTCTTTACCAAATTCACTGATTAGCTCTAGTAGTTTTCTGGTATCATCTTTAGGATTCTCTATGTATAGTATCATGTCATCTGCAAACAGTGACAGCTTTACTTCTTCTTTTCTGATTTGGATTCCTTTTCTTTCTTTTTCTTCTCTGATTGCTGTGGCTAAAACTTCCAAAACTATGTTGAATAATAGTGGTGAGAATGGGCAACCTTGTCTTGTTCCTGATTTTAGTGGAATTGGTTTCAGTTTTTCACCATTGAGAACCATATTGGCTGTGGGTTTGTCATATATGGCCTTTATTATGTCGAGATAAGTTCTCTCTTTACCTACTTTCTGGAGGGTTTTTATCGTAAATGGTTGTTGAATTTTGTTGAAAGGTTTTTCTGCATCTATTAGGATAATCATATTTTTTTCTTCAGTTTCTTAATATGGTGTATCACATTGATTGATTTGTGTGTATTGAAGTATCCTTGCATTCCTGGGATAAACTCCACTTGATCATGGTGTATGATCCTTTTAATGTGCTGTTGGATTCTGTTTACTAGTATTTTGTTGAGGATTTTTGCATCTATGTTCATCAGTGATACTGGCCTGTAGTTTTCTTTCTTTGGGACATCTTTGTCTGGTTTTGGTATCAGGGTGATGGTGGCCTGGTAGAATGAGTTTGGGAGTGTTCCTCCCTCTGCTGTACTTTGGAAGAGTTTGAGAAGGATAGGTGTTAGCTTTTCTCTAAATGTTTGATAGAATTCGCCTGTGAAGCCATCTGGTCCTGGGCTTTTGTTTGTTGGAAGATTTTTAATCACAGTGTCAATTTCAGTGCTTGTGATTGGTCTGTTTATATTTTCTATTTCTTCCTGGTTCAGTCTCAGAAGGTTGTGCTTTTCTAATAATTTGTCCATTTCTTCCAGGTTGTCCATTTTATTGGCATAGAGTTGCTTGTAGTAATCTCTCATGATCCTTTGTATTTCTGTGGTGTCAGTTGTTACTTCTCCTTTTTCATTTCTAATTCTGTTGATATGAGCCTTCCTCCTTTTTTTCTTGATGAGTCTGGCTAATGGTTTATCAATTTAGTTTATCTTCTTAAAGAACCAGCTTTTAGTTTTATTGATCTTTGCTATTGTTTCCTTCATTTCTTTTTCATTTATTTCTGATCTGTTCTTTATGATTACTTTCCTTCTGCTAACTTTGGGGGGTGTTTTTGTTTTTATTTCTCTAATTGTCTCAGATATAAGGTTAGGTTGTTTATTTGACATGTTTCTTGTTTCTTAAGGTAGCATTGTATTGCTATAAGCTTCCCTCTTAGAACTGCTTTTGCTGCTTCCCATAGGTTTTGGGTCATTGTGTTTTCATTGTCATTTATTTCTAGGTATTTTCTGATTTCCTCTTTGATTTCTTCAGTGATCTCTTTATTATTAAGTAGTGTGTTGTTTAGCCTCCATGTGTTTGTATTCTTTACAGTTTTTTTCCTGTAATTGATATGTAGTCTCATAGTGTTGTGGTCGGAAAGGATACTTGATACGATTTCAATTTTCTTAAATTTACCAAGGCTTGATTTGTGACCCAAGATATGATCTATCCTGGAGAATATTCCATGAGCACTTGAGAAGAAAGTGTATTCTGTTGTTTTGGGATGGAATATCCTTTAAATATCAATTAAGTCCATTTTGTTTAATGTTTCATTTAAAGGTTGTGTTTCCTTATTTATTTTCATTTTGGATGATCTGTCCATTGGTGAAAGTGGGGTGTTAAAGTCCCCTAGTATGATTGTGTTACTGTCAATTTCCCCTTTTATGGCTGTTAGTATTTGCCTTATGTATTGAGGTGCTCCTATGTAGGGTGCATAAGTATTTACAGTTGTTATATCTTCTTCTTGGATTGATCCCTTGATCATTAGGTAATGTCCTTGTTTGTCTCTTGTAATAGTCTGTATTTTAAAGTCTGTTTTGTCTGATATGAGCATCGCTACTCCAGCTGTCTTTTGATTTCCATTTGCATGGGATATCTTTTTCCATCTCCTCACTTTCAGTCTGTATGTAGGCCTAGGTCTGAAGTGGGTCTCTTGTACACAGCATATATACAGGTCTTGTTTTGGTATCCATTCAGCCAGCCTATGTCTTTTGGTTGGAGCATTTAATCCATTTACATTTAAGGTAATTATCAATATGTATGTTCCTATTACCATTTTCTTAATTGTTTTGTGTTTGTTATTGTAGGTATTTTCCTTCTCTTGTATTTCCTGCCTAGAGAAGTTCCTTTAGCATTTTTTGTAAAGCTGGTTTGGTGGTGCTGAATTCTCTTAGCTTTTGCTTGTCTCTTAAGGTTTTAATTTCTCCATCGAATCTGAATGAGATCCTTGCTGGGTAGAGTAATCTTGCTTGTAGTTTTTTCCCTTCCATCACTTTAAATATATCCTGCCAATCCCTTCTGGCTTGCAGAGTTTCTGCTGAAAGATCAGCTGTTAACCTTATGGGTATTCCCTTGTGTGTTATTTGTTGCTTTTCCCTTGCTGCTTTTTTTTTTTTTTTTTTTTTTTTTGCTGTACGCGGGCCTCTCACTGCTGTGGCCTCTCCCGTTGCGGAGCACAGGCTCCGGACACACAGGCCCCGCGGCCATGGCTCGCGGGCCCAGCCGCTCCGCGGCACGTGGGATCCTCCGGGATCGGGGCACGAACCCGCGTCCCCTGCATCGGCAGGCGGACTCCCAACCACTGCGCCACCAGGGAGGCCCTCCCTTGCTGCTTTTAATATTTTTTCCTTGTGTTCAATTTTTGATACTTTGATTAATGTATGTCTTTGTGTGTTCCTCCTTGGATTTATTTTGTATGGGACTCTGCACTTCCTGGAGTTGATTAACTATTTCCTTTCCCATATAAGGGAAGTTTTCAACTATGATCTCTTCAAATATTTTCTCAGTCCCTTTCTTTTTCTCTTCTTCTTCTGGGACCCGTATAGTTCTAATGTTGGTGCGTTTCATGTTGTCCCAGAGGTCTCTAAGACTGTCCTCAATTCTTTTCATTCTTTTTTCTTTATTCTTCTCTGCGGTAGTTATTTCCACTATTTTATCTTCCAAGTCACTTATCTGTTCTTCTGCCTCAGTTATTCTGCTATTGATTCCTTCTAGGGAATTTTATATTTCATTTATTGTGTTGTTCATCATTGTTTGTTTGCTCTTTTGTTCTTCTAGGTCCTTGTTAAACGTTTCTTGTATTTTCTCTATTCTATTTCCAAGGTCTTGGATTATCTTTACTATCATCACTCTGAATTCTTTTTCAGGTAGACTGCCTATTTCCTCTTCATTTGTTTGGGCTGGTGGGCTTTTACCTTGTTCCTTCATCTGTTGTGTGTTTCTCTGTCTTCTTATTTTGCTTAACTTACTGTGTTTGGGGTCTCCTTTTCACAGGCTGCACGTTTGTAGTTCCTGTTATTTTTGGGTCTGCCCTCAGTGGTAAGGTTGGTTCAGTGGGTTTTGTAGGCTTCCTGGTGGATGGGCGTAGTGCCTGTGTTCTGGTGAATGAGGGTGGATCTTGTCTTTCTCTTGGGCAGGTCCACGTCCGGTGGTGTGTTTTGGGGTGTCTGGGACCTTATTATGTTTTTAGGCAGCTCACTGCTAATGGGTGGGGTTGTGTTACTGTCTTGCTAGTTGTTTGACATAGGGTGTCTAGCACTGTATCTTGCTGGTCATTGAGTAGAGCCAAGTCTTAGTGTTGAGATGGAGATCTCTGGGAGAGCTTTCGCTGTTTTATATTCCATGGAGCCGGAGCTTTCTGGTCAACCAATGTCCTGAATTCGGCTCTCCCACCTCAGTGATACAGGCCTGACATGCGGCCGGAGCATGAAGACCCTGTCATCCACACGGCTCTGAAGGAAAGGGAGAAAAAAAGAAAGAAAAAAAAAGTTATTAAAATATAAAATAAAAAATAATTATTAAAAATAAAAAAAATTAAAAAGTAATAAAAAGTAAAAAAGGAAAGAAAGAAGAGAGCAACCAGATCAAAAAACAAATCCACCAATAATAACAAGCGCTAAAAAGTATAGGAAAAAAAAAACCAAACAGAAAATAAAGAGACAGAACCCTAGGACAAATGGTAAAAGCAAAAGTATACAGACAAAATCACACAGAGAAGCATACACATATATACTGACAAAAATAAAAAGGAAAAAATATATATATATCATTGCTCCCAAAGTCCACTGCCTCTATTTTGGAATGATCCATTGTCTATTCACGTATTCCACAGATGCAGGGTACATCAAGTTGATTGTGGAGATTTAATCTGCTGCTCCTGAGGCTGCTGGACAAGATTCCCTATCTCTTCTTTGTTCGCACAGCTCCTGGGGTTCAGCTTTGGATTTGGCCCTGCCTCTGCGTTTAGGTCACCTGAGGGCGTTTGTTCCCACCCCAGACAGGACTGGGTCAAAGGAGCAGCTGATGATGGGGCTCCGGCTCACTCAGGCCTGAGGGAGGGTGGGGTACGGAATGTGTGGCGAACCTGCAGCGGCAGAAGCCAACATGTCTTTGCAACAGCCTGAGGCGTGCTGTGTGTTCTCCTGGGGAAGTTGTCCTTGCATCACGGGGCCCTGGCAGTGGCGGGCTTCACAGGCTCCTGGGAGGGGAGGTGTGGATAATGACCACAGGCTTCTTGGTGGCGGCAGCAGCAGCCTTAGCGTCTCATGCCCGTCTCTGGTGTCCGTGCTGATAGCCGCGGCTCACGCCCGTCTCTGGAGCTCATTTAGGCGGTGCTCTGAGTCCCCTCTCCTCGCACACCCTGAAACAGTGGTCTCTTGCCTCTTAGGCAGGTCCAGACTTTTTCCAACACTCCCTCCCGGCTAGCTGTGGTGCGCTAGCCCCCTTCAGGCTGTGTTCACACCGTCAACCCCAGTCCTCTCCCTGGGATCTGAGTTCTGAAGCCCGAGCCTCAGCTCCCAGGCCCCAGCCACCCTGGCGGGTGAGCAGACAAGCCTCTCCGGCTGGTGGGTGCTGGTCGGCACTGATCCTCTGTGTGGGAATCTCGCCGCTTTACCCTCTGCACCCCTGTTGCTGTGCTCTCCTCCGAGGCTCTGAAGCTTCCCCCCCGCCACCCCCGGTCTCTGCCAGTGAGGGGGCTTCCTAGTGTGTGGAAACTCTCCTCCTTCACAGCTCCCTCCCACTGGTGCAGGTCCCGTTCCCTATTCTTTTGTCTCTGTTTTTTCTTTTTTTCTTTTGTCCTACCCAGGTACGTGGGGAGTTTCTTGCCTTTTGGGAGGTCTGAGGTCTTGCCAGCATTCAGTAGGTGTTCTGTAGGAGTTGTTCCACATGTAGATGTATTTCTGATGTATTTGTGGGGAGGAAGGTGATCTCCACGTCCTACTCTTCTGGCATCTTGAAGGTCTCCCGTCTTTGGTTTTCTGAGGGAAGTATTTTCTCTCACCTGTATATACCTTGTAAACTTATTTCTCTAGTCTCATAATGTTTAGAACTTTGGGTGATCATTGCATATATGAGATAGTTTATTCCTATTCACTCAAAAGAGAGCAATTAGATAACTGGATGGTATGCTTGAATGAAGATATGAATAGGATGGATGTTGTCTTGCTCTATCTGACCCTAAACTCGCCAGTTCCTCAGCCAAACTGGAGAAGCATACAAAGCTCTTTGAAAATGATGTCAGTTTTTCTTCATCTAGGTCAGAGTGCAATCTGGAGTGTAGTCTCCAAAGTGTGTTTGTTTTAAGTACATCACTGATGTCTTCAATATATGTGTGTGGCTATATAGAAATATAGCCCAACAGAAACATACCTCAAGCCACAAATATAAGCCATATATGTAATTTGTAGTTTTCTAGCAGCTACATTAAAAAAGTAAAATGGGGCTTCCCTGGTGGCGCAGTGGTTGAGAGTCCGCCTGCCGATGCAGGGGACACGGGTTCGTGCCCCGATCCCGGAAGATCCCACATGCCGCGGAGTGGCTGGGCCCGCGAGCCATGGCCGCGGAGCCTGTGTGTCCAGAGCCCGTGCTCCGCAACGGGAGAGGCCACAGCAGTGAGAGGCCCGCGTACAGCAAAAAAAAAAAAAAAAAAAAAAAGTAAAATGAAACTAGTGCACTTAATTTTGATAATGTGTTTTATTTAACCCTATATATCTAAAATATTATTTCAACATGTAATCAAATAAATATTATTAATGAGATATTTAATATGTTTTCCACATTAAGTCTTTAAGACATGGTTTATTTGAGACTTGCAGCACATATCAAGTGCTGAATAGCCACATGTGACTAGTGGATACCTTAGTGAACATCACAGTTCTAGCTACAGATAGTTGTCAACTCATACTTTTATATTATTTCTTATAATGTCTCTTTTCTTGATTTTTTTCTTTCCCTTAGTCCCTTTAAATTCTTGTTCATGATAAGACTATCACTGACCATTGATTTTCACTTACTCGATGTGAATAGCAGGTGGTGGGAAGTGCTTAGATTGTTATGGGACTACTAGGAACCTTTGCTTATATAAGCCATGCCTTCAGGTATTGTTTTAAAAAAAAGCATCAAATTTTGTGTCAACAGATTTGGGTCCCTGTTCCAGCTCTCTCTGGCTCTTTGGCTTTGGATGTGTCATGTAACCGCTCTAAGACTTGGCTTCTTAACTTTCAACTTTGGACATCTTAGGACCTTTTTGCACAGCATCCAGCATGGGGCTTATCTTCTAGTAAAATTCTCAATAAATACTTGTTGTGTTGTATAATGGTTAGGTCAAAGGATTTAGAATCTTAAGTTTCCATTAGTATAGGATTTCAGAAACAAATGGGGCCTTTGGGGTCATCTAGTGCCAGCCCCTAGACTGGAATGTTGTTGTGGGCCAGTCATTGTTTGGTGGACGCTAATGCTAGTGATCTAAGGTACAGGGCTTTGTGAGACTGAATTAGTTTTCAAACAAAATATATAAGTGCAAAGTATTATTATAAATTGGAGCTATGCTTCCCTGGATTTATGTATGTAATGCTAATTGATGTTAATGGAGATTGTACATAAATCAAGGGGAGAACAGACCTATTAGTGTATAAAAAACATTCTACTTCTAATATCCGTCTGGTATGCTTTACTTCCCTGGGGCATATGTGTTTTTATAAATTGAATGCATACTTCTTTATCTTCATGTTGTTCAATCAGTATTGGAGTTTTAGTTTGAATGTCTCCCTAGATTGTAAATTCAGTATTAGTGTTTCATTTTGGCAAACTTAGCAGATGCAGAAATTGGTATTTGTCTGGTATAAAGCATTCTAAGCTCAAAGTAATCAGGGGTACTCTCTTGTGCTAAAATTTCATTCTATTTATTGTTTGATCTTTAAAAAACAATTAGTCCTTTGACAAACACTCAGAAGCAAGATGTTTCTAATATTTCAATAAAACAATTAATGGGTCCATTATAAGGAAATGAAAATCTTTTTGTGTCAGTGATGAGAGAAAAATATATAAGTGGCCTCCAATTATCTGTAATTGTATGAGGTTTTCTTTCATTTATGTTATCTATCTTCCTGTTTAATCCCATCTAGCACAATTACTCCTTTTGTATTAGTTTTTTGTAAATGGAGTTCTGAATGGTTTGAATTGTGAATCAACAATTGTGATGATCACAATCTTCACAACCCTCCTCTCCACCTTCCTTCCCTTCCCTGTCTTTCTCGTTCTCTTTAAATAAAGGAAAACAAATACATTTTCCTGGAGAGATTACTTTATGATCTTTCTTAGCAAAAGAAAAAGATGTATGGTCTTTATAAGAATATCTATGAATAGCTGAATAATTATATCAGTCTGATATGTGTTCCTCTGTATATTAATAAGAAGAGGGCTAATAGTTATCTGAAAGTATGAAATGTAACCAAGGATAAATTGAGGTGGTATATTTTTAAAAAGATATTTTTGTGAGACCTACCTGTATGTCTAGGAACAAGGTAGTAATAGTAAAATCAGTTTCATCTAATTAAAAGAAATGAACTTTGAACATTGGACTTTAAATGGATTTAAATTTATTATCACTCTACCTGGGAATCATTAATAAAATGTTGTACAGTAAAATCAGCAGGCATTTATCTTCACTATTTTATCTGATGGATCACCCTATATTGTTGTTTTTAAGTTTCCTTTTATATGATTTCCAAATCTCTTATAGCAGGGTATTAGATTTCAGGCAAATCCAACCACCTTTCCCACCCAAATATTGATACTCTGCCTCCCTCTACCCCCATCTAAGACTGGCTTCTGGCCAGCAGTTAATATTCTTATTCAGTTGGTTCCCCAGTTAGAAAGATGGGCTCAGAGGCCATATTCTGGGAGATGTTTTTTCCATGGAAGTGATAGATTTTCACAGGGCCATCACCTTCCATCTTTTATCCCACCTTTGTGATTCAAGGTAAAGATGTGTAAGAGGATTGGCTCTTGCTAAGTTGAGGCCATGGACTCGAGGACACTCAAGGAAACCACAACTTCCTGGTCCTTGTAGTCTAATATGTCAATTACCTGTCTGGCACATGAGACAAGATTAATCTTCTGAATGTAATTATCTGTAGTTTTTCTTTGTCTGTTTTTGTCCTATCTCATTCCAAGACCTTTAGGGCATCCCTGCTGTCTATCCAATTAAGTTGAGACTGCTTACTCTGACATTCAAAGGTCTCTGAAGAGTGGAACCCAACTCCTTCTAAACTCCTACTTCTGCAAAACCTACATACCAATCAAGCTAGCCTATCCTCTTAAACAAAAACTCTATTGATGTATAATTTGCATACTGTGAAATTCACCTGTTATAAATGTACCATTTAATGATTTTTAGTAAATTTATAGAGTTGCGCAGCCATCACCACAACCCAATTTTAGAACATTACTACTATCCCCAAAAGCTCCCTTGTGCCCTTTTGCCAGCCTTAACACCAAGAAACTGCTGATCTACTATCTGTTTCTTTAAGTTGACCTTTTCTGGATATTTCATATAAATAGAGTCACACAGTAAGTAGTCTTTTGGATCTTTTTTTTTTTAACCTAACATTCTGCTTTTGAGGTTCATCCGTATTATAGTATGTGCCAGGAGCTTGCTCCTTTTATTGCTGAATAGTATTCTATTGTATGGATATAGCATATTTTGTTTTTTATCAGTTCATAGACATTTGGATTGTTTTCAGTTTGACCAATAAATGAATAATGCTGCTGTGAACATTCATGTATATGTCTTTATATGAACACATTTTGTTTTCTCTTGGTAGATTGTTACTATTTTAATTAATTAATTAATTAACTTTTTTGCTCTCAGGCATAATAATGACTTTATTGGGTGCCCTTCTGTGCCAGACACTCTTATAGGCCTTAACACTTTTTTTCTTGATTAAAAAATACATGAATAATTCATGCTCGTTATAACAAATCAAACAGTACAGAAACAGATAAAGACAGCACTAGCATCTCCCCCACCCAAGCTCCACATCTTATTTAATTGTTGAAACTACCATGAGAGATAAGAATTAGAGGCCATATTTTATACATGAGAAAATTGAGGCTGAGAAAGGCTCAGAGTGTACCCTGCAGTGTTTAACAGGAAGAGCTTTGGAGTCTGATTACCTGGGCTCGTTTCTTGACTTTGCAGTTTACTATGTGTCCATGAGCAAATTACTTATTATTTCTGTCCCTCAGTTTTCCTACCTGCTAGTTCACAGGGTGCCGTGAGGATGTAATGTGCTAAGACATAAAAATATTGCTGTTTCTAAAGAAAAAAAGATCAAAAAGAGAAATTATTTTAAAATGACAGCTAAGAAGAAAATACTAAGAATTAGAGCAAACTCTGTTCACCATTCTGCTACTTCACTATTCTGCTACTAGTGTTCTCTTGGTGGATTATTAGGAGTGGAATTGCAGGGTCATATGGTAAATTTATGTTTAACTTTCTATGAAATTCACAAACTGTTTTCCTCAGGGTTGTGTTGTATCATTTTATATTCCCGCCAGCAATGTATGAGGGTTCCAGTTTCTCCACATGGTCACCAACACTTGTTATTCTTTTTAAAAATTTTATCTATAAGCATTCCAGTGGGTATCCCATTATGATTTTAATTTGCATTTTTCCTACTGACTAATTATGTTGGGCATCTTTTCATTTGCTTATTAGACCATTCTCTTTTGATCAAACTTACCTTATACATTTCTTCCATTATGCTTGTGCTTATGTTGTTCTCACTACCTGAACCTTACCTTTTTTTCCCCATTTTCTTTTTTGGAAGCTTTCTGCAAAGTCCATCTTCTTTTTTGAAGCCTCTCCTTATTTCATCTTGCTACTTCCAGTTATCTGTGACCTCTCCTTCCTTTAAACCTCGGGAGCACTATGATTAAATCTCTGTTGTGACATTTATTTATATTTTTCTGCCTGATATTATTGTTACTTGAGTATTTGCCTCTTTTCTCCTGGTGATCTATAAGCTCTTGGATAACTGGGACAGTTTCTTTACTTACCTATCAGTGCACAAAACAGTGACATACTGGGAGGAGTACTGCATGACTGTTTGCCAAATAGACTTGTGGAGGAAGGTGTATGTTAAAAAAGAGAGGCTTCTTTAGTTAGTAATAAAGGCAGATAGGCTAAGTGGGCTCAGTTTCAGTCTGCATTAGCTACAGCCACAATGCTTCCTCTCTCACTTTGTGAGGATTATTCTTCAGTCTGTTTTCATGTTCCTTGCTCTCTTTAGGGCATGGATTCCACTATGATCATCTCAAGTGATTTATTCCCTATGCCCATGAGTCCCCCATTATAGTCTTTCCTTTCCTTTGGGAAACCAGTATCAGAACATTGTCTCTGTTCCTGCTGCCACTTGAAATTCATGCCTCCAAGCTCATTTGCCTAAAATCCTACCTTCACCTTGGTCAGTCACCTCTCCCATTTCTCTTAGTCAGTCAGCAATCTCATCAAGCCCAATACTCACCCCCTCTCTCTCACTCTTAGGAGACAACCTTAAATCCTATTTTGCCAGGAAGATTGAGACCATCAAGTAGGTCTCTCTCATTGTCTCACCAAGCCTCTAGAAACTTATCTACATCTATTTTTCTGTCTTCCTGTCTCAAAGGGTGAGGTTCCTTCCTTTTCTCCACTTGATCCTTTTGACCTTCCACTAGCTTCTGGAATACAAACTTATAGTCATTTATTCTGGGTCTTATATTTTTGATCTCTCTCTGTATATATTTTTTCCCTACAGCTTGTAACCATGCTGAAGTTTATTCCAACATAGACCTGCCTCCTGCAGCTTTTGTTGGTGTTTCTCTCCTAGATGTAAGCCATCCTTTCTTATCTCCTTTCACACACTTCCCTCATAAGAACTTTCTACTTTTATTTTCTCTACTCTCTCACCTCCCATTTCATGTATCCATCAACCTTTTTTTATTGTGTTGAAAAAAACCATATAATATGAACTCTATTCTATTAACAAAATTTTGAGTATACAGTATAGTTTTGTTAAGTGCATGTACATTGTTATACAGTGGATCTCTAGAACTTTTACATTTTGCGTGACTGAAAGTCTATACCAAATATACAGCAATTCCTCATCACCTAATCCCCGCAACCCTTGGCACTCACCATTTGACTTTCGAGGAGTTTGATTACTTTAGATATCTCATTTAAGTGGAATCCTGCAGTATTTGTTCTTCTGTGATTGGCATAATCACTTAGCGTTAAGTCCTCAAAGTTCCCATCTTGTCACAAATGGCAGATGGAAGCCGTTTTTATGGCTGAATAATATTACATTTTGTGTGTGTGTGTGTGTATGGCATGTATATATGTGTGTGTGTGTGTGTGTGTGTGTGTGTGTGTGTGTATATATATATAGAGAGAGAGAGAGCATGTTTTCTTTATCCATTTAGATTGTTTCCATATCTTGGCTACTGTAAATAGTATTGCAGTGAACATGAGAGTGCAGATATATCTTCAAGTTACAAAATCCACTTTTAATGTCATTTATGCCCCTGCCACTGTTACCCCTGACCTTCTGATTGTCAAATCCATTAAATACTTTTTTTTTTTTTTTTTTTTTTTCTTTTTGCGGTATGCGGGCCTCTCACTGTTGTGGCCTCTCCCGTTGCGGAGCACAGGCTCCGGATGCGCAGGCCCAGCGGCCATGGCTCACGGGCCCAGCCGCTCCGTGGCATGTGGGATCCTCCCAGACCGGGGCACGAACCCGTATCCCCTGCATCGGCAGGCGGACTCTTAACCACTGCGCCACCAGGGAGGCCCCATTAAATACTTTTTGGTTATAATATTACATGGTCTTTCTTACATGTTTAACTCTGTTGTGTACTCCTGTTTTTTTTTGAAATTTTTCCTGGCTGCTTTAATTCTATAGCCATTCTTATGACCGTTTCTTCTTTGTTCTCCTCATGGGCTACTCTTCCTTCTCTTACCTTTAAATGTTGATGTTCCACCTGATCTGCTGCTCTTCTCTCTAGACATACTCTCACTGCTTATATGATTTCTATGTAATTTCTGTATTCCCTTATAGGACATTCTGATGTTTGCTTATGTATAAAACTCTATGTTAGAACTGTGAGGAGAGGAGTGATAAACGTTAAACAGAGGTAATCTCTACCTGTTTCCATATTCAATGAATATATTTTTCAACTGGAATATCCCATCCCATTAGATGCACAAAAACATGTTCATGGCCTATTTAATTGATTGCACACACCTCTGGTTTATTGTTTGAGAAGCACTGAGGATAGAGCAGAAGACAGGTCTGAGGACTGAGCCTGGTGGTCCTCCAACATTTAAAGCCTATTAAGTATTGTTTGTTTCTCCAGTGAATAGTCTAGACAAAAATGCTATTTAAAATTCTTTTGTCTACTTTTAAAAAAATATATAATTTGACTTCTTGCTTTCTGTTGGATTTTGGGGTACCATTTTCTGTTTCTTTCTTTTTCTGATTTGTAATAGCCCTGTTGACTCCTAATTTACTAGTTCTAGAAGTTTAGCAAACAGGTTACCAAATTTGTTTGTTTGATACATAATTAAGGCTAGTGAGTGCTAAGCAGGGGCCTAAAGTTCTTGTTAGTGCTTTATGTGAATTTGTTTTAGGGCATGGGCTTTATTTATGAATCCATTTTAGGAGTTCAGGTGTGTTCTCCCCTTACTCTCTCCACCCCCTCATAATTCTTATTATTGCTTTGGATGGATGACATTACTGGAAAATTGACATCTAGACAGCTGATATTTTACTGAATGTACACACCTTCCCACACTTCTATATGCATGTATACATTCTTTTAGTTTGTTACAAAGGTTTTCACCCTTAGAAAATAAACTGAAAGCAATTTCTAAAGTTAGACACCGTGTGATATGCCACTATTTACATAATGATATACTTTGATGTTTCTGAATTGCTCTAAAAGTTGCTCTAAAAGTCCTAGCCAGAAAAAAAAATATGCTGTGTTAAATAACATAGCATTAATATAAAAATTGACATTTATTTAGTTGACACGAGATGAAATAAGTTATAACAACGTACGTAGAGCCACTGGTATATATGCTGTGCTAACCAATTTTACCACCCTTGGGGATTTCTTCTTCCACTTGTGAAGAGCTTCTACTGATTTAAAATTAATTGAATCTTTTCTTCTTGAAGCCACTCTTGATTAGAAAGTTTCCCTTGAAGTTAAGGGATCCATGTAGATAAATAATCTGGCTCAGAATATCTAAATTGCTTTTAAACTTCAGGCAAGGTAAAGGCAATATTTGCTGATGAAGCTATTTTTTGTTTGTTTGTTTGTAACTTCTGAGTAGAGTGAAATGATTTAGAGATTGCCTTTGACGTTAGTACCATTTAGGTAGTTTGAAACATCACATATTTTAAAAAAGACTTGTGTTGGCATGTTTTTAACTTAGGAAAGAGGATAAAATTATATAAGAAGTTAAATTTAGATTGTGCACATGTACAAGCAGACCACAGAAGAATTTAAAGTTTTCCTTTTTTTTTAAAAAAAAAACTGCCTTATATACCTCTAGTATAATGTAGGCCCTATGTATACATAAGGGAATAATTAAATACAGAAATGCAGCCTACTTGTTAGCCAGAAAGGATGCCTGGAACATGTGGATAAGCTTGGATATTTGTCTAATGTTAATTGGAATATTGGTTTTCAGTTGAAGATGCCAAATCTTCAGAAAAGTAATTGGATTTAGCTTCCTATTTAGCAAACTACTTCAAATCCCTGAAGTATCCCACATCCGAAACTAATTTTTCTTGATTGTATCAAGTTTAGTCATGAACAGAACAGGGTTGACATAGTTTTTTAATATTTAAAATATTTCTTGACAAGGTTTCAACACTGTTGCTTGTCCACAAACCTTATTGTTATGTTCACTAATGACAGATGAAATCATAGTTTCTGTGGAAACTAGTTTTAAAACTTAGTGAAACTATCCCCTTGAAATAAACCAATTTATTCTTCTTTCCTACACATTTAAATTTAAACTTAGATTTTGCTCAGATTTCAAGAAATAACACAAAATGGTATATTTCTTATTCCTTTTCATGTAGACTTTTATGTGTGCTTAATTTAACTCCTTCAGATTCAGCCTAGGAAATGTATTTTGTGGTGATTCTTGGTTCTCAAAAGCATTTTCAGTATACAGATGTTTACTGTGATGTGTCAAAGTATTTGTAAGTAGTTTAAAAACTTCTTAGAAAGAATACCCTATTTGATCATTAAAATTCAGGGATTAAGAGATTCGGTTTAAGGGATTTCTCTATCAAATATCTATTGAGCAACTACTATGTATAGGTTTCTTTGTGATTGGAAGAGAGGTATAAAGGTGTTTATGATATGGTTTATAATCATATAACCATGAGGAGCATGACTTACTTATATTGATGATAATTATAAAGATAGACTAATATTACCTCTTTGTCTAGTCTTTTGCCACTGAACACAATCACTTTAATATTTGAAAAGATAAAATGGTGGCTCTTAAGTGATATATTAGCAGATGTATTACACATACTTTTTAAATGAAAATATATTATGAAAATGATGAAAATCATCTTAATTGATATTAACAGTGAATAATAGCTATATAGCTCAACAGTAGATTATTCTAATGTATTTTTTGTTCTATGAACCATCTTGTTAGAATAAATTTATAGCCGGGCTTCCAGGTAATTTTCCTTCCAGCAGATGAATACTGTACGTTTCAGCTGAAGTAGATTTTCAGTCTATTTTTAGTTTGTCTTCAGGGAAGAATTAATAGCCAGACCTAACATTGTTCACTACTGTGCCCCATTACCTAACACAGAGCCTAATGTGGCACATAGTAGGTGCTCAATATTTGTTGAACTTGATGGTCCTGCCCCCAGGGCAGCTGGCCTTTATTCAGGGAGCTTCTGAAGGCATGCCTTCTGTCTCCGCCAATAATTTTTCTGGGACCAGGATATTACTTAGATAATGAGATATGTACTTTATAACTTGTATATTTTATTTTTTTTTTTTTTTTTTTTTTTTTTTTTTTGCGGTATGCGGGCCTCTCACTGTTGTGGCCTCCCCCGTTGCGGAGCACAGGCTCCGGACGCGCAGGCTCCGGATGCGCAGGCTCAGCGGCCATGGCTCACGGGCCCAGCCGCTCCGCGGCATATGGGATCCTCCCAGACCGGGGCACGAACCCGTATCCCCTGCATCGGCAGGCGGACTCTCAACCACTTGCGCCACCAGGGAGGCCCTATAACTTGTATATTTTAGACCTACATTTATTGTTCCCACTCCTGGAGTTGAACAGCCATTGCTGATACTGTGGGCAATGCTATTAATTCTCCTTTGCTATGATTGTGGGTTTTTAAAATTTTTTTTATTTTTTAATATCTTTATTGGAGTATAATTGCTTTACAATGGAGTGTTAGTTTCTGCTTTAAAACCAAGTGGAACAGCTATACATATACATATACCCCCATATCTCCTCCCTCTTGTATCACCCTCCCACCCTCCCTATCCCACCCCTCTAGGTGGTCACAAAGCACCGAGCTGATCTCCCTGTGCTATGTGGCTGCTTCCCACTAGCTATCTGTTTTACATTTGGTAGTCTATACATGCCCATGCCACTCTCTCACTTCGTCCCAGCTTACCCTTCCCCCTCACTGTGTCCTCAAGTCCGTTCTCTATGTCTGCATCTTTATTCCTGTCCTGCCCTAAGGTTCTTCAGAACCAACTTTTTCTTTTTTTTTTTTTTGGAGTCCATATATATGTGTTAGCATAGAGTATTTGTTTTTCGCTTTCTGACTTCACTCTGTATGACAGGCTCTAGGTCCATCCACCTCACTACAAATAACTCAATTTTGTTTCTTTTTATGGCTGAGTAATATTCCATTGTATATATGTGCCACATCTTCTTTATCTGATCCTTTGTCGATGGACACTTAGGTTGCTTCCATGTCCTGGCTATTGTAAATAGAGCTGCAATGAACACCGTGGTACATGACTCTTTTTGAATTATGGTTTTCTCAGGGTATATGCCCAATAGTGGGATTGCTGGGTGGTATGGTACTTCTATTTTTAGTTTTTTTAAGGAACCTCCATACTGTTCTCCATAGTGGCTGTATCAATTTACATTCCCACTAACAGTGCAAGAGGGTTCAGATTATTGTTTGTAGATTTTTTTTTTTTTTTTTTTGCGGTACGCGGGCCTCTCACTCTTGTGGCCTCTCCCGTTGTGGAGCACAGGCTCCGGATGTGCAGGCTCAGCGGCCATGGCTCACGGGCCCAGCAGCTCCGCGGCATGTGGGATCTTCCCGGACCGGGGCACAAACCCGTGTCCCCTGCATCGGCAGGCAGACTCTCAACCACTGCACCACCAGGGAAGCCCTGTTTGTCGATTTTTTGATGAAGGCCATTCTGACTGGTGTGAGGTCATACCTCATTGTAGTTTTGATTTCATTTCTCTAATGATTAGTGATGTTGAGCATTCTTTCATGTGTTTGTTGGCAATCTGTATATCTTCTTTGGAGAAATGTCTGTTTAGGTCTTCTGCCCATTTTTGGATTGGGTTGTTTGTGTTTTTGATATTGAGCTGCATGAGCTGCTTGTAAATTTTGGAGATTAATCCTTTGTCACTTGCTTCATTTGCAAATTTTCTCTCCCATTCTGAGGGTTCTCTTTTCGTCTTGTTTATGGTTTCCTTTGCTGTGCAAAAGTGTTTAAGTTTCATTAAATCACATTTGTTTATTTTGGTTTTTACTTCCATTTCTCTAGGAGGTGGGTCAAAATGGATTTTGCTGTGATTTATGTCTTAGAGTGTTCTTCCTATGTTTTCCTCTAAGAGTTTGATAGTGTCTGGCCTTACATTTAGGTCTTAATCCATTTTGAGCTTATTTTTGTGTATGGTATTAGGGAGTGTTCTAATTTCATTCCTTTACATGTAGCTGTCCAGTTTTCCCAGCACCACTTATTGAGGAGGCTGTCTTTACTCCATTGTATATTCTTGCCTCCTTTATCAAAAATAAGGTGACCATATGTGCATGGGTTTATCTGTGGGCATTCTATCCTATTCCATTGATCTATATTTCTGTTTTTGTGGCAGTACCATACTCTCTTGATTACTGTAGCTTTGTAATATAGTCTGAAGTCAGGGAGCCTGATTCCTCCAGCTCCATTTTTCTTTCTCAAGATTGCTTTGGCTATTTGGGGTCTCTTGTGTTTCCATACAAATTGTGACATTTTTTGTTCTAGTTCTGTGAAAAATGCCAGTGGTAGTTTGATAGGGATTACATTGAATCTGTAGATTGCTTTGGGTAGTGCAGTCATTTTCACAATGTTGATTCTTCCAATCCAAGAACATGGTACATCTCTCCATCTATTTTTTTTTTTTTTTTAAGAAGATGTTGGGGGTAGGAGTTTTTATTAATTAATTAATTATTTTTTGCTTTGTTGCGTCTTCATTTCTGTGCGAGGGCTTTCTCTAGTTGTGGCAAGTGGGGGCCACTCTTCATCGCGGTGCGCGGGCCTCTCACTATCGCGGCCTCTTGTTGCGGAGCACAGGCTCCAGATGCGCAGGCTCAGTAGTCGTGGCTCACGGGCCTAGTTGCTCCGCGGCATGTGAGATCCTCCCAGACCAGGGCTCAAACCTGTGTCCCCTGCATTAGCAGGCAGATTCTCAACCACTGCGCCACCAGGGAAGCCCTCTCCATCTATTTGTATCATCTTTAATTTCTTTCATCAGTGTCTGATAATTTTCTGCCTACAGGTCTTTTGTCTCCTTAGGTAGGTTTATTCCTAGGTATTTTATTCTTTTTCTTGCGGTGGCAAATGGGAGTGTTTCCTTAATTTCTCTTTTAGATTTTTCATCATTAGTGTATAGGAATGCAAGAGATTTCTGTGCATTTATTTTGTATCCTGATTCTTTACCAAATTCACTGATTAGCTCTAGTGGTATTCTGGTGGCATCTTTAGGATTCTCTATGTATAATATCATGTCATCTGCAAAGAGTTACAGCTTTACTTCTTCTTTTCCAATTTGGATTCCTTCTATTTCTTTTTCTCCTCTGATTGCTGTTGCTAAAACTTCCAAAACTATCTTGAATAATAGTGGTGAGAATGGACAACCTTGTCTTGTTCCTGATCTTAGAGGAAATGGTTTCAGTTTTTCATCATTGAGAATGATGTTGGCTGTGGGTTTGTCATATATGGCCTTTATTATGTTGATGTAAGTTCCCTCTCTGCCTACTTTCTGGAAGGTTTTTTATCATAAATGGGTGTTGAATTTTGTTGAAAGGTTTTTCTGCATCTATTGAGATGATCATGTGGTTTTTCTCCTTCAGTTTCTTAATATGGTGTATCACATTGATTGATTTGCATATATTGAAGAATTCTTGCATTCTGGGATAAACCCCACTTGATCATGCTATATTATGCTTTTAATGTGCTGTTGCATTTGGTTTGCTAGTATTTTATTGAGGATTTTTGCATCTGTGTTCATCAGTGATATTGACCTATAGATCTCTTTCTTTGTGACATGTTTGTCTGGTTTTGTTATCAGGATGATGGTGGCCTTGTAGAATGAGGCCATGAATGTATCCATTCAGCCAGTCCATGTCTTTTGGTTGGAGCATTTAATCCATTTACATTTAAGGTAATTATCGATATGTGTATTCCTATTACCATTTTCTTAGTTATTTTGTGTTTGTTATTGTACGTATTTTCCTTCTCTTGTGTTTCCTGCCTAGAGAAGTTCCTTTAGCATTTGTTGTAAAGCTGGTTTGGTAGTGCTGAATTCTCTTAGCTTTTGCTTGTCTGTAAAGGTTTTAATTTCTCCATCGAGTCTGAATGAGATCCTTGGTGGGTAGAGTAATCTTGCTTGTAGGTTTTTCCCTTTCATCACTTTAAAAATGTCCTGACACTCCCTTCTGGCTTGCAGAGTTTCTGCTGAAATATCAGCTGTTAACGTTATGGGGATTCCCTTATATGTTATTTGTTGCTTTTCCCTTGCTACTTTCAAAATTTTTCTTTGTATTTAATTTTTTATAGTTTGATTAATATGTGTCTTGGTGTGTTTCTACTTGGGTTTATCCTGTATGGGACTCTCTGTGCTTCCTGGAGTTGATTGACTATTTCCTTTCCCATATTAGGGAAGTTTTCAACTATAATCTTTTCAAAAATTTTCTCAGTCACTTTCTTTTTCTCTTCGTCTTTTGGGGCCCCTATAGTTCAAATGTTGGTGCATTTAATGTTGTCACAGAAATCTCTAAGACTGTCCTTAATTCTTTTCATTCTCCTTTCTTTACTCTGCACTGTGGTAGTTATTTCCACTCTTTTATCTTCCAGGTCACTTATGTGTTCTTCTGCCTCAGTTATTGTGCTACTGATTCCTTCTAGAGAATTTTTAATTTCATTTATTGTGTTGTTCATCCTTGTTTGTTTGCTCTTTAGTTCTTCTAGGTCCTTATTAAACGTTTCTTGTATTTTCTCCATTGTATTTCCAAGATTTTGGATCATCTTTACTATCATTACTCTGAATTCTTTTTCAGGTAGACTGCCTATTTCCTCTTCATTTGTTTGGTCTGGTGGGTTTTTACCTTGCTCCTTCATCTGCTGTGTATTTCTCTGTCTTCTCATTTTGCTTAACTTACTATGTTTGGGGTCTCCTTTTCACAGGCTGCAGATTTGTAGTTCCCATTGTTTTTGATGTCTGCCCCCAGTGTGTATGGTTGGTTCAGTGTGTTGTGTAGGCTTCCTGGTGGAGGGGACTGGTGACTGTGTTCTGGTGGATGAGTCTGGATCTTGTCTTTCTGGTGGTCAGGACTGTGTCCGGTGGTGTGTTTTGGGGTGTCTGTGACCTTATTATGATTTTAAGCAGCCTCTCTGCTAATGGATGGTGTTGTGTTCCTTTCTTGCTAGTTGTTTGGCATAGGGTGTCCAGCACTGTAGCTTGCTGGGTGTTGAGTGGAGCTGGGTCTTAGCATTGAGGTGGAGATCTCTGGGAGAGCTTTCACCGTTTGATATTACGTGGAGTTGGGAGGCCTCTGGTGGACCAGTGTTCTGCACTTGGTTCTCCCATCTCAGAGGCTCAGGCCTGACACCCGACCAGAGCACCTAGACCGTGTCAGCCACATGGCAAACAACGGAATACCAACTATGGAAATGGTGTTGCTTTTCTTCTTTACAAAAATTTGTGTCAATATCTGATTAAAATGCTGGGCCCTTTGGATCTTCTTCTTAGAATGCCCTTGTTTCTCTTCAGCAAATTATGACTACTTTGTCCCTTACAACTCTGCAAGATTTTCTTCTGCTTCCAACAAGAAGCTTTCTTTGCCTCCATCTCTTTACTGAGGAAGCTGGCACCAACACCCATGTTCTTTCTTGATGTACTCCATTATGTCTGGTATTCATCCCCCAAAACATAGTTTAGAGCATCATCGGTTTCAGCAGCATGCACCCACAGTGGCAAGCTCTGCAGTACAGTTCTGGGGTTGGAGGCCACCACAAAGAGAAAGAAAGACTGCTAGTGTTGGAGGGTCTCCTGCAGTGGTAAGGAGTGGCTGTGGCTCACCACAGGGACAAGGACACTGACAGCAGAAGTTCTGGGAAGTACCCCTTGGTGTGAGCCCTCCCAGAGTCCACCATTAGCCCCACCAAAGAGCCCTGTGACTGTGTTTTAACCACTGATTGTTTTGGGACTGTGTTTTGTCACTGTGGAATTTTTATGATCCCTTTGTGCTTAAAAAGCAATTATCATCTGGAAACAAGAACATGCTCCATCATCTTTCTGGTGTTAAGTTGCAAGTGTTTGAAAGCTTTATGCTGTATATTATTTGAGGTAAATTATTTTTTACATCCCAGTTAGGTTTACAGTTCTTTTATAAACATATTTTTCGTGAGCCTGTATTATAGGTTAAGATGAGGTACTTCATCTTTCCGAATTTTGGTTTCTCGTTTGATAGCACTCTCCTTGAGTTTGGCTTTTATTCTTAAAATAAAAAAATTTTTCCATAAAAATTTCAAAGCTGGTGACTGTAATTTTGATGTCATTTAATGGGGAATGTTAAGTAATAATTGGATACCTGGGACCTAGAAAAAGAGTCAGTTCATTTTTTGTTATGAATTAGTTTTTCTGAACTCCTTACAGTCAACACTAGGTGATAAGTTAAATGATAGTTCCTCTAGCCTCCCATCAAGTACTGGTCCAGATAAAATATGTTTCAATAGTAAGTGTGTGAAAAACCAGGTGTTCCTACAACTCTTGGTGTCTGAGAAAACTTATAGGCTCATTTCTACTCTCAGCCATTATAACTTTCAGCTTTGTCAAGGTGGAGACTCTATTAGAACCATGAGTGATGATTTACTAAACCATTCCCTATTAAGACTTAGGTTGAGTTTAATTTTTTGTACTGAACATCATTTTTTTTCTATATAAAAGTTTCTTTTCCTAAGATAGACTTCCCCAATAGTAATTACCAGGTCAAAGAATAGGAGCTTTTTAAGGCTTTAATCTAAATGACCAGATTATTGCTAATTTTATGAGTTGATAGTGCCACCAGAAGCAGAGAAAGTGCAAGTGTGATTCTTTAATTATTCCCTGACAATGTCTTCACTGTACATCGGCATCACTGTTTACAGACTGCCTTACAGGGAATTGCCAAAGGATGTGTCTACGTGGTCCTATCTTAGAACATCACCCAGCCCAGTTGGAGAAAGCAAAGAGTTGTATATGGAAACAAACATGGAATACTTGCATGAATAGCTAAAGATAGGGGCTGGCCATTGACCCCTCGGTAATGGTGAATTTAAAAACCAAGCCAAAGAAAAACCCAGCTTCCCAGAGTGGACTGAGAAGGAGGCAGCCCTGGAGTACCTCTGCAGTCTTGTTTTATTGGGGGATTTAGATCAATTAGTAACAATTTCTCTGAGTGCTTCAGGCCTACGAATACACAGGAGAAAAAGGGGGAAATGACCCAAAAGGGTGGTAAGCAGTGATTGACTTCTGAGTGGATTATATAGTGAAATGAGTTTAAATTATACCCACAAAAAATTTTTTTACAAAATTCTCTTTCAAAACAATCAGAAATACTTTCGGTTTATGTACTTAAAAAATTTTAAAGAATTACATTAAATACTATCATGGTAGAAAATTTGTAAAATTCAAACAAACACAAAACACAAAAATGAAAATGAAAAACACCTATAATTCCCTGTGAGTATTCTTCTTTCTCTTTCTCTGTGTGTATACGTGTGTGTATTATTTTAAATATTGGGGTCATTATATAAAAGATATGTTTATAGTCCTATTTTTTCCCTTAGTTTCATTTCAGGATTATTTTTCATGTCATTATAAATATTATTATAACATCTTTTTTAATGCTACATAGTGTGGCTATGTCAAAATTTAATCAGTTTTCTAGTGTTGGATAATTTGCTTTGATGACCTTGTTTCTATAAATAATGCTGCAGTAAACATCTTTGCGGGTAAAACTTGGTATATTCATGGCCATTTCCTCAGGATAAATTTCTACTTGTGGAATTGCTGGGCCAAGGTCCATGTATATTTGTAAAGGCTTCTAATACATGTTTTCCTTCAGAAATGCTGTATCAGTTTACTCTCCCTCCAGCAGCACATGAGAATATCCACTTCTCGGCATCTCTGTCAACATTGAGAATTATCATGAAAAAAAAAACCCAAAAAAATCTTTGCCAGTTTTATAGATGAAAATGGTGTCTTTTAATTTTAGTTTGAGTCTGTAGTGTTATGAGGTCTTGGTCCTAATCTCTGTCGACATTTGGGATGAGCTGTTCTTCTTTCATGTCTAATTGTTGGATGTGGAGATTAAAGTAAAGATTAATTGAACTCCCATCCAATTCTAAGTGGTTTTATCTAGTTTGTCTCTGGGCTCCATAGTGGTGTCTTCTTTTACACATACTTTCTGAACTCAAGGAATATGGGAATTACTATGGTTCTCAGTTTGTATTACTACTGAGGTTTCCTTCTGCTTTTGGCTTTTACCCACAGCACTTTTTAATGGAACATTTTACAAAACATATTTTTACTTCAGTACGTGCTCTAAGTCTGTCCCTTTCTCAGATTTAGCCTTGGACTTTGTCTCCCCTTCTCTTACCCCAAGAAGCCCATCACCATAGTCACTTGTTTTCCAAAATGGTTTCAGTGAGACCCTAAGATCTCAGTGGAGCCTATTGGGCAATTAAGATAAAGGGTGAGAGGTCAGCCTTCATTCTGGAGTACCTCAGTTTTATTTTTTTCTTTAGGTATTGGACTTCACTTAGGATTTCAGTCTTTTAAAAGCTTGAAAACATTGCCCTAGTTATTCAAGTTTTTCCAAGTTAGAAGGGGCCTTCAAGGCTGCCTGTTCAGCCTCCTGCTTGTTGTATCCCTGATTTATAGCCTTTGTAGTTTTGTTTGAATACTCCCAAGGAAGCAAAGTGCTCTCTCCCACTTTCCTGTCTCTTTTGCCTTTTGGAAGGAACAGCATAGGAATAAATTATCCTCATTTTCTTGATCAGACATTAGAATGGGCTCACACAGTGTTTTTATTGAAACATTTATTAATTGCCAAAATTAAAAGCCAGAAAATTTTACATTTAAAAAATTGACTTTTGGTTTCTCTTGAAAAATCATAAGTCGTAGGCATGCTGGGCTTAGCTTTGCCTGTGGCGTGTATCTGGCTGTCCTCTTCATGCTTGGTAATACTCGTCAGTGGTATTGTCTGCTGACACTGAGACAGAGGGTCAGTTACCATTTATCATCAAGTTTGTGCTGCCTTTTTTTTTCATATTATAAACCTGAAAGGGAAATTGTTTTTTTACCTACATTTGTAAAAATTAGAAAAATGAATGGTAGACTGAGAAATTACGTATACTTTAGGGTTCAAAGCACTATACTGATTAGTACAGAGCCCAGGAGGCCTGTTAAAATATATTGCCTGGACATGATAGTCATTCATTTATTCAACAAATGTCATTTGAGTGCCTGCTATGTGCCAAGTCACCGAGCTAGTCATCAAGACCTCAGTAGTTCACAAGATAGTCATGGTTCCCCCCCATTATGAAGTTTATAGTCTGGTGGAGTTTTCCTTGTTATTCCAAACCCATAGCTTATAAGCATCTGACAGGTGTAAATGGCCATTCTGAGTCACTCAAAGGCGGTAGAGGAGGTGGCCAATTATCTCCTTTTAGTGAGCAACCTCCCCCCCGCCCCCCCGCCAAAACAAGAAAGACACACTGAAGCCCCATTGTCCCTTTTTCCTTTTATGTGAATAGAAAAGAGTAGGGACATTTGCTTCCCTGCTGCTTCTAGGTTTCCTCCTAAGAAAATCTGTCATTTATCTACACTTGCTTAATATTTATTAGGCACACTGGCAGAGGAACTGGGGAGGGACACAAAATATGTCAGAAACGGTTGCTCTCCTCGAATTGTTTCCAGTCTAGTCAGGGAGATGAGATATGCACTCCCACAGCTGCAACAGACACCATATTTTAGTAGTTTTGGTAGTTGTTAGATCTTGGGTCTAGTCCACAAAAGTGTTTCAAACTTTTATTGAGAATAGTATACTAACCCCCCATAAGTCTGTTATTTTCTACTACTTTTTAATTTCAAATGTATACTGGTTCAGTTCCATTTTGTCACATAATGGTCTAAAAGAGTCTTTTGAGGACTGGTTTGTGAAATAAACACAATTTATAGTATTGTCTCACTGGGGAAATTCCTTCTATGGGTTTAAATACCCTACTAATAAACACATTTTTGGAATGTTGTAATTAATTTAAGTTGGATATGTCCCAATTTTGAAATTTCATATTCTTAGATTCATGGCACTGCAACTGACTTAGTCATCTAGTCCAACTTTCTGTTGGGTGTTGAAATTTTTTCTTTTATTGCAATCTAAGACTGCACTAGCAAATAATTTTCATTTCCTATGCCAATTCTGAACAGTTGGTGGTAGCTGCCTAAAATACTGAGTTGAGAAGGATTCTGAGGTTTTATTTGGGCTCTAAGGCAAAGGTTTCCATAACCATTTAGCAGAGTTTGTTAAGGACATGGAATTAAGAATGTTTTAATATATGCCTGAAAATATGAAGGAGATTTTCTGGCTAATTGGTGTAAGTTTTGACCATCAGCCTTTAGAAATAGAAGTCTCAGTACTATTTTCTCTTCCTAATGGCCAATCTTTCATTCAGCCAGATTCTTTAGGAACTTCACCAAAGGATTTAAGCACAAAAAAAGAGAGCATATAATGAGGAGAGATGGAAAAAGTGTTTCTACTGAGTGTTTCTACTGACCTGCTTTGTTCACTTTTTGAGTTTGGGCCCTTTCCTCTTTACCAAAGTTGAAGCCTGATTGACTGAGACTATCTGTCGCAGCGTGTGCAGCTACTAGGTTCCGGGTCTGTGGGGACAGGGACCACATCTGTCTTGTTCACTCTATCAAGCACATTGCCTGGCATATGATAGGTACCTCAGAGTTTATAGAGTGAATGAATGAATACAACCCCTCACATCTTTGGAGGAAATTAATGATTAGACCTTGGTCTTCTTGAGAGTTACATGGTACCTGGTGCTGGATGCTTAAGCAGGTTTTTGATTACAAATGTGATCAGCAGAAGGATGATGGATATACTTTCACCCATGATGATGAGGAATAAGTATTGACCATGCCACTGACCCTCTTCTCTTGGGAGACAGAATGTGTGGCCAAGTGTGGCACGGTGATTTCTTGCAATGTAATTCTTAAGCTTGGGTGTGTGTTCCAGTTCTCTTTTCTCAAGCTCTGGAGCTAGGTCATGGGGGTCTTTGCACAGTGTAAACCATTTTTGCTCAGTTAATTGGATGAAAACAAAAGCTGGCCTCATGCCCTGTGGTTATTGCTTTATAAGCAAGAGGCGCAGATTGAACTGCAGGCTCCTATAGGTCCAGGACCAGAATGCTGTGGTGGCTCTGGCCCTGTGGAGAGAGCTGAGTTTAAAGCATCTTGTAGCCACCTTTCTGGTTGACTTAATCGGGGGGAAGATAACCCTGCAAAGAAGCATTTCCCAGCCTAGGGAAGTGTGGATAAGAAATCCTGAGGACTTGCTAACAAAACTCCTTAAAGGGTTTTTATCTTTCTCCCACTTTTAAAAAGAAACAACAAATAAAACGTGCCAATCAGATGGCAGTCTCCAGAGTCTTTCATGTCACAATGTGTCCATTTACCACAGGGTTTAGTAGGCCAATAATACCTTTAGCTTAAAGTAGTTAATAAGCATACCTTGTAGTGTTACTTTTATTTTCTGCTCCCTGTAGCACTGAGCAAAATCCCATTATGCAATTGAGTATTATTAAATGTTAAAAAGTTAATTTGTTCTGCATTCCATTAAAATTGCACTTTTTTTTTCAGGTGCACTTGTCCTTACATCTCGTTTAAAACCTATAATTTAAGCTCACACCATGGTAAAGTCTTAAGTAAACTTTTGCCCTGTTACCTTAATTATTCTTCATCACACACATTATTCCAGGAGGATTGTGGCAATGGGTTAGCTATTTGTTAGTTAATGAAAATATCTATCATTTAAAAAGCAAAATGTGGACTTGGAGTTTTAATTAAAATTGCACATCAATAAGGACATAACATGTACTTTTTATTGAGGAAAATAGACTTTAAAAAGCATTGCTTGCTTTCTTTTTGAAATAACCATGCTTTGGTTAAGGCCAAACACTTGATTAAACAATTGATGGAAATGCGGAGCTTATTTCTATTTAAAATATTAAAATATTTGCCTTTTAAATGTAATAATTTTCCATTTTAATTCATTTTCACCTTATATAAATATGCTTAGAGGTTACGATACAGTATAAAAACAAGTGAAACCAGATCCTAATGGTGGTGTGGCAAAAATAAACTTTTCGTTATTTGATTCAAATATGTCAGATAATTTTTTTCAATCTTGTAGTGAATAAATAAAAAATAATTTTAGGGATTGAAATTTCCTGAGACCATGTTTTAATAGTTCTTGGTGCTTTATTTGGCTTACTTTTATTTGATAACCAGTATACACCATTAAACACGACCAGGTTCAGAGAGAACATTACTGACAATTGCAAACTCTACTCAGTAGTAGAGAGTGTCTGACATATGAAGCCCTTAGGATTACCTTGGATTTTTTTAGCCTAGAGAATTTACATCCTTATGTCACATCAAAAAAAAAAAAAAAAAGAATAAAAGAAAAAACGGTGGTGGTGGCAGTGGTGGGAGTAGCAAAGAAAGATATGATTAAGTCTGGAGAATATGGATTTTTGGAGTTTAATAGTCTTAGAAATTAGGTTCAGTCACCTCATGTCACAAAAGAATAAAAAGAAGCCCCAAAGATTCAATGACTTGTCCAAAGTCCTCCAGCTAATATAAATGGTTGAGATGGGAAAAGAACTGGGGTCTCTGGGCGGTTTGCTGGGCTTGACATAGATTTTGGGGTCAGAGACAGATCTGGGTTTCAACCCTGACTTCATGGTTAACCACCTATGTGACCATGGGCGGATTGTTGAAGCTCTCTGAGCCTCAGTTTCCTCTTCTGTAAAATGGGGATAATTTTCCATTTCAAGGGCACTGAGTGAATTTCATGAGGTAATGGATTCGAAGGGCTGGTTCAGGGCCTGGCTCTTCTAAGTGCTTAGTCAGCATGGGCTCCTTTTCCTTTGCCAGGCTGGTGGTGTTTTCTGCACAATACACAATAGTTTGACAGCAGGTCATTTATGCAGATTGAGACCCTGGCTATTTTGGCCTTGAGGTCTGAGTTTGCTGCTGGTCCAGCACCAGACATGTGGGGGCAGTAGTATATAGTATACACTCGGCTTTTGACGATAGTGTTGGAAGGTTAGAGCAGGGAATCCATGCTGAGGCCATTCCACACCTTTGTTCTGTGGCCTATGGACTCCTGAATTTCCCCACTCTAAATTTGATAGTGCAGCTGAGGAATCCACAGAGAGGGAGATGACATTGTCGAGGCCGCTGCCTTTTTCTTTTCTTTTTTTTTGCAAAAGAAATGTTTCACAGAAACTTTCCCTGTGAACCCTCTTCAGGAGATTTATACAGATTATGAAGTCAAAAGATGGGGTCATTCCAGACTTTTCTTTCCAGGCAAAGAGGCCAAAACATAATTTTAGCAGGTATTAGTAAAAATTGAGAATATTTTATGTATGCTGGGATTCTTGCCAACATCTGTGTTTGCAACTCTCAAGATAGGGCTAAGGTGAAAGTTTTTCCTCCCTGCCCTTGGAAGACTGTTGAAACAAGCCGGCCACAGCTCTTTTCCATTGCATCTGTGTTACCGAGGCCTCTCTAGACACTGTTTTGTGGAGTCTTGGGCCAACACAAATTAATTTACTCTTCACCGAAAGAGCTTCATGCTGAATGTTGACTGCAGGTGTGTTTTGGAGGAAGGGGTAGAAGAGTAAAGACTGAGGGATTTGGTCGTTAGACAAAGCAGGTGTAAGTCATTTGACTATTTCCCAGCAAACTGCAAAACTGCTGAATTTGGTAGGAGGGTTTTTTTTTTTTTTAATGTAACAAATGATTCTGCAAAACGTGAGTCCAGTTAGGTACATCCAGGGAATTTACAAGATTAAAGATAGATCTTTGAATTTGTTTAGAAGAGATGAGAAAAGATCTGTCTCTGAGGGGGGTACAAAATAAACATTTCAAAATATTACCTCTAACATACCATAATTAACTATTGCATGTACAGTCATTGATTAATATGTGAGCATGGTGATCCTTGGTGTGTATGTTTATAAACCATATCCCTTTTATTAGATAAAGAATATGCTCATTTATCCATAAATATGAGTAAACCTCCATGAGAACATTTTAACCAGATATAGCAAAGACGGAAGTATTCTTTATTGATCATTTTGTGCAGAACATCAGAGAATGTTCCAGCAGAGTGCAGCAAAAGCCAATTATTGCAAAATATACTCTTGTCTTTCTTTAGTCAGTCTGGAATGTGGAGACATAGAGGAATTTCAGATTCAAAAAATGATGAAAACAAACAATAGAGATCCTGAAACAGAGTTCCTGTCCCCCATCCTTATGAGCAGGCCTCAAACAAGTAAAGTTTTCTCTAACTACTCAGCAATGCTGATTTTTCTTGAGGAAGGGAAGTGGTTGTAGCCCAGGATAACACTTAAAAGTTAGTGTGGTCTCTTTTTACTTCCTTGTCTTTTAAATATAACTTTTTAAAAAGCCACAAGTGGGCCTCCCTGGTGGCGCAAGTGGTTGAGAGTCCGCCTGCCGATGCAGGGGATACGGGTTCGTGCCCCGGTCTGGGAGGATCCCATATGCCGCGGAGCGGCTGGGCCCGTGAGCCATGGCCGCTGAGCCTGCGCGTCCGGAGCCTGCGCGTCCGGAGCCTGTGCTCCGCGACGGGGGAGGCCACAGCAGTGAGAGGCCCGCATACCGCCAAAAAAAAAAAAAAAAAAAAAAAAAAAAGCCACAAGTACTACGTAACAGAATTCTTTGTCAGAAAATATAGATAAGTAAAGAGAAGGAAATAAAAATAAAAATTACCCTAATCCCACTGCCCAGAAAGAAATCATAGTTTAAATTAAGTATATTTCTTTCCAGATTTGTGAATTTGTTGTATTGTGTATAAACATAAATAAAAAATAGAAGTATTTTAAAATGGGGTCATAAGGTACATACTGTTTGGAAAGTTCTTGTTTCCATGTAAAAATAAATCATTAATATGTTCTATGTTAATAATATATGTAGTTTAGCTACTAGACCTTTTAAAAAATAGTTAACTCTCACAGCTAATTTCAATAACATTTGTATGGTATGTTTCTGCCTTTTGAAAAAATGTGGCATACTGCTTCACAGCAACATGTAAGTAATTCATTTCACTTTGTGAATAAATATTACTCTGATGCAGACCACTGTATATTTGATGTGTACCACAAGGAATAAATATTTACTATTGCAGACTAGCCGATTTTTCTTTCTGTTGGTAATTTACTTTAAGAAACTTCTCTTTCTAACTTCTATCCCATTCTTAGACAGAGTGATATTTTTTACAAGAATGTGATTACATAGTGAGAATACCTTAAATTTGGTAATTTTTAAAGTGTTGGTTAAGTAGGAAAATAGATGCCTACTTTTCTTTCTGTCTGCCAAAATTCTATTAATTTTGATTGTCCTACTTAACAACAATAATAATGATATGTTATTATATTCTCAATATGATAATTGTGTTCGCAATATGATAATTTTAAAAAGAAGCATAAAAGATTATACTTGGCTTTCCACAAAGAGAAAGAGCTATCAAGTTTTAAAAAAATGTAATTAATAAATACTATTTAGTTGGCACATGAGCACATCCATTTGAATTATGTCTGGCATATGAATATTCCTGAAGGAATCCTCACTGGGGAAGAACTTGAAGTGACCCAGGTCAAGGACCCTCCCATCAGAAATGAGTGCCACTTCCCCAACAGGCTGGGGCAGTGGTCATGATGAGTGCCTGGGATCTGGCCACTTGTTGATTCAGAAGCAAGGAGATCAGCTATGTAGGAAACTATAGCCAGGTTAGAGAGATTATGGAAGCGACTTGCTGAGAGGCCGAGGACTTAGCAGGCCTGGTTGTGGGATAAGACTGGCTGCAAAAGCACAGGTGTGGACCAGATTCTGTAGCAGAGAACAGCTGCCTCTGCTACTGGGGGCAGGAGCAGCCCTGGGCCTGCAGGGACACAGTGGGGGAGGCCTGCAGAGTCAGGGCCCATGGGTGGGCACACCCTGCCTCTGGTAGTTAGCAGGAGTTAAGATTAAGGGAGTCTTTTTTTCGGTATGTAAAGAATATACAATCATAGAAAACAAACAAAAAAACATAAAAATATCTTGTATTGTTTTAGCACCAGAGTTCAAAGTCGGTAAACTTCAAAAATTATAGATGCCCCAGGAAATAAATTTAAGGGCTGGAGATATTCACTTTACAAGAATGAGTGTATTAGGACATTTAAAAACCAACTGTAGTTTCTGTTCTTACTTTAATGATGAAACTCGAAGTTGTCTTTCAAGACGTAAGCCTCCATAAATGTAAAGCCACTATGGAGAACAGTACGGAGATTCCTTAAAAAACTAAAAATAGAGCTACTATATGATCCAGCAATCCCACTCCTGGGCATACATCTGGAGAAAACCATAATTCGAAAAGATACATGCAACCCAATGTTCATTGCAGCACTATTTACAATAGCCAGGACATGGAAGCAGCCTAAATGTCCATCAATAGAGGAATGGATAAAGAAGATGTGGTACATATATACAATGGAATATTACTTAGCCATAAAAAGAATGAAATAATGTCATTTGCAGCAACATGGATGGACCTAGAGATTCTCATGCTGAGTGAAGTAATTCAGAGAGAGAAAGACAAATATATAATATCATTTATATGTGGAATCTAAAAAAAGGGTACAAATGAACTTATCTACAAAACAGAACTAGAGTTACAGATGTAGAAAACAAACTTATGGCTACCAGGGAGTAAGGGAAGGGGAGGGATAAATTGGTAGATTGGTATTGACATGTACATACTACTGTATATAAAATAGATAACTAATAAGGACCTACTGTATAGCACAGGGAACTCTACCCAATACTCTGTAATGGTCTCTATGGGAAAAGGATCTAAAAAAGAGTGCATATACGTATATGTATAACAGATTCACTTTGCTGTACACCTGAAACTAACACAACATTGTAAATCAACTATACTCCAATAAAAATTAAAAAAAAAAAGACATAAGCCTCCCTAAAAAAATCTTGTGATGGAGGTAAGCAGCCACCAGGGGGCAGCCACAGCTTGGTTAAAACTATTGCATGTCTGAACAATAAAGTATTTTCTCTGGTGGGAAAGTTAAAAGGACTGCTTTTATTCCTTTTTGAACTACAGCAAATAAAATAAAAAGTTAAGTAAAGTTTACAAAACAGAATTAATGCATTCTTTGACTTCTTAGCTACTGAGTGGCATTTTTTGCTTCAGCCTCCGACTGCACCATCTTTCTCTGACTTGACTTTCCTGATGTTTTTCTCATCACCTTGTAGCTAGAGAAATACACACATACACCATGTATATGTATTATTTTTATTTTAAAATTCTATCTTTTTGATTCTGTGCTTGAAGAACAAGTGGTTATAGCAAGGTGATTTATGGAGGAGCAGAAGAAGACTTCTTGGCTTATAATTTCAAAAGAATAGAGAGAAGACTGCTCTCTATTCTTATAAAAGAGAGAACCACCCCTTTTCCGAAGCACAGTTTTCTGCTGCCAGCCAGATGCTGCTTGAAATGTACAACCTCTATCCTTTAGTAGTTCTAAAATTTGCCTTAGGTTGAATCTAAAGGGGAGCATTTAAAAATACAGATTCCCCACCTTAGATTCACTGAATTTCAAGGAAGAAGGGATTTAAAAAAAAAAAAAAAAAGTTTTCTTGGTGATTCTGATGCAAAGTCCAGGAAAATGCCTGGCAACATTCTCTCTTGTAACTTGTGAGCACTACACTAGTAAGAGAATTCTTCAGAACTAACTTTTTAAAAAGTTTGAATTATTGGAAACAGGTATTTAAAAATATCTACAAATGGTACATGTAATAAGGTTTTAAGCAGAGGTTTTAATACAATTTTATAAAAAATTTTAGTATGTAGACTATATTTTAATGAAATTTCTTATTTGGGGGTTTCTTCTTTACACTTATGGTTGCCTAAGTATAACATTTGTTTTTTGAATTTTGGAAATGGAAATGTACTTTCCTGCTTAGCAGCTTTTCAAGAAAGATCATGAATGCCAGAGTAATTGGAGTTCCTTTTTATGACTTGACTTGGAGATTTGATCACTCTGAGAGTAACAGATGTACAAGTGGATATTCACCATCATGTTATGGTAAAAAAATTTTTAAATTGTTTAGGATTTATTTGGTACACATTTATTTGGTATAAAATTAATATATTATGTGTTCATTAATCTCTCCTCTAAACTATGAAAACTATGTCTAGTTTACAGACAAGAACTTGAGCAATGAGGAGGAAGAGCACTTATGTAAGGACATTCTAACATACTGTAAACACACAGAAGAGCCCTGGATTATTTTGATTTCCATGTCATTTTGTTATCCACTATTTTGGAATAATTGGAGAAGTTCTCCTCCTTTTCCTACCCCCTGTCTAAACTTAGAGACTGATTATAGATCCAGCTGTTAAGTCATTCTTCCTAGACCTCACTTTATCTAGTGGTTTATCGTTAATTAATTCAAAGCATGATGATAATTCACACAGGCACACGTTTGAGAGGCAGTTTGGTCAGGTGATAGATGACTTGGAGAAATGGATGTCAGGTCTCCCCTCCTCAAAAGGCTCAGGAAAAAAAAAAGTACTGTCATGAGAGGAACTAGAAGTAGCAGGGAATTAAGATACATCTTTTGGGACCTACTCAAGCTAACTTTGACATTGCCTGTGCTTTAAAAAACCAAGCAGGCCTCGCGGTATTTTATTTTGGTGCTGAGCTTCATAAACTAAACCAGTGTCTTTTGCCACTTGCTCATAAGATCCTGCTTGACCTTTCCGTGGCAGCCCTGTTAAGAGAGAAAAAACTGAAGAAAGCACAAACACAGAAACTTTGAATTAGTTCTTCTAAACAAACGAGGATCTATTTTCTTACCTTAAAAGAAAACAAAAAGGAAGCCTGGTTTGGGGTAACATTTATCAAATTTAGACTAAAATAAACCTAGAGGTTTATAAGGTCCAGTCTGTGGAGTAAAATATTGGCATGAGGAGAATGGAAACTTTGCATGTAGGAAAATGTTCGGTAGTAGAATTAGAAGGGAAAAATCACTAGTCATGACCCGATGTTACTACAGCTACACCAGCTTATTTATCATAGGAATTCAGTGTGTTATAACAAAGAGGGTTCTGTAAATGCACCATGATAAAAATGACTAATACTTAAAATAGCTGCTATTTTTTGAGCACTTACTGTGTGCCAGTGAGTGTTAAGTACTTTACCTACATTATCTCAATTATTTTTAAGGGTTCTTTTGCACAGAAGGACTCTGAAATTTTTTGCTTCCAATAATGTAATTCTTTTAAAAGGCATTTCTTTATGTAAACACTTCCCTGTGGATTTGGGATTTTATGAAATAAAAGGGAAAATATTAGCTAAACTTGTATAAGAGAGAATGATGATATTGGGCACATGGTATAAACTCTCCCCAGATTTCCCAAACTGTGCTCCAAGAAATATTCCTTCAGGAGATATTAATAGGTGTTTTGTGAAAAAATGGGTTTTTAAAACACTGCATTCTATATCCTCCTGTTAGGGGTTCTCTAAGCCACATTGGGTTATTAAAGGCTCTGAGAAGTTCTGCTCTAAGGAAACTTAAAAAAAACTATGTTTAATATTTTCCTAATTTATGTAAGCACAGAACACTGTGTGTGGGAGAAGGGAGTATATATTCAATAAGTGCTTGGCTGGTGTTGGGAGACAGTTCTGTATGGTGTATCGTGTTTCTGCACATCTTGCGAGCTAAGGCACTGGCTGCCTTTGCTCTGAACTATCTTTTTCAGACTATTTTTACAGGGAATAGCCTTGGATGATATAGTATCTCCCTCCAGAGTGAAGCATAGGTTGTCTCTTGTCTAGAATAATAAAGATAGTCACATACTTACTGACCATTATAAAATATTTGGGTTCCCTAAGCTCTGGATTCTTCTTCTGTAACCTAACCCACTGCCTGTGTAGATGTCACCTTGGTTCTTTTTATATCACTTGTGGGAATTTGGGCTCAGGAAACTGGCACAAATGCTGAATTCTGAGTATTTTGTTTGGCTCCGCGCGGGCTTTCTCTAGTTGCAGCGAGCAGGGGCTACTCTTTGTTGTGGTGCACGGGGTTCTCATTGTGGTGGCTTCTCTTGCTGCGGAACATGAGCTCTAGGTGCAGTAGTTGTGGCACGTGAGCTCAGTAGTTGTGGCTCACAGGCTCTAGAGTGCAGACTCAGTAGTTGTGGCACACGGACTTAGTTGCTCTGCTGCATGTGGGATCTTCCTGGACCAGGGCTCAAACCCGTGTCCCCTGCAGGCGGATTCTTTTTTTTTTTTTTTTTTTTTCCAGTACACGGGCCTCTCACTGTTGTGGCCTCTCCCATTGAGGAGCACAGGCTCCGGACGTGCAGGCTCAGCGGCCATGGCTCACTGGCCTAGCCGCTCCACGGCATGTGGGATCTTCCCGGACCGGGGCACAAACCCGCGTCCCCTGCATCAGCAGGCGGACTCTCAACCACTGCGCCACCAGGGAAGCCCTGCAGGCAGATTCTTAACCACTGTGCCACCAGAGAATTCCCTGAATTCTGGGTATTACAGTTGCTATAAGTAATAAAACTTTTGGTCTTTTGAATCTTCTGCAAGCATCCATGAAAATATGACAGATTAACTTGTTAACTTGCAAGTAGGGTAAACTCTTAGACCCTATACAATTCTTGACAGTTAGGAAATGCTGAAATATGTCCTTGGAGGTAAATGAGTCTAATTTTGGCTGTGTAAACTAGGGTGGGATGGGGTGGAGTAGCTGGGGGAAAAGCTATGAAGAATGGAAAGGAAAGAAAAAAAAAAGATTCAACAATGTATGTTGCCAAGATGCAAGAACCTTCCAAACATTCTGGAATATTGAATCTCCTTGCAATTTTGCTCCTCTGAGACAATTAATCTCAGTTCCTATTGCTTTCCTTTTAGGTTGTGTTTTCTAGACATTAGTTATATTTTACTACTGTTCTTTTTTATGCTTTATTTTTCCAGGTGTAGAATTTCTATTTATATAATGAAACATAAAGTGATGGTAGATCATTCGTAATGCAGCTCTTTTAGATTTAGGAAAATGAAAGAAATACACATTTATTGACCATGTATTGTATACCTGGCACTCTGCTAGGCACATTACATGGGTTTTTAAGTGTAATCTTCCATGCTACTCAGGATTTTGGTATTATTATATTCAAGAAGCAACTTGGGGCTCTGAGGTGGTGGTTGTAATAGTCATAGCTAGCATTTATAGAACACTTCCTACACCAGCTACTATGCTAATAGTATATGATACTATATAATAGTATATAGTACAAGATATTTTCTTATCTCATTCTCATAAAGACCCTGAAATAGTTACTACTATTATCCTATTTTATGCATAAGGAAACAAAGGACCAGAGTGGAAGTGATCCCAGGTCATATAATTAGCAGAGCTATGATCTGAATGCAGGTATGCATCTATGACTTCAATATCAGGTCATCCCCTCAAGCCTTGATTTAAGGTTTTATGAACATAACAGTACTATGTGGCTTGAGCTTAAGGTGACTGTGTAGTTAAAATCCAAACTAGACATTTTGGAGAGGAAAGAGGGGCAATATTAATAATTGCACCAGGACAAAAGGAATAAGCCCAGACTGTCATGGAAAAGCAGATGTGTGGTCACTCAGTGATGTGCAAATAAAACAAGTAAGTTCTAGGATAGACTGAGCATATTTGCACTACTGATTTTTGAGTTGTTGTTCTAGGGTATTATCTCCCATTGAGTCAATATGTTGAATTCAAATAGCTTTAAGTATTTTAAGTTTTAAGTATTTTAGTGTTCTTTTAAAAGTGTTTTATTGCGAAGGTAGATCCACCCTTACTGACAGTTCCAATATAAATAAAATGGATTACTGCACATCCTTTTCTCACACCTCAGAGTTTTATGGGTACCAGAATTTAGTATGGCCCAAAGTAGAGTGAATATTTATGACATTTTAAAAACAAAACAGGAGAAAATTACTTTTCTCTCTCCTTTCCACCCCGTCAAACTGAGGAACATGATTGACTTGGCTTTATAGGGTCCACGTTCCTAATCTAAATGAAACGCAGCTGAGGATGGAAAATTGCAACTGTGTCTTGTCCTCCCAATGTCAAGTGACAAAGGATAAAATACTTAAACTTTGCTTTCCTTGACATCATTTTCAGTGGAAGTTAAAATAAAGAGAGAATAGTATTTAATATACAGATCTATAATAACCATGGTAGTTTTCTTGTTGTGGCTTATACATAGTTGTTTAATTAGCCTCTACAGGATATTACAGTGGTTTTCAATTGATTTTTCTCTATGGCACTACTTGTTAGATTTTTTGATGTCAGGGTTAGGCTAGCTTTGTATATACATTTTGTGCATTTTTTTTTTCTATACTGAAGTATTTTTGAAAGGGTATATTCTGTGAAATGATCCCACTATCAAATAATGTATCTTTTGGAGATTAACCATACACTTTAGCATGTTAGACTAAGAGAAATGCATGTGAACAAATAACTTGTTCATTTTCTTTTTTTTTTTTTCGGTATGTGGGCCTCTCACTGTTGTGGCCTCCCCCGTTGCGGAGCACAGGCTCCGGACGCGCAGGCTCCGGACGCGCAGGCTCAGCGGCCATGGCTCACGGGCCCAGCCGCTCCGCGGCATATGGGATCCTCCCAGACCGGGGCACGAACCTGTATCCCCTGCATCGGCAGGCGGACTCTCAACCACTTGCGCCACCAGGGAGGCCCTGTTCACTTTCTTTAGCCTAGCATTTCCCACATTTAGACACCAAATGTCTTTTTTTTTTTTTTTTTTTTTTTTTGTGGAGCATCTATTAACTTTCTATAGAACTTTAGAAGCACATTTTGGAACCCATTGGTATGTGTGTATTTCTACAGTTATTTGTTATTATATCTCCTTTTCTTTCTTAATTTTGTGTTGCTGTCACTTCCCCACTTTTTTGAGTAGTTTTGCCTTGGGATTCTAAAAAATTCAACCAGAACTGTTTCTATTATTTATTTATCAAACTTACTCTAATTCATTATGTTTGAATCTCTTAATCCCCCTTTTCCTGCCTACTGTGGTTTGCTTTGTTCCTTTTTCAGACTTCTTACTTGAATGCTTGCATGATTTATTTTAATTCTTTTAGAACACTGAAAGCATATAAGGCTATGAATTTGTCTTTGAGCACAGCTTTGCCAACATACACACTTAAGTGTGGTGATGAAGCAGTATGGCTTGGTGAAAATACCATAGGCTTAGGAGGCAGCTGGACCTTTATTAGGATCTTGTCACTTATTTCATGACCTTGAGTCTCACTTTATGCTACTATGAAATGGGACTGTTAATACTTAGCTTTCAGATTTACTAAAAAAGTAATTAAATTTTGTCTGTAGAGTTCATAGCATTTAGTACCTGGATGGTAGATTGTTGACCAATGGGTACTTACCATTATTTTTTTTATATTTTTACAAATAATGTATAATTAAAATTTTTATTTCCCTTTGACACAGTAGTTGTCCAGTAGCTTTTTAAGAGAGTGATTTTACTTCCCCAATAGCAAGATTTAAAAACATATAGTTTTCCTAATATTTAGTTGTTTTGTAAGCTGATCAGACCATGTGGTCTTTAGAATTTTGCATAGGTAAACCTACACAGGCAAGGGATAGATCTGGATTTTGGTGGAAATATTTTTTGAAGGTCCAACTCTCTCTGCATAACCTGACTTTCCTGTACAGAGCCAGAGTCACATGGTTAGTAGAAATTACTCCTGATGCTGGTGGATAGTTGACAAATATTTTTACTTGGCAGTGCTTTGTAACTGGGCCTTTTTGTGTATGCTTTCAAGAGGATTATGTTGAAATAGGAGAAAAGAGCAAATCAAGTACTGTGTGCTAGCTACCATGTCAACCAGAAAGCCCCTTATATTACATTTGTTCTCGTAAAGATAACCAAAGAAAAAATATTTTATAATATTCCCAAGAAACTCATTCCAGTTTGTCCAACACTTGTGCCAGGAATTTTTTCTTAAATTATTCTCAGAAATCTTTATTTTGCAGTATAATTCCATTATGATGTGATTTTATAAATTTTATGTTTCTTTCATGATAAACCTAGAGGGTTCCCTGAAAAACTAGCTGATATCATCAGATTCAAGGTGTTCTTTTTGGCCATTATGCTAAAGTATTAAACTAAGGTAGCTTTGTTTCTTTTCTTTTTTGTTTTAGCAGAAAAATGCTCTTGGAAAATCAAATTTGTATATTTTATTATTCAAAATAAAGGATGACTTGAAGTAAAAACTATGTAATTTTTAAAAATTAGGTCTATAGGAGAGTTATTATTAATGTCTAAACAAATTTTTATGATAAACATGCTTTTCCTTTTTTCCAAGAGATTTCCCCCCATTTGTATCACATGTGGAATATTATGCTCTATGAGTTTCCCCTGTAGGATTTCAGAGTTGAGGAGCCATTTACCTGCTAGGATCCTCTGTCCTTCACTCTCTCTTAAGGCACTGATCCATTCTATAATTCAGACCCTCAGTTGAAAAAGAACTGACATACATGTGAAAAAGAGAGGGCTTATGTATTCCTTGAGGCATGTTTCATTAATCACCTAGCCACTTTACCAAGGAGACTGAAAGCTGTGAATCATTTCCTCCAGTGCTACAGGCTAGAAGACCCTTGACTTAGGAATATGGATAATGTGTGCTACAGTTAACTCCTTCATATCTGTTTTATTTCTGTTCTTTGTTTTAACACACAGCATATAGTTTTATACTAATTATAGAGATAAGCAATTAAAATTTTGCATTTCCCAGCATCAAGACAAGTCTTTTATTGATGGGTACTGATAGTTACATGAAAACACATTGTATATTAATCAATAATTTACAGTCAGTGACAGTCATCTGTGTAATGTTTTTCCTCTGACACATCATTGATACAACACAATTTGGCAGTGAGATAGCAACAGTTGTTAATCGATTTTGCATTCCTTCGGCAGAGTTGCATCAATTCTCCCATAACCTAATCCAGCAGAGATATTAGATGGATTGCTATACTGTACTTGCATTTGAAATTTCTTCCTCTGTTTTTACTCTGAGTATTTATTTTCCATCATCTTGTAGCACTGTAGCATTGATTGGTGCAAGTAATGTATTATTCATGCCATTCTGGTTTCATTCCATTAGTGCTATCAGCATTAGTGTTCAGTCTAAAGAGATACAATTATGTCAAGAGCTCTTTGGATCAGCTTGTTCCATTTTGCATTTGTTTCACATTCATAGAAGAGACTTCTTTTATATAGTAGACCGTTTTATTTTGTTGGTTCCAATTGAAATGATATAAGAAGCTAAGATGAGGCTGATGTAAATGTGCCCTCTTAAATAATTTTTTAGTTTACAAGTAATCATTGTACCAAATGTGGAAAATTTGGAAACATATTAAGGAGGAAAATAAAGTCATCCATAATTTCATCACCCTATTCATGTCTTGATCCAATACCTTGCCTTCTACTCTCTCCTTTTTTTTTTTTAAGTTAAGTTCATGTTGGACTTCCCTAGTTGTCCAGTGGTTAAGACTCCACGCTTCCATTACAAGGGGCACAGGTTCTATCCCTGGTCGGGAAACTAAGATCCTGTGTGCCGCAACGTGTGGCCAAAAACACCCAAACCAAACCAAACCAAAACCATAAAACCACAAATAAAAGTTAAGTTCATGTTATATATACAGTTTTGAATACTGATTTTTCCTTTACTGTTATATGTAATAAACATTCTGGAAAACTTGATTTTTTATGTATTTGTAATGGTTCATCTTGTTGTATCATTTTCAAACATTATTAATTTTCAAACATTTATGTTTTTCCATAGTTTTATTTCTATCAGTAGTAATGCACATCCTTGTTCATAAATCTTTGGTCATATCTCTGATTATTTCCTTAGAATAGATTTCTAGAAGTGAAATTATTGGGCCAAAGAATAAAAACATTTAAAAAGCTCTTGATACATATTGCCAAACAACTTTCCCCAAACACTGAACCATTATCTTCTGGTCAAAAAATGTAATCTTCTGGTTTTAACTTATGTTGTTATAGTCATTTTTGGTGTAATGTTATATATCTCTGTCTTTTTAGTAATATATTCACTTTAGTAGACACATTAGGACATTATTAGATTGCTAAAATAACTAAGGCAACTCCTTGGATAGCTTCCTAATGCTAAAAGCTGCCTGATGTTTTGGTGGACCATCTTTCCTTAGCATATAATTTTTTTTTTTTTTTTTTTTTGTGGTACGTGGGCCTCTCTCTGTTGTGGCCTCTCCCGTTTTGGAGCACAGGCTCCGGACGCGCAGGCTCAGCGGCCATAGCTCACTGGCCCAGCCACTCCGCGGCATGTGGGATCTTCCTGGACCAGGGCACGAACCCGCATCCCCTGCATCGGCAGGCGGACTCTCAACCACTGCGCCACCAGGGAAGCCCAGCATGTAATTTTTGATGACTTAAATTGTTAGATTCTGTAGCTAAATGTATGAACAGAAATATGACATGGGTCTGAGCATTCAGACAGATAACAACAGTTCTGCTGTCTGCTGTGGAAAAGTGAGAGCTACTATGTACTGCTTCATGAATAATAACTGAGCTTTTATTGTGTTTTACCTGTGTTTTTACCTAGTTCCTAGAACCATTTAGTGACCTAGTTTTTTATTTATAAATATGTCTAAATTAGTAGAAAGTCTAGGTACTTTATCAAAACAGGTTACATTTGATGTAATATATCTGCTCATTAATTTATTGAATCTTAAGTAATGGGGATCTAGAATGTACAGTGATAGCCATGACATAATTTTTTTATGAGTTTAAAATAATAAGTGGCTTTGACCTTATAAAATATGCAGAAAACACTAAGTTCAAAGGAAATATTTTAATTAGAGTGTTGTGTCTCTGTTACTAATTTTAGCCTTCTATCACAAGACATTTTAAAGAATATTAGGAAATCTCACATCCTCTGTAAAGACTATGTAAAATGAATAATGATTTCTATTCCTTTGTCCAAGCTGGTGGGAACACTGGTTTGATTAAAAAGTAACCCTGGGCTTCCCTGGTGGCGCAGTGGTTGAGAGTCCGCCTACCGATGCAGGGGATGCGGGTTCGTGTCCTGGTCCGGGAAGATCCCACATGCCACGGAGCGGCTGGGCCCATGAGCCATGGCCGCTGAGCCTGCACATCTGGAGCCTGTGCTCCACAACGGGAGAGGCCCATGTACCGCAAAAAAAAAAAAAAAAAAAAGAAAAAAAAAAGTAACCCTAAAACATGGGCATAATATAAACACTGCATTTTGGGTATAATATAAATAGTGCATTTTACTGCTCTTTCTACTTGAATATCTCTCTTTGGGTCCTGCATTAGTAGACTTCTTATTGATGGTGAAAGGAAGGAAACACTGGAATATCAAGATACTTGGAGTCATTCAAATATTTTATCCGTAACGTTTACTAGCTATATGACGCTTTTAAAGTTCTAGATACTTTCTAAGCCCCAGTTTTCTCCTTTGTTAATGAGGGATGACATTGCCTCAAATATTTAAGGGAATAATGAGTGAAATGTCTCATTTGTAGGAGATCCTTAATAAAAGTTTGTCCCTTTCTAGTCCTTATATGTAAAATATGTGGAAGGTTAGGGCTAGACCAAGAACTGTGTTGAAAGGCGCCAAACCATTAAGCTCGCAGCCTGCAGCACTCAGAAAAGTAATACCATCAAAAATCTTTTTTTTTCCTTTCTCTGCAATGCAGATGCATCAATAGATACTGAAATAAATGCCTAACTTAGTGTGTGGGTTGACAACATTCTGTATTTGCAACTCTCTTGGTACTAATTTGCCCAATTTGCAGGAATCATAATTATGAATATGTTATTCACTAAATAGCAGTACATGTTCACTATGGAGACATATTTTGCATGAAAATCATTAAATTGGTTCCAAGAGGATTTAGTGTGTTCTCTTGTGACACTGAGTGTTTGGTCCCTTGTGTTTCTGATATGTAGAAACTTAAGTGCTCACAATTGTCAGTATGATTTGGCCACTCATCACATTGAAGCAAACGTTCTGTGCTGAGTTATCAGGGCATTTTTGGTGGCCAGAGGTGACACAACGTGTTCACTTGGGCAGGTGGCTTTAGTACCCCATGACCTTCAGTGTAGCCTTCCCCAATTCTTTGATATGGAGAGATAACATACTTGCAGGTTTTTTTTAATGGAAGGTGCCATGCAAATGCAGCTTCAAGACCAGTCAGCCCCCTAACTTCCAAGCAGATTGCTACACTGAGGCTAGAGCCACTACAATTTGGGACTGCTTGATTTGAGCAAGAATTGTTGGTTTGCCGTCACCTACTACCTTTCTGCTGCTTAACTCTTTCCTGAATCTTGGAGATGTGGGAACCCTGTAACAAAAATATATGACCACTGCTATCACTGGATGTGAACTTAGATCATAGTTTTGCATGCATGGAATAAGTATGTTATCGTGTACTTGAAGAAAGATGCCCATTAGTTAAAATTTTTTCTTCGTTATCATTACTGATTGTTATAATATTCCTTTGGTCAGTGTACCCACTTTGAATCATCTAACATCTAACTTCAGATGATCATTACTCAGAAAGTTATTTTCTTAAGTGTTGTATAATTGACATTTGTAATCACGTAATTTATAATCTCACACTCTCATACTGGAAATAATGAATAAAAATATTTGGTTTTTTAAGTCCAAACCAAAGACATTAGATCTCCTGATATTATTTAACACTCCAATTCACTGTTGACTCCCATTTGCCATTACAGCTTTTTATATCCACCTTGACTGTATCATTTATGACATTGCATTGCAAACCCTTGATATCACATCTGTTTTAACAACGTTGTGAGCTGTTTGAGGGGAGGGGGCCTGTCTTCTTCAGTGATATCCCTAAGTGTTAGTAATTGTCCCCATTGTAAATAAGCTCCAGATAAATTTTTTCCAAATGATCTTGAAATGACTTAACCATGAAACATTATGTAAAACACTCAAGTTATAAAGCATTAGCAGTCCAAGATCATTTTTGTGTAACTTGACTTGGAACTGTGACATGATTTATTTAACATGAATTTTGGTGGTTACATTTGTACAAGAGTAAGGAAATTTTAATAGATGATTCCAAATACCAGGACTTATTATTTTTAACTGTTATTTTAAAAATGGAAATATAATTGACATAATATATTATATTAGTTTCAGGTATATAACATAATGATTCCATATTTTTATAGATTACACATCATACAAAGTTATTATAAAACTACTGATTATATTCCCTGTGCTGTATATAGCCCTGTGACTTATTTAATTTAAGACTGATAGTTCCCCTTCACCCATTTTGCCCCTTCCCCTATGCCCCTCACTTCTGGCAGCCACCATTTTGTTCTCTGTGTCTGTGAATCTGTTTCTGTTTTGCTACATTCGTTCATTTGTTTTGTTTTTTCGATTCCACATGTAAGTGAAAACATACTGTATTTGTAAGCAACAACAACAGCAAAGTATCAGGAATTAAATAAAGAAACAGCCTTCAGCTTTTAAGTGTCAGTTGGACCAGCCTTCTAGAATCCATCTCTGTTTATCGCAATCTTCAGGCCCATCTCAAACATTTAATCCATCTAGAAGGATAATTAGAAACCCCCCAATTCAACATCATCGCTGTTGTAAATTGAGTTAGGATAAATTGAAACTTGCCTTGGAATTACCCTCTTTAATGTCAGAGCAAGGCTCGCCCTGTTGGGAAAGGCTATGCCACTGACCTCTCAGCTCCCATACCACTCTTCTTCCAAACAGTGGTTTGAGAGTATTCATCGAACAAATCCTAGTACTATATCAGGTTAACTCCAGGGAATTTTTAGTGGATATACATGAATGTTTGTTAAACTATAGTTTTAATTTCTGAATTTCAGAGAAGCATCAGAGTGATATCCATAAGACTTACTTCCAATTTCTTTGGGAAAATTCTTTTGAATTTTACATTAATTGTTTAGCTAGAAACACTGATTTATATTGAGGATTACTATGCATAAGAAGTAAGAGCTTCTTAGATAATGGTGTTCATGTGTTTTCAGTGTATCTTTGGGAACAGCTTTTGCACTTTAACAAATAATATATTCAGTATTTTTGCTAGGCATAGTGTTAGGTTCTAAAATACAGAAATGAAAAAGACACAGGCTCTCTTCTTTAGCAGTTCTAATCCACTGGCAAAGCAAAACAAAAAGTACTTTGAAATACCTTGTGATAAGGGCCACAATAAAAGTTTTGTGTTGTTTTGCTTTTTTAAAATACCATAGAACTAAACTGATTGGCTATCTATATACAGTAAGTCCCCTACATATGAATGAATTCCATTCCGAGAGCATGTTTGTAAGTCCAATTTGTTCATAAGTCCAACAAAGTTAGCCTAGGTACCCAACTAACACAATCAGCTATATAGTGCTATACTGTAATAGGTTTATAATACTTTTCACACAAATAATACATAAAAAACAAACAAAAAGCAAAGAACACATTTTTAATCTTTCAGTACCTTGAAAAGTATAGTAGTACTGTACAACAGCTGGCATACAGGAACTGACATAGAGTGAACACGTTCACATCTTTGAAAGTTCGCAGCTTGAAGGTTCATATGTAGGGGACTTACTGTATAAAAAATACAATTGGATCCTCACCTCACACCAAAAACAAAAATAAATTCTAAGTGAATTAAATGCCTAAATGTGAAAGGTATGGCTTTTACGAGAATAGAAAAGCATATTTTTATAACATCAGCGTAGGGAAGAATTTCCTAAAGAAGCTACAAAAAGCACAGTCCTTAAAAGAAAAGATTGATGTTTGACTATGTTAAAATATAAAACTTTTGTACAAAAAAAGAAGCTATAAATGAAATTAAGACAAAATGTTTTTAGTTCATTCTACCAACAAAGGAGTATGTAAAGGACTACATATAAATAAGAAAAACAAACCCAGTGGAAAAATGGGCAATGTGAAGAAAATTGGGTATGTGAAGAAAATTCCCAAAGAAGAAATGTAAATAGCCAAAAAACATATTAAAAATGCTTAGCCTTGGTAATAATCAAAGGAATGTAAACTAAAACCACAGTGAAATTCCATTTCACACATATCAAACTGAAAAAAATATTAAAATGTGTGTTAGGATAAAGTATTGGCAAGTACATGGAACCATGAGAACCTACCATATGCTACTAGTAGGAGTACAAATTGGTACAATATTTGGAGAGCACTTAAAATGAATTAACTATGGCTACATCTGTCAGCATTTAAAACAATCTCAAAAATACAATGTTGAGAAAAAATAACCACCTATGGTGTGATGTCAAAGTTAAACAACAAGCAGAATGTATTGTTTAGGTATACATACATAGTAAAATATGCAAACACTGTATTCAGGATACTGGTTACCTCCAGGGGAAGAGAGGGTAATATGATGGGAGCAAGGCCCAGAGGGGCTTTGGCTGTATCTAAAATGTTTAATTTCTTAAAATCTATGGCAAATATGGGATCATGTAAGACATTTGTTTATTTGTTTGTTTATTTATTTATTTATTTTGGGGGGATCATGTAAGACTTTAAATGCTGCGTATTTGTTATATTATTTCCTATACCACCTTGTATGTTTTAGCTATTTCATACTAAAAGGAAAGGAAGAAAGAGCACAGTGGAGAATTAATTTTCTGAGGGAAGGTCAGGGAAGGCTGTTTGGAGTAGGTGCCCTTTAAGCTGGTTTTGGCAAAGTGGTATAGTATGTGGAAAGGCATGGGGTTCTGAAATAGCATTTTGTATTCAGGGACCTATATGCAGTTTGTTATTTCTGCAGTTCCAAGATAGGGGTTTGGATGGGATGAGAAAACTGGAAAGTTATTATAGATGAGCCTAGAGAATGAGCCAGGAATCAGATCTTATACAGGATATTCACTTCCCAAAGCTGGTAAATTTTCTCATACACTGATATTCTCTACTTTAGTTGGGGCATTCAACTCATTGAGTTATGATGTCTAGAGCTCCGGAAGAAGACCCTTTTGACCTTAGTTCATAACCTTTGGTAGGTACTTATAGGGTTTGGAGCACTCTACTGGTACTTTGGTAGATAGGCTACTGATAATGAATACAGAACTTCCAAGCTTCAAGCTGATTTACAAACAGTCAAAATGCCTACATTGTTGAGCAAGCTTTATGGCTCATCCAGTTCTAAAGCCTGGGGCCACCTCAGGTTTGAGGGGCATGCTAGGCATGGCTCTAGTTGTCTTCCCTGGGCCAGCTGGAAAGAGCAGTTTCACCTTTTCTTACTACCACTCATATGGCTCTGCCATACATGTTTTTGTTTCATTCTTTTTTAATACATTCGTTTCTTACAAGAACTTTCTCTTGGAATGCCCTGGACTGGAGTGTTTTGATTTTTGAGTGACTGCCTGTGTGAGCTCTTACTATGTTTTGCTTATATCAAATAAACTTATCTGAGTTTCAAAGAATTCCCTTTACAGTATTATGTTGGGGAAAAATACTATTATCTTTCCTGTGCCATCCATGATTTCATAGATTTCTAATTTTCCTTCCCAGCCTTCATTATTCCATACTGAAACATTTCTGTCTTCGTAAGGTTGTACCCACACCCACTTTTCCTCTTTCTTATTGATTCTTAAGGGAGTACCTTCCCCTCTAGTCTTTTCTGATATCTAGAGTAGGGCACAAGGAACTGGCTGCGAGGTGGACAAAGCAAGTAAGGTCAACCTTAGCAGTTAGGTTTTGCATGAGGTATTTGTCTAGAACAGTACGTGGTATACCAGGGGAAATTTGATATGAAATCAGAAAATGTTTTCTGGTAGTATAATGTAAAAAGGTTTGGAATTTAGGAATGGCAGTTTTCTAGCTATGTAATTTTGGAAAAGACTCTTAGTATCTCTAAGCCACAGTTTCATCCATCGAAGGATAGAAATAATAAAACTTATCTCATATAGTTTTGTAGTTTATTTTAAAGTGCATTGCAAATTATATAGTACCTTACAAATATAAGATATTAGTGTCATCAGTATTCTTCTTAATGATGCTTAACATTCTCTTGACCTTTTTTGGCTTTGTCAATACATGATGTCAGTGTTCTCATAGCTCAACATATACTTTCATCCCTATTTTTAGTGGCCTTTGTTTCATAAAGAAAGGGTAGATTGTTTATCCATAGATGAATTGCAGCTGGCGGCATCCCTTTTAACACATAAAAGTCACTAAACATAGGATGGTACTGGTGGGGATGCTACTACATGGTGCATGCAGGGTTGTGGGCCACAGTGCTTAGTTTTGGGGGGCTGTCCTCCAGTCTTTGGATGCCATGGTCAAGAATTTGATATCAATAAAGAGAAACTGCCAGAATTTCAGCATTTCCTTCCCAAGGAAGTATTTATCAAGAACCTAAAAGCCTACTGAATTACAAAATATTATTTACAAAATAATTACAAAATATGTTAATTGATGTTAAAGAGTCATTGGAAATTCTTGAATATGGAAAAATTCCAGGATCCATCAGTGCACATTTAGATAAAGTAGGCCAAGCTCATGTGAACCCAAGATATGTCAAAGAGAAGTACAATGAAGGAAAGCCATCCAAATCTGGCGGTCTAGTGTTTTTTTGTCTGCCTACATGAGAAAGAAGGAAGATGACTTTGGATACAGCAATATCTTTGGGCTTTAATAGTACTCAGTACTATGCTGGAGATTGGAAAAAGTGAGCAACATATGAATTTTCAGAGAATACACAAGGTAATTGAATTTTGAACATAAGTTAGCCCTTTCTTTGTATCTATATCTATATATATATATATCTATATCTATCTATATATATATATATATATATTTTATGCAGCCTGAGTTAGTGTAATGAAAAAAAAATTTCTAATGCTGGTGATGCCAGATAATTTGTAGGGTGATTTTGAGCAAGTCATTTACTATTTTATTCTCTTCCTTATCTATAAATTGCAGATACCACTGACCCCTGCCTATTTTGAAAGGCTGTTGAAGATTGACTGAGACAATGTATGGTACTTGCCATGGAAATATAAGGGTTAAGGTTTTAAGACTTAATTTTTATGTAGTTTAAAATAGTTCAGTAGTGTTCTCAAAGACCAGGCTACCTGTGCTACCTAAGCAAGAAGTGTGACCTTTTGTGTTATTACCTCTTTTGTTCAAATACGCAACGTGTTAGACCAGGAGATCAATAAACAGACTTGACTCTAAAGGATAAAAATTTGGGAGCCAGAGACATAAATGAAATTTGAACAATAAAAATATATTAGCAGCATCAAAGGAACTATGGAATGGTATATACCCATACGACAGTGACATAACTTATAATTCAATAAACGGACATGATCTACAGGAACAGAAATCAGAAGAATGGTTGCTTTCATGGAGGGAAAGGAATTAACTGGAAAAGGGAATGAGGCAACTTTCTAGTTCTATTTCCATATCTTTTTTTTTTTTACATCTTTATCGGAGTATAATTGCTTTACAATGGTGTGTTAGTTTCTGCTTTATAACAAAGTGAATCAGCTATACATATACATATATACCCATATCTTTTCCCTCTTGCGTATTTCCATATCTTGAGTAGGGTGTTGGTTATACAGGTATATACATTTGTCAAAACTTATTGAACTCAACACTTAAAATTTGTATATTTTTGCATGTAATTATGCTTCAACAAAATAATAAAAGCAGAAAAAATGTTTAACTGGAAAAATTACTAGGTATGAAAGAAATAATCAAATGGATACAGATTATCATAGTATAGGTAAAACATCTAATTTTAATGGAAAACAAAGTGAAAAAATCATCAAAGTATTTGGAGTGGAGTTAATCCAGGAATACCCCCTATTTGGTGGGTTCTTGAGCTTGGTTTTGAGGAGAGGATGAGCTGTAGATTGCCAAAAAGAAGGGAAAGACCTTTCAAATCCTGGAAACTCATATGCACAAGGGCTCAGAGGTAGCAGGGTACACACTGAAGCAGGATAGCAGATTGATTTTTTTCAAAGAATTTATGATGGAGTAACAATGCTTTAATGTGTCTATTCATAAAATGAGAACCCCAGTAACAGCTTGTGGAAACTTAATAATTAGTCGTTTAATGATATTTTGGATTATTACTGCATAAAATATATATATTTCTTTAGAATGTTCTTTTTGACATCTTGAGTATTCTTGTTAGTAAAGACTGAAGCTTGAACACCCACATTTTTTTGCATTTATATATCTAAGATCTCTATTATATCAGGAAGTTAGTGTTCACATGGTTATTATCCCTTTTAATTGGAACTAACATGCGCTTTGATGACTTTTGTTTTATTTCATTACCTTTTTGCTTTGTTTTGTTTCCTAAGAATCCATTATGAGGACTTCGACTCATCTTTTGCAGAGCTCAGAAAGTTTAAGATGTGTTAAAGGCATTCCTTTAATGGTTATCTCAACTCAATGCGTAAAGATTGCCCATCAATTATAGGAATGTTTTCAACCATCCCTGGCATATACTTCTAAGAAAATTTCACATTCAGTCAGTTTGACAGTTGAATCCATGAACTCTTGGTCTAAAAGCCCTTGATACTAATTATTGTATTAAGTTCGACAAAGAACAGGAAAGAGATTAAGATAACAACAGTTTGCATAATTCAGGCTGTAATATAAAACATAGAAAAAGAGCAATGTGGTTTGTGGTGTGTAAGCTATATGTAGAATACAAGTATGAACTTTTAAAAACTGAAATGCATTTTCAAGAAAGTATCAGTGGCATGTATTTGAAGTACTTTGGAAACATTTTACCAAATTAATATTACTTGTGGTGGAATTAGAAGGGGTGAAAGTTAATAATTTTAGAAAGTTTTTTTTTAAAATCACAAGCTTAAAGTATTACAATTGATTAAAAGGGAAGTGAGTCCATTTTTACTGAAAAATTATTACTTTCTCTTGGGTGGAAAGGAAAAGGTGATTAGCACCTCACAAATCAACAGCAATTATGGGAAGCTCCAATGTCTATACACCAAATTTGAGAATTATTGTCCTTCAAAGAAGGTGTGCATTAAAGATGACATGATCACTTATATTTGTCTGGTTAGCTTGATGTTTATCAGATTTCTCTAGTTAACCTAGGTCTGGTTAGAGTTATAAGCTGCTTTCACCTGGATTGGTCCTTGTCCAATTTTTACACTATGTAAATATAGGCAGAAATTAAAAAAAATTTCCTAAGAAATAGATTTGAAAACTAAGGAAGTCTGTTGGAAATAAATATAAAGTGTTTTTGGCATCTTATATGTCATGTATGAAAAGTTAATGGAATTGGTTTTCATGACTGGCTAATGGAATTGGTCTCATATTCTCACACCTTGTATATGGGTAAATGGGTAGATCGTATACTCATTTCTGTGAAAAATTATGACCACTCCATGGAAGAACTGGCAGTAATATCAAGAGTTTATGAATTGGAGCATGATTTTGGTAAAACTGGACTTTGTCTTAAGCCAAATGCCTTAATAACCAAACCTTTCAGTCTGTAACTATTCACCAGAATTACTTGATTTTGGTTTGATAAAAAGATGGAGGTGGGAAATGAGAGTTGCTTGTCATTATATCTGCTGGTTCATAAACAGAAAAATGGAAAATTTCATCCCTGTATAATTTGAGTTTTGGCTAGTAGAAGAGTAGTTTTGTCACTGATTTCTCTTAAATCCAGATATCCTGTCTTCTAGGCCCCTCACTTCCATTCTGGGAACCCATATATTAACCTTACCTTTGGACTTCATGCCTTAAATATTGTTTGTCTCCCAAGGACATTAAGTCATTTTTACATATTTTTATGAATACCACATAGAATGACATATAAAAGTTTTTGACCAGTGTGAAATAATTTGTATTGCTACAAAGAGACTTAATATTTTACTCCACTTTGGAAGCCATATTCTACATAAACATGCACAATTCATCATTTTAAAAACTATTGAAAATAACTTGTTGACTCTCCATTTTGACCTTTAAGGAGTCCACATTGGAGGCATTTTCTTACAGTCCTGTTAGCAAGCATTGATCTATTGATCAAGCCAAAATGGGGTACATATGACACCAGACCTCTTCTCTATGAACATGGATTATAACTTTTTAAAAGAGGTTTTACTTGAGGCTAGTTTAGGGCAACAAAGTGAATGCCTGAGAAAAGAAGTCATCAGCAGAGGTTAATGAGTTACCAAAACAAAGGGTTCAAACCATGTTCACCAAAAGTAGAAGTAGTTAAAAAATTAAAGAAGGTGTTTGAATTGATGAGCTGTTTGAGTTGGTCCTCTGACCTCTGAAATGACCTTTCCCATTGACTCCTCAGGTTTGAAAGATAATTCCTCTCCTCTTCTTTCCCCCTAAGGCAACCCTGGCCAGAATTTCAGTTTGTCCTTTTGAAGGGTGATATCATGGTGCAATGCATTGGGTCAGGATATGACCCTGCACATCTGTATTTCACTAGGACCACTGAATAGACGTGGCTACCACTGTTGCTGCCTTTGGATGGGGGCTTAGGGTGGTGCCTCCCCAAATCCAAACCAGTCTGCATCTTGATAGCTTCTAATAGCAGGAGGATCATTCTATTCTGCCCAAACGGTTTTTTTCTTTCATTGTCAGTTTTAGAGAACAATGACTCTATTACTCAAGGGGATAAAAATGAAGTAAGTTATTTGAAAGTGGTCTAATATGATAGTTATTTTATATTATAAAGATTTTAAAAAGTTTCTCCTATTTTTCAACGTGTTTAGCTGCTATCTTATCTTCATAGCACTTCTGGAGTTGTAGTAATAAACAGCTTAATCAGGTCTTATAAATTTGTTGTACACTGCTAAGGACTTTAATAGGAAATATAATAAATCCTTTAAGTAAGGACTAGTCATTATAGAAAGCTGATTTGCAACAGCTGAATGTTCACATTATACTAAAGTGAGATATAAACACTCCATAACTTGCATGTCATTATAACACACAGATGTCTTGGCTCCAAGAACACGTGTATTAAATGAGTGCTGGCTTGGATTTATGCCAGGGTTGAGGCTTAGTGATCTTAAGTAAGAGCCCAGAACATCGCATGATGGGAGGTCAAGCTAACTGCCTTTTTATTAAAAGAATTCTAGTCTATGCTTTGGAGTCTGTAAATGGTAGAGGGTAGATGCCCAGTGTAGTCTGTTCTCCTACAACATACTTTAAAATCTCTCACAACTAAAGACAAAGCCTTTTCAGTACATGAAGACCTTAAGATATAAGTTGAAAATCTTGCAGAAGACTCTTGCTTTAGGGCAAATAGTTGCTGGCTTAGTTGATTTAAGAACTGCTGCATTTTCCACAGTTTTTAGTTATGTGGGGAAGCTGAGAGTGTAGACTGAATCTTTCCCTGTGTTTAAATAAATTGTGTGTGTGTGTTGGGGCGAAGTGAGTGGAAGGAGAGAGGGGGAGAAGAGGAGCTAGGCTATATGCTAGGGCAGATCCATCCACTAGGTCAGATTTTGAATTTTGGTGAATCTGATCTCTATTGGAAATGAATCCATATAAGGACCTACATTTTGTAGGAGGAAGCATGAGTCTGGGTTTTAAGGCTGTAAAGCACTGACTGGTCAGTTGCTGGATCCAAAGGCTAGTAAAGATTGAACTGTGATGCTATTACTATTAACACTATTATTATTTTAGTTAGTACTCTGATTACAGAACTGTATACTTTTTGAGTGGTCTGCCCATAATCCTCCACCCCCTACCACCCACTGCCTGCCATAGCCTTGTTCTTTTCATTAGGCAGTTTTTCAGAATGTGATGTTTTGCAGAAACACAAATATTGCATTTATGTCAGAAATGCTTGTATACCATGGTAAGTATTTACTTAGTAAACTACTTACATGTTGATGTATAGTTAAATTTTGTTATAAGACCTCTGTGACCAGGTTGAGAAGCTGAGGCATAAAAAGTTTGAGTTGTTATCATATAATTGGAAGGTTCTCTGTTTATCAAATTGCTCCTCTCTTTGTGAAACTATTTTAACCTCTCTAAATGGTATTAATATATTTTTAAGCAGATAATATAGAATTGTATCATTATTCTTTCAAATAATACATTAAGACCTACCGCCTCAAATTTAAATTTATTCGATGTGGGAGTGGGTCTCCTAGGATATAGTTGCTTGAGACGAAAACAGCAGCGACAACAACAACAACAAATCACTTTATGATAGAGACTAAGTCACAATGCTTTATAAGGGAATACAGGAAGCCCTAAAAATGCAGTCCTGTGAGCAAGAGAATAATTCACATGAGCCATAAGTTCCTGTCTTCCTATGTCTGCTATTAGGGTACAATTCTGAGTCCACAGTGTTGCCAGTTGGTTAATATCTGTATATTAAATATTATGTTAATATTTAATTAACTAGTATTAATAATTAATAATGAAATTAAGTATTAAAGCTATTTTCTTGAAAGAGCTCAAAATTCCCTTACAACGTTAGATGTCATAACTATCATTATATCAAATCTAAAACTGGGCAAATGTCAAGTATCAAGTACCCGCTCAGTAGCACAATCATATTTGATAAACAGCCTGTCTAAAGGAATATTAAGGTCTTCATTTAAGCTTTATTGGAGGGTGGAAATGTGGCATCTGGCCAAGAAATGGCAGAAAATGATTAAATGAGAAGGTGGCTTAATTCCTGCCTTCTTCATTGCCTTGTATTTCTCCTATCCCATCAAAAAGGTGATACCACATTTTCCAGGATCAGCCACTTCCTCTCATGCTATTGAGGTGAGTGGTGAGCAATACTAGAGAGAAGACTTGGACTGCTTGCCTTTCCATTCCCTTGGTGTAAAGCACACCAATCCCCAGATAGGATCTGGTGTTGAGCACAGCAGAGGTCTTCCAGCTGGCATCCAGATAAGACCCGAACATGTGGAGAACAGATTTAGTCTGAGTTGACTGTGGGACTCATTTCATCCTATATTAGGCCAAAGGTGGCAATCCCTGCTCTCAAGGGAAGACTGCTTACTAGTTTAGGGGGAAAAAAATCCAAACATGGGCAGTAAAGAATCCAGTATATTTATAAGATCAGCAAAGAAGCATGTCATATTATCAAAAGCCAGGATCAAACCTTAGGAGCATCCATCCCCAAACCATGCAAGTATCTTTAGGATTGTGTTTCTTACACATTATCATGGAGGAAGGAAAAGAAAAACAAAGATTGCTAAAGATGTGCAAGAGACAGACCAGAATATTTCACTTTATTCCTATTTGGCAGTTTTCTCCCTTCACTACTAGGCCAGATGACCACAGACTGATATTACGATGAGAGGCCTGAGATCCACAATTAATTACTGAAGCTGCAGGGAAGCAGTCATGGTGGGCCTTCACGAAGGAACAGACTTCAAAGGAAGATAGTCCAGTCAGACCTCGTATTTCAGAGGAGAAACCTCATTACAATTAACATTTTTAGTACTTAACGCAGTAAATAATAATAACAAATAAAATACATTTTTAGTAGTCATGGCTTGAGTTGACTTTGAGTATTGTCCTGACATTTTCTAAAATTTGCATCTAGAAAATTTAGATCTGATTTAGGTGCTTGTTGGAAGGCTAGTCATCTAATTGTTTACCAAAAGGCTTTCCTATAATGTTTTCCTTAATTTGCTACTAGATATATTTAGTGTTGTTTTACATAAGTGTACCATTGATCTGTTAAATATTTTTTTGATGTCAGCTGAATGATTAGCAGCCAGTCTGATATGGCCACTGTGGGTCATGTGTCTATTAGAAAATTTCTGTGAGTTTTAAACTAATGCTGACTTTGGATCACTTTTGCCCTAGATACATTATTTTTGGAAGTTTCAAAAAAAAATTAGAGAATCATAGTTGATTTTAATGAAGAAAGAAAGGTGGGTATATGTTGTTCAGGGACCTCAGGTTGCCTACATGGTATCTAGCACCCCTTTTCTTACTAGTAGAACTCCAGTTTTATTTGGGGGTTGGGGAAAGGAGTGGGTGGGCAAGGTTTTATTGGTACCTAGTTAAAAGCCCCTCCATTTTCTAGGCTCTCTTTCAGCTCAGAGTGGACATGTTCCACAGATCTGGCCAGTGAGATGGAAGTGGAAGGCCTCCTGCCTTCTTTGATGTTCCATCACACCAATTCCAGGCTGCCAGACTTCTGCCTCTGTTAGCCATGATAGCTGCAACATTGCTCACCATGTGGGAAAACAAGGACTTGCTCTGATCGTTGTGTGTGTGCCAGCGCCAGACTGTTTCTTTGGCCCCCAAATGTCCTGATTTCAGCTCTGCTGAGACCTTCGGATATTTCCCCAGCTCAGGCCTCTCTGTCTTCTTTGTTTCCTAGCTTTTCTGGTGTCTGACACACATTCTCTTAGACTGGGGTTGGTTTTTCAGATTGAGATGTAGTATGAGTGCCTTCCCTTTGTCATGGCAGTTTTCCACTTTAAGGGCTATGGTATATAGTCTCTCATTTGCTGTTCTGAAGGCAGCAAAGGGTCAGGGTATAGAGCAGTCACTATAGAGCAGTGACTTTATAGTCAGACTAACCTGTATTTGAATCAATGTCTGACCTCAGAAAATTTACCCAGCTCACTGGTGCCTCAGTGTTCTCATTTCTCTATTGGGGGTAATATTTTCCTTATAAGATTGTTTGTGTGTTAAATGAGATAATGGACACAAAACTCTGAATATGATTCATGGAACACACTAAGTGCTCAGTAAATGATATTTATTATTAAATATTATTTAAAACAATACATTTTTAATGTTTCATGTATTTCAAAAAGACAGTAGAGTAAATGTAATAAGTTATGAAGGTAAGAGAGTCATTGTAGGAAGACACTCTAGCAACAGTGGGAAGTAACAACTGATTGTGTGACTGGAAGAAAGAAGACAGACACTATAAAATTAGGTATAAGAGCAACAATTGTTCAATAGTTACAGTCATGTAGTATAGGATCAAAAGAGCTTTCCACCTCTCCATAATTTCTTCCAGCTGAATAAATGTACAGCTGAATACAGCAGTTGATATTCATAATAGGGACTTCTTTTGAGTCATCAGGAAAAGATTAAATTATGTGAAGTGCACTCCATTTAAGAAGGCAGTGGAGTTGGAGCACAATTTAGAAAGGTTTTTCATCAAAATAGTGCCTTTTTTACTGATGGCTCTGCAGACCCTCAGCCTATATAAAAATCCCTGATGTTCCATATGAACATTTAAAGTGCTGGAAAGCAGGCTAGATCTCAGTAGTTCTGGAGTAAGAATGTCAGTGCCATTAGCAAGACATGCTTTTCAGATGATGTAATGTTCCAGAGGATTTACATCCTCTGACTCCACTCACAAAAGCAGCTGAGCTAAAGGGAAGAAGGGGCTAAGTGACCCTTGCTGGGCTGACAGTGCTAGCCTAGATCTAAATACATGTTACTCTGGATTTAAGCAGGACTTAGGAGCCTTTTGGCTCTTCACTGAGGGTAAGGGTTGCCCCTGAGCCCTTCCTCCTTGCTCTGCCTGGGAGGCAGTATTGTATAGTGGTCAAGAGCATGAGCTTTGAGATCTACCAGTTAAGGGATGCTTTTGGCTGTAACTGAAACCCAATTCAGACTGGCTTAACCAATAAGGCAACGTATGGGTCCATATAACTGAAAGTCCAGAGGATTCAGGGTTGTCTATCCAGTGGCTTCCATTCTGTTTTCCTGTGACTCACTTCGTTTTGCCTTCCTCTGTGTTTTGGTTTCATCCTCAGTCTGGTAATGGTGAGATGTCCACAGTAGTGCTGGACACGGGACATCTGGAGACTTACGAAGCATCCAGCAGAGTTTTCCTTCTGTTTCTCTGGTCTATATTGGGTCATCTACTCATTTTGGAAGCAATCTCTGATTCTGGAGGAATGTTAACTATTGAGTAGCTTAGTCCAGGTGCCTGGATCAGTCATTTTGAGGAATGGGATTATCATGATTGGTTTAGACAAATCATGATTTACCTCTAGAGCTGGAGTCAAACCACCTAAATCACAATGGCTGCTATGCTGTGGGTGGATAGGTATTGAGGATAACACAGTATTCTTTCTAGAGTCAAACAGGACTTGTTCCCAAGTTTCAGCTCCATCATTTACTAGCTGCAGGCCCCCGCCTAACATTTGTGGGCCCTGAGGGAAGAATACAAATGATGGCTCACATACCGTATGTCAAAACATTTAAAAAAGTTATAAATCAAGCCAATTTCTCCTACCCTGACAAATTTACCTTTATAGTGACCTAGAAAGTCACGTTTGAATTTGAATTCCTGGATATTTCAGAGTTCTGCCCTAGAACATGGTTACACAAGGAGAGTAGGACCTAGGTCTGCTGTCTGTGTCCGTAGCCTCCCTGCCTCTTATCCTACACTGTAAAGTGTTGACATGCCAGCCCATAGTCCAGGCTGTGTCTTTCACATTCAGAAGGCCACCCCTTGTCTACCTTGGGCCTAGGCATGTGGGCATGTGATACCTGCTATACAGTCAACCCTGCGGAAGGATTTGGGAAAGAGGCTCTGGAGGTGAGCTTGGGGCAGTTTGGGCAGGGAATTCTGAGCTAATCAAAACATGTCTAGAGGGCTTCCCTGGTGGCACAGTGGTTAAGAATCTGCCTGCCGAAGCAGGAGACACGGGTTTGAGCCCTGGTCCGGGAAGGTACCACATGGCATGGAGCAGCTAAGCCCGTACCACCACAACAACTGAGCCTGCACTCTAGAGCCTGTGAGCCACAACTACTGAGCCTGCATGCCACAACTACTGAAGCCAGTGTGCCTAGAGCCTGTGCTCTGCAACAAGAAAAGCCATCACAGTGAGTAGCCTACACACCGTAACGAAGAGTAGCCCCCGCTCGCTGCAACTAGAGAAAGCCCGTGTGCAGCAACAAAGACCCAATGCAGCCAAAAATAAAAACAAATAAATAAATTTATTTAAAAAAACCCAAACATGTGACTTTGGTTGATACATACCCTTGACCTTATACCCTATTGTATCCTTGGAGAGAAGTATAGAAAGCAGGGCCCCACTCTGGCCTTTCAAAGCCCAGTACCCAGGGTAAAAGCTCACCTTCCTGGTATAAGGGCAATTCTGATGAGCTATGAGAACACAAGTAACAATTCCCCTGAGACTCAGTTTTCTTTTGTAAAGTGGGACAATGCATGTAATATCCAGTTAATCGAGTTGTGAAGGCTAAGTGAGATGAGGTATGCCAAATACTCACCAAATGCCAGGTCCATTTAGTGTCATTAAGTATCCCAGTACACAGTGTTTCCTGGCTCTGATTCTCACTAATGGGAAGACCTTGGACAAGTAAGTTGCTTCATCTCTTCAAACATCACTTTCTCTTTAAAATACGGTTGGTGGTGCCTTTGGAGCTGTTGATGGATATAATGGGAGGGAACATAAAATACACAGCAGCATAGCCTCGACTCTCAGGAAACCTCTGCGTTTCTTTTTTTTTAATTTATTTTTAAAATTTATTTTTATTTTTTAACAACTTTATTAGAGTATAATTGCTTTACAATGGTGTGTCAGTTTCTGCTTTATAACAAAGTGAATCAGTTATACATATACATATGTCCCCATATCTCTTCCCTCTTGCATCTCCCTCCCTCCCACCCTCGCTATCCCACCCCTCTAGGTGGTCACAGAGCACCGAGATGATCTTCTTGTGCTATGCGGCTGCTTCCCACTAACTATCTGTTTTACATCTGGTAGTGTATATATGTCCATGCCACTCTCTCACTTTGTCCCAGCTTACCCTTCCCCCTCCCCATATCCTCAAGTCCATTCTCTAGTAGGTCTGCATGTTTATTCCCGTCTTGCCCCTAGGAAGGTGAAGTCTTAACCACTGGACAACCAGGGAAGTACCCTCCTGCACTCTGTGTGACAGTCTCTAGGTCCATCCACCTCACTACAAATAACTCAGTTTCGTTCCTTTTTATGGCTGAGTAATATTCCATTGTATATATGTGCCACATCTTCTTTATCCATTCATCTGTTCATGGACACTTAGGTTGCTTCTATGTCCTGACTATTGTAAATAGAGCTGCAATGAACATTCTGGTACATGACTCTTTTTGAATTATGGTTTTCTCAGGGTATATGCCCAGTAGTGGGATTGCTGGGTCGTAAGGTAGTTCTATTTTTAGTTTTTTAAGGAACTTCCATACTATTCCCCATAGTGGCTGTATCAATTTACATTCCCACCAACAGTGCAACAGGGTTCCCTTTTCTCCACACCCTCTCCAGCAATTATTGTTTGTAGATTTTTTGGTGATGGCCATTCTGACTGGTGTGAGATGATATCTCGTAGTTTTGATTTGCATTTCTCTAATGATTACTGATGTTGAGCATTCTTTCATGTGTTTGTTGGCAACTTGTGTATCTTCTTTGGAGAAATGTCTATTTAGGTCTTCTGCCCATTTTTGGATTGGGTTGTTTGTTTTTTTGATATTGAGCTGAATGAGTTGCTTGTATGTTTTGGAGATTAATCTTTTGTCAGTTGCTTCATTTGCAAATATTTTCTCCCATTTGAGGGTTGTCTGTTCATCTTGTTTATGGTTTCCTTTGCTGTGCAAAAGCTTTTAAGTTTCATTAGGTCCCATTTGTTTATTTTTGTTTTTATTTCCATTTCTCTAGGAGGTGGGTCAAAAAGGATCTTGCTGTGATTTATGTCAGAGTGTTCTGCCTATGTTTTCCTCTAAGAGTTTGATGGTGTCTGGCCTTACATTTAGGTCTTTAATCCATTTTGAGTTTACTTTTGTGTATGGTGTTAGGGAGTGTTCTAATTTCATTCTTTTACATGTAGCTGTCCAGTTTTTCCAGCACCACTTACTGAAGAGGCTGTCTTTTCTCCACTGTAATTCTTGCCTCCTTTATCAAAGATAAGGTGACTGTATGTGCATGGGCTTATCTCTGGGCTCTCTATCCTGTTCTATTGATCTATATTTCTGTTTCTGTGCCAGTACCATAGTGTCTTGATTACTGTAGCTTGGTGTATAGTCTGAAGTCAGGGAGCCTGATTACTCCAGCTCCGTTTTCCTTTCTCAAGATTGCTTTGGCTATTCGGGGTCTTTTGTGTTTCCATACAAACAGTGAAATTTTTTGTTCTAGTTCTGTGAAAAATGCCTGTGGTAGTTTGATAGGGATTGCATTGAATCTGTAGATTCCTTTGGGTGGTGTAGTCATTTTCACAATGTTGATTCTTCCAATCCAACAACATGTTATATCTCTCCATCTATTTGTATCATCTATAATTTCTTTCATCAGTGTCTTATAATTTTCTGCATACAGGTCTTTTGTCTCCTTAGGTAGGTTTATTCCTAGATATTATATTATTTTTGTTGCAGTGGTAAATGAGAGTGTTTTCTTAATTTCACTTTCAGATTTTTCATCATTAGTGTATAGAAATGCAAGAGATTTCTGTGCATTAATTTTGTACCCTGCTACTTTACCAAATTCATTGATTAGCTCTAGTAGTTTTCTGGTAGCATCTTTAGGATTCTCTATGTATAGTATCATGTCATCTGCAAACAGTGACAGCTTTACTTCTTCTTTTCCGATTTGGATTCCTTTTATTTCTTTTTCTTCTCTGATTGCTGTGGATAAAAATTCCAAAACTATGTTGAATAAGAGTGGTGAGAGTGGGCAACCTTGTCTTGTTCCTGATCTTAGTGGAAATGGTTTCAGTTTTTCACCATTGAGGACATTGGCTGTGGGTTTGTCATATATGGCCTTTATTATGTTGAGGAAAGTTCCCTCTATGCCTACTTTCTGCAGGGTTTTTATCATAAATGGGTGTTGAATTTTGTCGAAAGCTTTCTCTGCATCTATTGAGATGATCATATGGTTGTTCTCCTTCAATTTGTTAATATGGTGTTTCACATTGATACACGTATATTGAAGAATCCTTGCATTCCTGAGATAAACCCCACTTGATCATAGTGTATGATCCTTTTAATGTGCTGTTGGATTCTCTTTGCTAGTATTTTTTTTTTTTTTGAGGATTTTTGCATCTATGTTCATCAGTGATATTGGCCTGTAGTTTTCTTTCTTTGGGACATCTTTGTCTGGTTTTGGTATCAGAGTGATGGTGGCCTCGTAGAATGAGTTTGGGAGTGTTCCTCCCTCCGCTGTATTTTGGAAGAGTTTGAGAAGGATAGGTGTTGGCTCTTCTCTAAATGTTTGATAGAATTCGCCTGTGCAGCCATCTGGTCCTGGGCTTTTGTTTGTTGGAAGATTTTTAATCACAGTCTCAATTTTAGTGCTTGTGATTGGTTTGTTCATATTTTCTATTTCTTCCTGGTTCCGTCTTGGTAGGTTTTGCATTTCTAAGCATCTGTCCATTCCTTTCAGGTTGTCCATTTTATTGACATATAGTTGCTTGTACTAATCTCTCATGATCCTTTGTATTTCTGCAGTGTCAGTTGTTACACTCCTTTTTCATTTCTAATTCTATTGATTTGAGTGTTCTCCCTTTTTTTCTTGATAAGTCTGGCTAATGGTTTATCAATTTTGTTTATCTTCTCAAAGAACCAGCTTTTAGTTTTATTGATCTTTGCTATCGTTTCCTTCATTTCTTTTTCATTTATTTCTGATCTGATCTTTATGATTTCTTTTCTTCTGCTAACTTTGGGTTTTTTTTGTTCTTCTTTCTCTAATTGCTTTAGGTGTAAGGTTAGGTTGTTTATTTGAGATGTTTCTTGTTTCTTAAGGTAGGCTTGTATAGCTATAAACTTCCCTCTTAGAGTTGTTTTTCCTGCATCCCATAGGTTTTGGGTCATTGTGTTTTCATTTCATCTAGGTATTTTTTGATTTCCTCTTGGATTTCTTCAGTTATCTCTTGGTTATTAAGTAGTGTGTTGTTTAGCCTCCATGTGTTTGTATTTCTTACAAATTTTTTCCTGTAATTGTTATCTAGTGTCATAGTGTTGTGGTAAGAAAAGATACTTGATACGATTTCAATTTTCTTAAATTTACCAAGGCTTGATTTGTGACCCAAGATATGATCTATCCTGGAGAATGTTCCATGAGCACTTGAGAAGAATGTGTATTCTGTTGTTTTTGGATGGAATGTCCTATAAATATCAATTAAGTCCATGTTGTTTAATGTATCATTTAAAGCTTGTGTTTCCTTATTTATTTTCATTTTGAATGATCTGTCCATTGGTGAAAGTGGGGTGTTAAAGTCCCCTACTATGATTGTGTTACCGTCGATTTCCCCTTTTATGGCTGTTAGTATTTGCCTTATGTATTGAGGTGCTCCTATGTTGGGTGCATAAATATTTACAATTGTTATATCTTTTTCTTGGATTGATCCCTTGATCATTATGTAGTGTCCTTCTTTGCCTCTTGTATAGTCTTTGTTTTAAAGTCTATTTTGTCTGATATGAGAATTGCTACTCCAGCTTTCTTTTGATTTCCATTTGCATGGAATATCTTTTTCCATGCACTCACTTTCAGTCCCTATGTGTCCCTAGGCCTGAAGTGGGTCTCTTGTAGATAGCATATATACAGGTCTTGTTTTTTTATCCATTCAGCCATTGTACATCTTTTGGTTGGAGCATTTAATCCATTTACATTTAAGGTAATTATTGATATGTATGTTCCTAACACCATTTTCTTGTTTTGGGTTTATTATTGTAGGTCTTTTCCTTCTCTTGTGTTTCCTGCCTAGAGAAGTTCCTTTAGCATTTGTTGTGAAGCTGGTTTGGTGGTGCTGAACTCTCTCAGCTTTTGCTTGTCTGTAAAGCTTTTAATTTCTCTGTCAAATCTGAATGAGATCCTTGCTGGCTAGAGTAATCTTGGTTGTAGGTCTTTCTGTTTCATCACTTTAAATATGTCCTGCCACTCCTTTCTGGGTTGCAGAATTTCTGCTGAAAGGTCAGCTGTTAACCTTATGGGGATTCCCTTATGTGTTACTTGTTGTTTTTGCCTTGCTGCTTTTAATATTTGTTCTTTGTATTTAATTTTTGATAGTTTGATTAATATGTGTCTTGGCATGTTTCTCCTTGGATTTATCCTGTATGGGACTCTCTGTGCTTCCTGGACTTGATTAACTATTTCCTTTCCCATATTAGGGAAGTTTTCAACTATAATCTCTTCAAATATTTTCTCAGTCCCTTTCTATTTCTCTTCTTCTTCTGGGACCCCTGTAATTCAAATGTTGGTGTGTTTAATGTTGTCCCAGAGGTCTCTGACACTGTCCTCAAGTCTTTTCATTCTTTTTTCTTTATTCTCCTCTGCAGTAGTTATTTCTAGTATTTTATCTTCCAGGTCAGTTATCTATTCTTCTGCCTCAGTTCTTCTTCTATTGATCCCTTCTAGAGAATTTTTAATTTCATTTATTGTGTTTTTCATCTCTGTTTGTTTGCTCTTTATTTCTTCTAGGTCCTTGTTAAACATTTCTTGTATTTTCTCTATTCTGTTTCCAAGATTTTTGATCATCTTTACTATCATTATTCTGAATTATTTTTCAGGTAAACTGCCTATTTCCTCTTCATTTGTTAGGTCTGGTGGGTTTTTGCCTTGCTCCTTCATCTGCTGTGTGTTCCTCTGTCTTCTCATTTTGCTTAACTTACTGTGTTTGGGGTCTCCTTTCACAGACTGCAGATTCATAGTTCCCGTTGTTTTTGGTGTCTTTCCCCAGTGGCTAAGATTGGTTCAGTGGGTTGTGTAAGCTTCCTGGTGGAGGGAACTAGTGCCTGTGTTCTTGTGGATGAGGCTGGATCTTGTCTTTCTGGTGGGCAGGTCTACGTCTGGTGGTGTTTTTTCTGGTGGCTGTGGCCTTACTATGATTTTACGCAGTTTCTGTGCTCATGGATGGGGTTGTGTTCCTGTCTTGGTAGTTGTTTGGCATAGGGTGTCCTGCACTGTAGCTTGCTGGTCGTTGAGTGGAGCTGGGTGTTGGTGTTGAGATGGAGGTCTCTGGGAGATTTTCTCTGTTTGATATTACATGGAGCTTGGAGGTCTCTTGTGGACTAGTGTCCTCATCTTGGCTCTCCCAGCTCAGTGGCACAGCCCTGACGTGTGGCTGGAGCACCAAGACCCTGTCCTCCACACGGCTCAGAATAAAAGGGAAAAAAAAAGAAAAAAGAAGATAAAATAAAATAAAATAGTTATTGAAATAAAAAATTATTAAGAAAAACATTTTTTAAGTAATTAAAAAAAAAAGAACCATAGGACAAGTGGTAGAAGCAAAGGTATAAAGACAAAATCACACACAGAAGCATACACATACAGACTCACAAAAAGAGAAAAAGGGGTAAAATATATATATATATCGTTGCTCCCAAAGTCCACCTCCTCAATTTGGGATGATTCATTGTCTATTCAGGTATTCCACAGATGCAGGGTACATCAAGTTGATTGTGGAGATTTAATCCGCTGCTCCTGAAGCTGCTGGGAGAAGTTTCCCTTTCTTTTCTTCGTTCGCACAGCTTCCAGGGTTCAGCTTTGGATTTGGACCCGCCTCTGCGTGTAGGTCGCCTGAGGGCGTCTGTTCTTCGCTCAGACAGGATGGGGTTAAAGGAGCCGCTGATTCGGAGGCTCTGGCTCACTCAGGCCGGGGGAGGGAGGGGTACGGAGGCGGGGCGAGCCTGCGCAGCAGAGGCCGGCGTGACGTTCGACCAGCCTGAGGCGCGCCGTGCATTCTCCCGGGGAAGTTGTCCTTGGATCACGGGACCCTGGCAGTGGCGGGCTGCAGAGGCTCCCGGGAGGTGTGGAGAGTGACCTGTGCTCGCACACAGGCTTCTTGGTGGCGGCAGCAGCCGCCTCAGAGTTTCTTGCCCGTCTCTGGGGTCCGCGCTGATAGCCGTGGCTCACGCCCGTCTCTGTAGCTCCTTTAAGCAGCTCTCTTAATCCCCTCTCCTCGCGCACCAGGAAACAAAGAGGCAAGAAAAAGTCTCTTGCCTCTTCGGCAGCTCCAAACTTTTTCCCGGAGTCCCTCCCGGCTAGCTGTGGCGCACTAGCCCCCTTCAGGCTGTGTTCACGCCGCCAGTCCTCTCCCTGGTATCCGACCTCTGAAGCCCGAGCCTCAGCTCCCAGCCCCCGCCCGCCCCGGCCGGTGAGGAGACAAGCGTCTTGGGCAGGTGAGTGCTGGTCGGCCCCGGTCCTCTGTGCAGGAATCTCTCCGCTTTGCCCTCTGCACCCCTGTTGCTGCGCTCTCCTCCGTGGCTCCGAAGCTCCCCCCTCCGCCCCCCGCAGTCTCCCCCCGCGAAGCGGCTTCCTAGTGTATGGAAACCTTTCCTCCTTCACAGCTCCCTCCCACTGGTGCAGGTCCCGTCCCTATTCCTTGTCTCTGTTTTTTTCTTTTTCCTTTTGCCCTACCCAGGTACATGGGGAGTTTCCTGCCTTTTGGGAGGTCTGTGGTCTTCTGCCAGCGTTCAGTAGGTGTTCTGTAGGAGTTGTTCCACGTGTAGATGTATTTGTGGGGAGGAAGGTGATCTCCGCATCTTACTCTTCCGCCATCTTGAAGCTCCTCCTAACCTCTGTGTTTCTGATGAAATAAGGTAGAGGCTCTAGACCACTACTGCCCTCCATAATTTTAAAGGTAAAATTTTCCAAGTAAAATCTACTGCTGACCAGATAATTTGTTCAGACTTCAAAGAAATTCAGTTTATTAACCCAGAAAGAAATTTTTGACAAATTAGCCCTGTTCTTCTATTGTACTTCAAAGTAATGCCTTCACGTCCCACCTCTACTCAAGGCAGTCTGACAAAATTACTCTTGTTTTTCCTTGACTTTATTTCAGCACAGTTATCCCCATAATGATAATTAACAGGTTCTCATGGCATTTGAGACTGTAGAAAACTTTCAATGGTGGAAAAAACACCCCCGTGTGGTATGGTAACCGGGATGTGGACTTTTTCAAAAAAGGCAGTATCTGAATGGGACTCCAGCTAACGCAAGATGAGAATCACAGGGGATTGTAAGAAAAACCTTTTATTCCGTTTTAACAGAGCTGTTAGTGATAAGCAGTTGCATATTTGGCTCAACATATTTTGTTACAATATTGAAAAAGAAGAAATCATCTGTTTAATTAGTACTATTAAGTCAATATATCTGCCTTTTATATATTTAATAAGCAATTTCAGAGATATTTGGAATATGTGGAGATAATGAAATTATTGTGCTGGGGAATAATTCACCATCAAAGCAGAAGCATGGGATCAAACACGCACACACACACACACACACACACACACCATTAATCCAAGATGTGTTTATGTAATGTTAGTGTTCTTTGGTAAACAATTTTTGTTTAATCATAGAAATAACAAATATTTTAGTTATAGTACACAGAGAGAAGGCGACTAAGTATCTTGGAACTGATTTAGGGGTGGTATTTTTAAAAATTTAAGTTCTAAGTTAAATCCTTTAAACTATTAGGTAACTTCAATTTTCTCACAGACTTTGAATTTGAATGTAGGTACTGGAGTTAATTCCATGTTAAAGGAAAAATATGCATTTAATTAAGAAAACATCATTTTCACAGTGGTAGCTGTATTGCTGTAATTTTGAATGAAAGAAAAGGTAGATAACAAAAGAAATAAGATGGTGTCTTCACTTCAGAAGCTTTCTTCTTAAACATGTGCTGTACCAATTTATATTAGTCTAATATGAAGAGTCATTTTTAAGGTGTAATTGGAAGACTCTTTTACTTTGTTCTAGGTGGGGTTTATGACTATTTTTTTAGAGTTAAAAAAGCAAAGCTCAAGTGAGAACCAGGATTTCCCTTGTGTTTTTTCTCTCCCCCTGAACAGGTTGTTTTCTGTATCTTAGGTTTGGGTAAATAAATGCCTCTTCCAGGTAAAATGGAAAGTTTAGGATTACTATCATAGAGAACAAAACCGTGAATATTGGGTTCCACTAAGTAATGTCCCTGCATTTCCTGCAGTGTCAGGTGGAGCTTTAAAGAAGTGGCAAGATGTAACATCATTCAAAAAGTTCAAGTTTTTAAATAGAACAAATAGGCCATAGATAGAAGGAATACCAATTATCTTTAGAACTGATTTTGATTATGAGATGGTTTTTCTTAATAAAATATGTTTGTAGAACAAACAAGTCACACTGTTAATTAGTAGGGTGACTCATAAGTAGGGCTGAGACTTGGTCTCCATGGTGCATGGTGGAGAATGTGTGTATGTAGCCCCTAAGAGGGAGGCATAGGTGCACTCCAGAACTATTTTAAAGCTAGTCTTTTGAGAGATAGATTAGGATTTATCCTTTTGCCCTCTTCTCTGGCTTCTGTGGGCCTCCTCAGACGTTGTTTACACAGAGGGTCATCTTTCTGGAAAATCCATGGAACACACTGATTAATGAGTCACAGAAGCAGTTAGCTTTGTAATTCTGAGAGTTATTGGCAAGAGGCCACGTATTTTCCTAAGGTACAAGAGGAAGGTCAAGAGTGAAATAAATTAGCCTATGCTTGCTCAGAGGAGTTTTTACTTCCACAAAACTAGTCTCTTATTACTGATACACTTTGAGAAATGGGGTAGGGCAGATTTCAGGGCCTTTCTTTGGCTTGCCCTGAGGACAACGTTTTAAGACTTTCTCTGGACCAAAGAATAAGGATTCATGAATCTTGGCTAATGTTATTGTTTTAATAAACCTGTCCACTATAGTTAATCAATGAGAGATGTCATGATACTCATTTCCATACATTATGAGATCAGATGCCTTCTTTTTTTAAAATTTATTATTTATTTTTGCTTCGTTGCTGGGCACGCGCTTTCTCTAGTTGTGGCGAGCAGGGGCTACTCTTCGTGGCGGTGCGTGGGCTTCTCATTGCGGTGGCTTCTCTTGTTGCGGAGCACGGGCTCTAGGCACGTGGGCTTCAGTAGTTGTGGCTCGTGGGCTCTAGAGCACAGACTCAGTTGTTGTGGCACATGGGCTTAGTTGCTCCGTGGCATGTGGGATCTTCCCGGACCAGGGCTCGAACCCGTGTCCCCTGCATTGGCAGGTGGATTCTTAACCACTGCGCCACCAAGGAAGTCCCAAGATCAGATGCCTTCTGAAACTTATTTGTTGATAGAATAAGATGTAATTTTTGTACTTAAAATGTTTCACAGAATATACAGAAAACATGCATCTTAGGAAAATCTTTTGCATTCTTCTTAGCGAGCTGATAATTTTGAACTCAAGATTAATTTGCCTAGAAATGTAAAAGATTTATCTATGGAAAAACTCGAGTGAAATTGTGTCTGAAAAGAGTGTTATTTAAAGACCCCAGCATCTCGATTTAGAGTTTAAAAATACAATTTAAGTTTGATTTGACAACTTTTAGCCAATGCTCTTAAAGTGTCCCTTCCATAAATTACCCTATCATTTGCCAAATAGTTGCCATTTATAGATCAATAAAAGTCCAGAGAGGTTAGGTAACTTGTCAAAATAACACAGCAAGCGGCAGAATCAGAAGATTCAAGGCTTTAATTTCTAGTCTTTTGCTCTAAGACAATTAGCTAGTTCTCCCTCGAGTTCAGCACAGGACAATTTAAACAGGCTTCCAGGTGCACTTTGTAAAAGGGACAGTTAGACGTCTGGCCTGGATGAATCTGTGCTTTTTTTCTTTTTTTTGGGGGGGGGAATCGTACTTGTTATAGAAAATGTCTGGTTTTGGCTAAACTGTTTATGTCACTCTTTATCTAAGAAGGAATTTAAAACTCAGCTGAGGAATGGGTGAATGAAACACATCTGTAAAGTTGATTTTTCTGAATGAGAGAAAAAATGAAAGAAACTTCTTCTACATTTTGAAAAGATAGCTCTCAGAACATTATGCCAGTGTACCTGTTTATTCATTTGCTTCATAAGTTTCTTCCTTGAGAGCACCTAACGTCGATATATGATTAGATTTGCCCTTAAGGTTCGAGTCCAGTTTAAGAATTCGTGGAATTAGCTTATCATTTTGGAGAAAATGTTCATATTAACTATTCTGCACCCGTTTCTCTTTGTGAAAAATCCTTCTTTTAGGCTAGAATAAGTAACAAGAAGCTAAGGCTTGTAGCTAATTGTCTAGAATACAGGATTAGAAATCCAATTCTGACAGAAGCCAAATGAGTTACACTGAATTTGGCACAGGGTGTAAAAGAAACTGGTCTCTGTTAATGACATGTCCTTGTTCATAAACAGGTGTTTGCCCAAGGGGAGTATACTTGCACTTCTTTGCAAATGTTATGGAAGAGTGATTCACTGGAATAGTTGAACATTTCTCAATTTCACACCCTGAAGATGTTATGGCAGTTCTTTTAGTGCTCTGAGTTCAGTGAGCTTTCGCTAGCAGCGGAAGAGATGGGATTCCACTAACTGTAACACCCTCCTTATTTGGTGTTTCTGAGTTTAACCGGAAGGCTGTTGTCCCTGTTCTTAATTAAATTGCTCTTCAACCCAGTGTCTTTGAAAGACAGCTTTTGTGAAGTGTGTCAAGCACTAGGGCTTTTCTCTTTTCTGCCATGAAGCTTTTTAGCAGCAGTGGGAATGAAGTTAGGGGATTAGGAGTATAGCACTAAAATAGTTACTAAAAAGGCCTTGCTGCTGATTGCTGAGGGAGAAAGAGGAGGAGAAATGTTAGAGAAGAAAAAACAAACTCCTTTCCCCCAAGATCCCTCTTCTTGTTGCTATATTGGCTCTTTACAGCAGCCAGAATCTCACAGCATTATTTGATCAGTGTGTTTAACAATCAAGTTTTATTTAGTTCATAATTTTGAAAGTTTCTCTAGAGCATGGTTCTCAATGTGGGGAGGAGATTTTGCTCCCTCCCACCCCCGCACCCCCAAGATATTTGCACATTTTTTTAACATCTTTATTGGAATATAATTGCTTTACAATGGTGTGTTAGTTTCTGCTGTATAACAAAGTGAATCACCTATACATATACATATATCCCCATATCTTTTCCCTCTTGTGTCTCCCTCCCACCCTCCCTGTCCCACCCATCTAGGTGGTAACAAAGCATCCAGCTGATCTCCCTGTGCTATGTGGCTGCTTCCCACTAGCTATCTATTTTACATTTGGTGGTGTATATAAGTCCATGCCACTCTCTCACTTTGTCCCAGCTTACCCTTCCCCCTCCCCGTGTCCTCAAGTCCATTCTCTACGTCTGTGTCTTTATTCCTGTCCTGCCCCTAGGTTCTTCAGAACCTTTTTTTTTTTTTTAAGATTCCATATATATGTGTTAGCACACGGTATTTGTTTTTCTCTTTCTGACTTACTTCACTCGTATGACAGACTCTAGGTCCATCCACCTCACTACAGATAACTCAATTTCGTTTCTTTTTGTGGCTGAGTAATATTCCATTGAATATATGTGCCACATCTTCTTTATTCATTCATCTATCGATGGACACTTAGGTTGCTTCTATGACCTGGCTATTGTAAATAGTGCTGCAATGGACATTGTGTTACATAACTCTTTTTGAATTATGGTTTTCTCAGGGTATATGCCCAGTAGTGGGATTGCTGGGTCGTATGGTAGTTCTATTTTTAAGTTTTTAAGGAACCTCCATACTGTTCTCCATAGTGGCTGTATCAATTTACATTCCCATCAACAGTGCAAGAGGGGTCCCTTTTCTCCACACCCTCTCCAGATTTATTGTTTGTAGATTTTTTGATGATGGCCATTCTGACTGGTGGCACATTTTTGATTGTCACAGTTGGAGAGGAGGGGATAATGCTATTGGCATGTAACGAGTAGAGGCCAGGGATGCTGCTAAACTTCCTTCAGTGTGCAGGGCAGTCCCCGATAGAAGCACGGGCCCAAGATGTCAATAGTGCTGACAATGAGAAATGCTGCTCTAGATGAAGAAATTAAAGGGTTTTTGAAAGAACTGGCCTGTCTCTGCAAATTCATAGCCAGTTTGTGCAAGCAAATATTCAAAATATTCCGGTCCAGATAGTAAAGGCATTGAGCTGTTTTGGTTTTTGTTTTCAACACTGCCTTACTTCCTGACACTGGAAGATGTTCCAGGCTCATCTTGTATATTTCCTACCCTAGCCCTAGAATCAGTTATTTCTCCAAGGAGGCCATGTTCTTTTATTGGACAGTAGTAGTATTAGAAACCACAGTCTGGGTGCTGAGTGTGCTCGTTGGCAGCGTGGTTTTAAACTCCATAATCTAAACTTGGTTTATTCATTGGGTCATTTTTTAAACCTTGTTCTTTACCATATACATGGGTGTACTTTAAAAATACTTTTCTTAAAAAAATTTTTTTCTGATGTTTAAGCTTATGTAGAACATTTAAATTACCCAGGTAATACTGAAATTTGAAATGACAGTTTTATAAAAAATAAAAGCTCTTAATAATGTGATTTGTAAAGTATATTCTTTTATAACATAATGATGGCATCTGTTGCTTTAAGTCAACTTTTGTTATTGAACACTTACCACATATAGTTTTATTTAGTTCTATTTCATAGCCTCTTATGAAATAGGAGGTTGGAAGGTGCTTAGTCCTGCCCTGTCTACATACGGATAATTTGTTCTGAAGTGTGTAAGAATCTGCATAATGGTGAACCTTGCTATAAGAGTTCTGTTATGATTAAGTTAACATTATTTGATAGTCTTTAGTCTTTCGTTAGTCAGTGTTCATATCTCTGTGGAAATTTAAGGTTTAATTTCTCCTAAGATGATTCCCAAAATTTACTGGCTTTACCTTTAACTGCTTTGCTTATTTTAAAAAAACTGTCTTCTATACGCATGATTGATCTACATAACTTGTCAGGGTTTCTCTTTATGTGTCATCACTGACTTTTAAAACATTTCACATACAAGTAAAACAAAACAATGCAATGTTTTTTTCACACTTCAGTGTACATATAAAAATATATAAACAAAATAAATTGTTGAAGATATTTTAAAAACTTTTTCACATTCAGGGTCTGTTTGGGATCACTTTTAAACTTAGAGTTGTCAATATCTATACTTTTCCAAACAATATTGTCCTCAGTGTTATCAGAAATTTTGGTGATATAGCATTGTTAAAGAATGATTTGAGATGAAATTCACATAATATAAAATTAACCATTTTAAAGTGAACAATTCATTGGGATTTAGTACATTCAGAATGTTGTTTGACTGTCATTGCTATCTAATGCCCCCAAATTTCTATCACTACAAAGTAAAACCCCTTACCCATTAAGGCATTTCTTTCATTTTACCTTCCACCTAGCTCCTGGTAACCGCTAATCTGAGTTCAGTCTCTGTGGATTTATCTATTCTGGATACCTCATATAAATGTGATCATACAATATGTGACATTTTGTGTCTGGCTTCTTTCACTTAGCATAATATTTTGGAGGGTCATTCACATTGTAGCATGTATTCGTACTTTGTTCCTTTTTATGTGTAATATTCCATTGTGTGGATGTATCAGTTTGTTTATCCATTCATTTGTTAATGGACACGGGTTGTTTTTAACCTTTTGGCTATTCTGAAGAGTGCTGCTGTGAACATGTATGTATATGTACTTGTTTCAGTACCTGTTTTCTGTTCTTTGGGGCATATATCTAGGAGTGGGATTATGGGATCATATAGTAATTCTGTGTTTAACTTTTGAGGAACCATCAGACTGTTCTCCACAATAGTGGAATGATTTTTAAAAATATTCTTTATGTCTATTATCTAAATCAAAATACTCTATTTGGAAGTATACTCTCTTCAGTGTTTTGATTTTGTTATTAAAAAGTAAATTAACATATTCACTGCTTTTTCCAAAGCTACTAAAAAAATCTTTGGATAATTCCCATGTTCCTCTCAGGAGAGTTTGTAAGACTCTCAGAAAAAGATTCAAGGCTTTTAATTTCTAGTCTTCTGCTCTAAGACAATTAGCTAGCTCTCCCCTGAGCTTAGGGTAAGCCAATTTAAATGTCCAAACACAGAATCTGCTTTCCATGTGACTTGATAAAAAGTAAAACAAAAACAAACAAGAATTACACTGGGTGTTCAATGACCTTTTATATATTTAAGGGGACAATAAATATTTTGTTTACTTTGAATAGGATAAAAGAGATCTGCATTTTAAGATGTATCCATGAAATAGAATGCTAATTTTTTCTTCTTTGCCATATTGGCTAGAATTTTAAAGATTTGCCTAAAAAGATATTATTTTGCATTGGACTCTTGTAACTTCATACAGCATATGTTTTTTACCAAGTGGATTCAGAAATAGTGTGTACATTCCATGGTCTTTATTACTGGCAACTAATAGTTTATATTGTTTTCTAAGCACTTCATTTATATGAGCTTTTTATTTCCAAAGACACAGAAAGGGAGCCAGGGATCCTATGTTAGCTCTCTCACACCCTTAAATGAGTCAGAACAGTACTGGTTTATTACAGATGCTTGATAAATACTTGCTGAACTGAATGATGGTAAATTCTCCAGACAGGAGACTCGATGAGTGCAGGAAGCGCGTCTGTCTGGTTCATGGGAAAACTGCCAGCACCTAACACTGTCTCTTCCACATAATAAATATTTATTGAATGAATGAGCACACCAACTCTAATGTATAACATAAATATTTTCTACATAGTGATGAACGGCAGTTTTCTGAAGCTAAATCTTCCTATATCAAAGGTCATTTTAATTTTATTTCTCTATTTGGTATTTTTTATGATATTCAAACATGAAGATATGTAGTTTTTCCTTGAGATACATACACTAGGTTAGTTGTTAAGTAATAAAAGTCAATCTAAATTTAAAATGTTAACTAGTTTGATTACACAAGAACATTTTATTGAGATTAATACTTAGTTATTTGTTTGCTTCTCTTATTGAGAAATGCTTTTATTCTATTAAATAAATAAAATATTCCAAATTTATATCCATAACTGTGGCTTTTATATCCCAGATGTGTTTTGCATTTACATTTGAAGTCAATCAAATCTTTTCTTGCAATCATTTCCTTAATTAAGGAAATATGTAAAATTTTTTGACAAGAAATAGAATGTCATTGTAGGAAGTGAAGTAATATATGTAGCTTCCCTCAGGGCACTGGAAGATGGCACATAGTAAATTCACCTCCAAGTTGCCACAACTATTAGGTAACAGAAATATCTCCTATGGATGGCTACACTTATCTGAAAACACTGTGGGCTGAGAGTACAAATTATTACAGTATATTGACTTGGAAAATTGGAGTAGTTCAGTTTGAAACTATGAAAACTTAAAGTACTATTCACATTATTTCTGGCAGTGACAGAAAAGTGATCGTGAGTTCTTCTTGTCTTTAACTAAACTTTAGAAGAAAATCTGTACTTAGGCACATACTTACGGAAAAACATTTAAGGATTCCAAGTGAGTTCTTTAAAACTTATTCCACACAAATGAAGATATTACCTGGAACAAGTCAGAATGAAGTTACCCAGGAAAAGTGAAAGGACATGTCTGGAACGGCAGCTCTTCTTGCACAGTGTAATTGCTCTGTGGATTTGATTCAAGAAACACCCATGAAGCCCATGCTCTGTCCACTTTCTTAAAAATTTTTTTTTAATTAGGAAACATTTAAAGAAAGTCAGAGTGAGTAGATCAACTACAAAGTCATTTTGCTTTTAAACCTTCTTGGGATTTAGAAATCTAAGGGCAAGCCAGGAGAAAATGGGAGGTAGCAGCGGGTATGCTTTTGTGTGATGTGCAAAATAGGAGGCCTGGGGAGCTTGAGGGTCTGCATAAGGAATAATGGATTTGTAGTTTGTCCGGATTTACCAATATTTCTTTTTTATTATTATTATTAGTTTCTGCTTTATAACAAAGTGAATCAGTCATACATATACATCTGTTCCCACATCCCTTCCCTCATGCATCTCCCTCCCTCCCACCCTCCCCATCCCACCCCTCCAGGCGGTCACAAAGCACCGAGCTGATCTCCCTGTGCTCTGCGGCTGCACCAATATTTCTTAAAGGGAGTAGTGTGCCCAGGCGTCCTTTGTGTTTAGTTGTCGCTGGCCAGAGGCTATGTTGTTCAGCTGAACAGTCAATCAATTAATCAACAAAACCAAACCAAACTGGTTGCTTGGAGTCATATAGACCAAAACACAGATGTGCGAAGGCTTAGATTTTCCCTTTTCAACCAATTGTGCTGGCATTGTGTATTCAGAAGTGAAATAGCAAAGGGAGTTTTTAGTTTTTAGTTTTTTTAAACTTTCTGACATGGAGCTGCCTCTATCTTCCTCTGTAGATCCAGTTTCAGTTAGGGACCTTGTGAGAGAAAAAAATAGTTGTGTTGTTTGGAGCAGTGGGTGAAATGGGTTCCAAAGTTTTCCTTGTTATAATGATCCCTTCCAGTTCTAAAAATTCTGAGACTCTAGACTGTGAGTTTACATAGTATTTGTGGGAGCTGTGATGTGCTCTTACCATTGCTCTTAATCTTTTATTTTTATTTGAAGTAAAGTTAATCAAATTCCTCTACACTGGAACAAGCTTCAGCTAGTAAAATGGGGCTATTGCAGCCAGATATAAACAAAGTTAAAATAATGGTTTTCAAGTATTTTAGGCTTTTAAGCTATTCTGTTAGCCAAAGCAGAAGAGCCTAATTTATATAGAATGAGACCCATCAAATATTATACAAATATAAAGGTGCTCGATTCACTTTTGGAGAGATTAAACTTAAAATTAAAATTTTCATCTCCCTATAAACCCAGAGTTGACATTTATATTTTATATGGGTATGTGAAAACTTTTAAATTGTTTGTTGTTCAATAAGCTGACAAATCTTATGGTATAATATTCTCAAGTATTTTTAGATGTGCTGATGTTTAAATATGCTTCATGTTTTTAAATGACAATTCTTGTTGTTTTGTTAAATTAAAATTATATTCCACGTATAATACATCCAAATTTGTATAATGTCTCATGGGACTCAGTCTATAAATGTGACTATCTGCTTTGGCTAATAGAATTGCGTATAAACCTAAAATAATTGAAAACATGACTTTAGCTTTGTTTAACTAGACACAGACATCATTTTCAAAAAACTAGGTCAAGATAAAACAAAAATGAACCTCATGACAATGAGAGGACTCTTTTTCAGACAGCCTGGGATTATGTAAAAAGATAAGAGGTATAGATTGGAAGATTGAGAATTATTTCCTGCTTTTCCACTTACTCCCTGACTCAGTTTCCTCTTCTGTAAAATAGGAATATGTTTCTTTCATAGTAGATAGAATGGGAATAATAAAATGTAATAGATATAAAACCAAAAAAATTCTTTGTAATTCTGTAGAGTTTTTGTTGGGGGAGTGAGGAATATTTTTCTTGAACTTCATTTTTTCCCCAGAACTTTTTAAAGGTCTCCATTTAGACGATCTGATTGAAAATACAATAACATCTGTTTGATCATTTTTTTCCACATTGGAATACAGGAGGATATATTAATATCTTTCAGATTGTTCTGATAGATCATGAATATGGAGTGCTAGTGTTTTCATTCTCAGTTTTTATATTATATATGATAATACTTAATATTATAAAGCATATTCACCAGTTCTTGTTTAATTTTATTTAATTCTCATAATGAGCCCATTACATAGCTGTTATGACGTATTTTACAGGTGAGGAACCTGAGTCTTACAAACTTATTCTGACTATCGCTTTCTCTGCCAATCCCAGCTGTCACTGAGACGGATGGTATGTGTCAGTTGGTCAGACTTTATAATTTTTAATTATGTTGTTCTTTTAGAGCTGGCAAAAGCCAGTTCTTCCATAAAAGCCAGAGCTTTTGTTTCTTCGTTACTTGGTGGCAGCTCCATGTAGAGATGGAGATCTGTGGTTATTGCCTGTAATTTTGCTTCAGAGGTAATATTTCTGGTACCAGAAAGGCTAAATCTGTATTCATACATAAAAAAAATTATGAATGGTTCTGGTTTCTTCAGCTTTTTACCATTAATGCTGCCATGAAGCATATTCATTTTATGATCCTTATGAGAACCATTCCCAGCGCAATTCTCATGGTGGGGTGTGGGTGATGTGGAATAGACCCTGAACATGTGAACAGTGCACTTGCAGAGGAAGGCCAGTAGGGGGAAACATGAATGCTATTGTCCTAAAAGCACTTCCGTTAACAAAGTGAAGCATAGTTCCTTTTTTGGCTGTCTCATATTGAAAAGATAAAATGAACACTCTATAAACATTAGTTAATTTCAGGATACTCTTACTCCATCCAAATGACGTTTTGAATTATAAATCTCTTTCTGGGACCTATCTGGGTTTGAATTCTGGCCCTCACTAGCTTTGTATTCCTGAGCACGTTACTGCTGTATCTCAGTTTCCTCATATGCAAAATGGGGTAATAAGAACCTCACCTTGGGACTTCCCTGGTGGTCCAGTGGTTAAGAATCCACCTTCCAATGCAGGGGACGCAGGTTCCATCTCTGGTCAGGGAACTAAGATCCCACATGCTGTGGGGCAACTAAGCCCGTGTGCTGTAGAGCCCGCACGCTACAATTGTAGAGAGGCCAGTGCACCGCAACGAAGATCCCGCATGCTGCGACTAAGACCTGATGCAGCCAAATAAATAAATAAATATATATTTTTAAAAAGTCCTTCCTTTAAAAAAAAGAACCTCACATTTAGTACATGGTACATACTAAATGCTCAATAAACGTTAGCTGCTATCAATATTATTATTATTACTTTTCCCTGCTTTGTTGCTTACAGTTAACTGGAGTAGTAACTTTAAAGAATACCCTTTCTAGCAGTGAAAATAATGCTTTCACTAAATACCCCTTCTAGCAATGAAAATAGCAATTTCATTTCTTACTATATTTGATGAACTACAAAAATAAATCAAGAAAGATTGTTTTATTAGGAATAATCATTGTCATGAAAGACACTAATTGATTACTAGATAGAAGAATAAGAATCATGACACATTTGACATCCTTAAAAATTTTTTTAAAAAAAGATTAAAAAAGAAGGATAAATAGCAGTTAAAGAAGAGTAAGAGTAATTTTATAACCAGGAAGAAACGGAACAATGTCGCGTGTTGATCAAATATAAGTCGGAAAAGACATACAAGCAGGCATCCAAGCCCAGTGGGCACAAACTTGGCCCAGGGGGTATGTCTTGGACATGGGCCTATCAGATTCTCTGCTTTATTGTGGAAAGCTTGGGGTGAAGGGTATCAGCTGAGCTCCTCTGGTGCAGCTTCCCAGATATCAGGACACCTCCACCCAGCCCCTTACTCTCTCTCCCTTATTATGACAACTGAACTCCTCATTATGAAACTAATGAATAGCAACTATTCAATTAAGAGATTATGGTTACCTTTTTAGTGGAGGTGGAAGCTGTGATTGAAGACGGCCTAAAGACATTTGCTGCATGCATCCTTAGAGATGGGGGTGGAGGGATGGGAGGGGCTTGATTCTGACAAGATGGTTTTCCAGGGAGCATTCTATTCATACCTCTAGGTTGTCTGCTGGCTTAGTGACTTGAACAGCAAAGCACTGCCTTACATTCCAGTTTGTTTACTAGATCCAGAATTATAGACCGTCTTCTGTGTTTTTATCACCTTCCAGCTCTATTTAAAAACCATTAGAGAACCCAGATTCTGTGTTAAATTTCCCTTGTATTTTCTTTGGGGCTGGACAAGATCATTAACTTTAATACATTCTTGTTTTCCTATTCTTAGTTTACACAAGTAAGTCTACCCATTCATCTGTATATTTTTTGCATTTTGGCCCCGTTGTGTGACCCTTTCTTTTTCAGATGTCCTTCTTTATCACTGATCCAGTTGTGCTGTGGAACAAACCCCTAGCCCAACCCCACTTTTATAATTGTCTTATAACTATTAGTACTCTTGATATAATGTGTTAATTTTCTGTCTTAACTTAGGGTTTATAATGGAATTTTCCTACATAAATGAAAGGATCTTGCTGGAGTAGTGGTTTAAAACCCAAATTCTTCATTCAGAATTTATCTTCTCTCCTTTCTTGTTTCTTTCACTTTTAATCATGACTCTTGTCTGTCTTCATTTTTGCTAAAATATTGATCATTTGTTATACTGGCTGAAGACATTTTACTGGTTTCTTTGAACTTACTACAGGCCACATGGGTAACAGAATCCATTAGCAGGCTTTTGCCATCTAATTTGCATCAAATTATACCAGTGTTAAGTCTGTAGGAATTTAATATAACCTTTAGCAATTTTGAGATTTCTGACTTCTGTTGACACAGAACAATAGCTGTGGACTTTATGATACTACAGCTCTTTCTCCCATCCTGAACCACTATTATGATTCTTTAAATTTTTGGATCACATTGAAAATTCTGTCCTAGACTAGACTCACCATGTTTAATCCCCAAAGCTATCCTCTTCCCAAATCTATTCATCTCTTATAGATCCTAAATTTAGGCCCAGCTGCCAGGAAATCTGCTCTATTCTCCGTTATTTTAGCAGTGAAAGGTAGTTCAGTCAACAGAATGAATTTAATCTGTTCAAGATATTAAGCTGGACTTCGATTTTGGGGGCTCTTTTGCATACATACAAACAAACAACAGAACACACATTGCACATAACATTGTATCATCCTTAGGTGATAGAAATTACATTGAAAAACCAGAATCAGCAATGAATAAATAGATATTTCTTGTGCTGAAAGATAATAAATGATGTGGATCTTTTAATGTGCAGAAACTCTAATAGATTCTGAGTAGTCAGTGTACCTAGGTGAAACAGTGGTTGAAAAGAGAAAATGTAACAGCTTCTGTTAATGGGAGGGAGGAAGCAAACCAGTCCTGAGGCTGAATTCTAAATATGTAATTACCTCATTGAGTTGTCCAAATCCCTGGCTAAAGAATACATGGTCACCTTGAAAAAGATTTCGTCCATTACTTTGCTGATAATTGATCAAACCTTAGACATAATAGTCTGTGATCTAAGTGTTCAAGTAATTATTCATTTTTAGGGAAAAATGTAGCTACAGGAAGAAGCATGTGTTTTTTCACTCTGATGTTATAGAAAATGGGAAGAGGAAGTTGAAAAGAGGGTGATCAGGGAGTGGATAAAATAGCTAGGTGTTGCAGGAAAGAAAAAAAAAGACTCTTAGCATTAACGGAGGCAGTGCAGACATAGTGAGTTGACTCAAGTTGTTTCAAGCCCAGATATCTTTCAGTACTTTTTGAAAACTGTTCTGATAGATTCATTTCACAACGAAGGCGGACCCCATCAAACAGTGATAAATTTTTCATTTCTGATCTAAATTTAGAAACCCCTCTTTTGGAGGTTATACTAGTAACCACTTATCACAGAGGAGTAGATTAAGTGTGCATCGGTAAGTAGTGTCAGACTGGTCATCACCCCTTCTAGTGATTCATTGGTGGAATCTAAGTCAACATAGAGGGACTGGTGAATGCATTCTTTTCAAAGCTGTCTTAGTACACGTTTCTCTTCTTAGCTACAGAAGAAAAACAATATGAGTTACCGTTTACAGAATCTCAGACAAGGGCAGTCTATCTTATGTTGCGTTCCATTTGGTACAGACCTGTGGAGTGGTCAGTGGAGTCAATGTGTGCAGACATCCCCGCGCATTTTTGGATAACAATATCTTGGACTATATTTTAAAGCCTGCTTTCCAATCAACATCAATTTTATTTGGCTAAATAACTTTGATGTGTAGTGTATCACATATCACAAAGCTCCTATCTCTTAAAAGACAGGAGGAATATCATTACTAAATTAGATGGGGAATAATAGAGAAATTACTAAGAGGGGGAAGATGTTTTCTCATCTAAGATGCAAAATGAAACAGTTGACAAAATGGGAAAATATCTGGAGGGTTAAATGAACTACGAAAAATGTGAAGTCTATTTGAAACCCTTTTAATTTTTGCAAAACTAAGCAAAGCCAAAAGAATAACTTCTTTGGACCAGGCACCTTACCCCACAACTTTCCCAGCTGTTAAAAAAGAATAAAGAAAAGAAAAGCTGCTTAGACCTCAGTGGTTCCAGAAAGCATGTAACCCTGGTTTGTAACTCAAAGTGCCTTAGGGTTTGACTTTGCTTCCATTTTTCCTCATTGTGTGCCCTTGAACAAACCAGCTGGCTATGTTGTCTTGATTTTCTTACAATAATATCTTCTTTTTTTCAAGAGTATATACTTGTGAACACATTTAAGGAACCTTTGTTTTAATTACTATAACTAGCAAATGTCCATGTGTTAGATTGGATTAGTTCTGAGAGAGCCTTTGTGAGCTTGGAATTAGAATGTAAGCTCCTTGGGGCTTCCCTGGTAGCACAGTGGTTAAGAATCCGCCTGCCAATGCAGGGAACACGGGTTTGATTCCTTGTCCGGGAAGATCCCACATGCTGCGGAGCAACTAAACCCATACGCCACAACTACTGAGCCTGCGTTCTAGAGCCCTCGAGCCACAACTACTAAGCCTGTGCGCCTAGAGCCTGTGCTTCGCAACAAGAGAAGCCACCGCAATGAGAAGCCTGCACACCGCAAGGAAGAGTAGCCACTGCTCACCACAACTAGAGAAAAGCCTGTGCGCAGCAACGAAGACCCAACGCAGCCAAAAAAAAGAACGTAAGCTCCTTGAGGGTCAGAGGCTACATATTATTCATCCTTGGAACTGAGGGCCTACCTAGCACTATGCCAGGGGCCATGGCGCCCTCAAGAAATTCTTATTTTGCTAAACCAAACTGTGGTGTTACTTTGCTTTTTCATAACAGTATAGAATTACATGATTTTCCCCCCAGAATTTCACATTTATTTTAGTATTAGCTTCCTAAATGTTTGTAAACAGTGAATACCAGCATACTTTTTCTCAGATAAATAATTTGCTACAGGTCAAACAACTAATTATTTCCATAGTGGAAAATTAGAACATAGGTTTTTTATAATGGCCAAACCTTCTAAAAAAATATTCCTTTTCTAGTGATATTCAGGCTCTCTCCCTGACCTCCTAATGTAAATTCCATTTCTTCCCCTTTGTTATTAATTTATTTATTATTCTCCTGTAGATCATTTCTAGTTTTCCATGGAAATAGCGAGCCTTTTCCCTCTATGGATATGTATGATGCCAAAGCTCGGTGATGAATTCCCTTTTTTTCAAAGTGGTACTGGACTTCTATCTCAGCGTAACAGGCCTTGGAAGATGGAAAGCCAAGGGAGGCAGAAAATAGCAGTGAGTGCATACTCACCCTGAGCTATGATAAGATACTACCGCTGAATAATTAAAAATTCTATTGTAGAAGAGAAATCACGTTCAAATTAACAGTTGTGGAAGGCTGTTCCAACAAGCAACATATGAAGGATGCAAGAAAATCCTTGGACCAACTCTGTTGCTCTGAAGATCTGAGCAGCTAAATGGACATACAGAATGAAACTGAAGGGGGAGGTTACCCTGGGGTCAGGAGATGTCGAATTTTGAGTATGCTTTTCAAAAGAGGGGACAAATAGGAATCAGCTGAGAAATAGATGGTGATGAGTCTTAGAAGATTCTGTAATGTCATCATGCCATGTACTGGTATAGGTTGTCATCTTGAGCATTATTTATTAACCAGTTTTCAATTTGACATCTTCACATGTGGAATAATGTGAGATTTTTAGCTGATATCAGTAAAGAAGTATGTTTTTCTTTAGCATCAATTCAGGTGACTTTTTGTTGTTCCAGTGGCTTATTATCTAATTGCTGACTTATCCAAGCTTCTTGCTTCTCCTGTTTTATTCTTTCACTTGACTTTTAAGTGGACAATCCTAGTGGGACAAAGGAAGAACGATGAAGTGATGATCTTTCATTTATTATAAAATCGTCACCTATTTGCTTGTACAGAAGTTGATGGAGAAGAAGTTTTAAGAGTTGGCTAAAGTGAGATGTTGGAATTGATTTTGGATTTATCAGCAGGATTTCTTTTTTAGCATGAAAGATGACAAGTTGGCTGTGTATTAGAATTAAAGAATTGTTCCACTGTGAACTCCTGGAGGGTGGGGGTTGTGACTTATACCCCTTACACATCTAGCCCATAATAGGTGCCTATTAACTGCTGTGGAATAACTGTCTGACTAGAGCTAGAAGGAAGCTTAGAGATGCAGAAATCAATGCCCAGGAAATTTAAGGGCTTTCTCATTAGTAACAGAATCAGGACTGGTCCCAGGTCTCCTTACCTTCCATCCACTGTGCTTTCTACTACACCTCATTGCCAGAGGCCATGGCAGTGCTAGCCATGTAGAGCCCAACAGCCAAGCTGGAGGCTGTGCCCAGGGACAGGAAATCGGAGGCAGCTGGGGCGAGAGGGATTTCTTGCCAAATTTGCAAATGTTGGTTGTCAGCAAACCAGAATTACAGAACTGTTTTAGAAAATTTTCAGTTAAAGTGGAATTTTCAAAACCAGTAGCTGCTACTAGGTCAGCAAAGTTGGTTTTCTGGGGACCCAGGGTTCTGCACAGCTGGTAGAGCAGGCTGGTAATGGTGGCTCATGTTGAGGACTTCTGTCTGGCTGAATTGCCTCTGACCACAAGTGCCTAAAATCGTCTACTCCCAGAGATGTTCTCCTCGTCATTTCTTAGGACAAAAACCCATTTTCTCTCTGATGCCTTTTGGCTCACAGAGTGACTTCCAGAGAGACATTTATTCATCTCATCTTTCTGTAGGCACCGACTGAGAATTAGTGAAGTAAGCAAGAGGGTGTAGGAGTGATTGCTCAATGATAAATAATGACTTGTACAGAGAAATAGTATTTCTATTCCTTCAGAGGCAATAGGCATATCTTAAACACTGTGAAGATACTCAGGTGAGTTTATTAAATTTTGAAAGAAAAGAAATAGATGAGGAGTAGATGAGAATCTTGGATGAAGGCCTAGACCTTGATCGTGGAGGATTTTATTTTTTGATATTTAGAGTGGATAATAGCAAAGCAAAATTCATAAAGTGGATCATTTTCCAGGAAAAATGTAGCACTGATTTCTTATGTAATACTTGAGAAAATATCTCTCAGAGAAGATTCTGGATCTAATTCTAGCAAGTGGGCCAAATGTAGTAAGTAAGCTTGAAGCTAGGTGACCTCTCAGATCTAATAAGATGAGGGCATGATGTTAAACAACATGTGGGCTGGCGACTACTTATGAACAGACTGTCCCTAGCAGGTGTGGCATTAGTTAGCTGCTTAAGAAGTTCTTTAGCAAAGAGAGAATTGCAGGATAAACTGACCATCAGAGTTTATAGTTGAAGTTAAGGGCATAGTTAGTTGTGTGAGCTATTTGGGCCAAATGGCCTCTTTTTATCCTGTGGCTCTTTGCTTCCTAACATACAGTAGCATTAGCTCCATCCTTTTAATCACCCTTGTTTTTCTCTTCTGGTGAACGTATAAACTTTATTTCTTGTGGAACTCACTGCATGATAAACATTGTCAACAGAGTCAGTGATCATAACCACATAACAAATTGCCTTTCCACTTGGGCCAACTTGTAATGAAATGATTCATTCCAGATCTCTTCTTCACGGTGACTTGATTGGGTATTGATCTAATTCCCGGTTCCACAGGGTTTTGGACTCTATCTAACCCCAGGCTCTAGTTTGGCTGTGTGGACCTGGATGGTCCTACTGAGCTCCAGCTCTGGGATGGACCCTTTTTTGTACTTGGGAAGACTTTCTCCTTCATGAAATTGAGACCATCTTGTCAGTCTTGAAAGAGGATGTCTTCCCCTACCAGGTTTATATTGAGGAATTAATGAAGACAGATCACCAAGTATAGTGACCTTTTAGGAAGAGCAGTGCTTTGAAATAAAAAAATACTGCCTGCACGCTAATATGTTTTAAGTAGCTACATTCAAATTAATTTATGATACAAGCTTCACAGTCTTCTGTATGCAACATTTAAAAATAATAGTTTTTCAAATAGCAGCTTCTAAAATCTTTGTGTTTGTGTGGTTAATTGCAGTTTCCATAACATTTTCTCACTCATGACTTTGATTCTGACTAGAGTGTCTGCTCCTCCTATGTGTTTCCATGACACTGTAAACTTCTGTTCTGTGATTCCTTGTCTTATAATTCTCTATGTATATTTATCATTTTCCCCACCAGATGGAAGCTCCTCGAAGGCAGGGGATCATGTCTTATTTGCTTTTGTGTCTCTAGAACCTAACACAATGCCAGGTGCATTATATATTATGTAAATATGTGCTGGGCTACAATACATACTGTGGAAAATGAGGTTCCTTACACTTTGAAGATTTTAAATATCCATTTGGGTTTGGAGCATCACAAATTTGAACTGATTAAAATCCAAGTTGTGGTCTCTTTAGTTGCTGATGACTTTTGGAAAAAAGATTGCAAGCAGCGGGCGCTGGTGCCATGTGCTGCCTATGGTAAGCCTTTGATTATATCTCTTCAAACGTGGCCTCTGCTGGTTTAAATTGCTCCAGTTGCGATGGAAAAAGGAAATAGTTACTCTTCACTGTCGTTGTTGGGGGAAATTTAATTTGCTTCCAACCAGAATTGTTTTACTTTAGAATTTATATGCATTAGGGACCCAAACATACGTACACTAAAATATAGACTTAAGGTAATTAAAAACTCCTGTGGTTATTTGGGTTCAGCCTTTTTTTGTTTTGTTTTGTTTTTTTGTTTTTTTGCTTCTTATCAAGTCTTCTTGCCTCTCAATTTTAATTTTTTTCTTATTACTCATGTAATACATCCTCACTGTGGAAAAAAATTTTAACATACAGAAATCAGGTTGTTTTTCCTCTCTTACTTCCCCTATCTTTGGAGTATTATTCTTTCCCTAGCCTTGGTTGCAAGGTGGCTAGTGTCATTCTAGCTATCACATCCAGACAACATAATATCCAGAGGAAAAAAGAGGACATCCCTTTCTGTCTCCTCCTTAGAAATAAACAATGTTTTCCCTAATGATCCACCGTTATGTCTAGCAATATTATTCTCCCATCCTAATGATCTTATGCCTTCCTGAGTAGTCCATTCCTAAACCAATAACTGGCAAGAACAGTAAAATTACCATGACTGGCTTTCAGGGGTTGGCAAACTTTTTTGTAAAGGGCTTTGCCGCTCATCTGGTCTCTGTCACAACTATTCTACTCTGCTATTGTAACAATAATAGACAAAAAGTAAATAAGTGGGTGTGGGTGCGTTTCAATAAAACTTAATTTACAGAAATAGGTGGTAGGCCTATGGGCCGTAGATGGATAGCTCCTGGAGCCTTAGACCGGTGACTCCAAAACATTAGCATGTATCAGAATCAACAGGGAGCTTGTTAAAATATAAGGTCCCACACTCAGAGTTCCTGATTGAGCAGATCTGGCTTAGAGTCAGAGAATTTGCATTTCTAACAAGTTCCCAGTTGATACTGTGTTCAAGATCGAGTTGATGCTGGTTCAATAATAGACCAGGGTTTCTAGATACTTCTTTGTCATGTGTGTGGGAACTGTCCTGTACATTGTAGGATGTTTAGCAGCATCTCTGGCCTCTATTCACTAGATGCCACTAGCCTCCTTGCTCTTCCTTTAGTACAATGACCAGAAGTGCCTGAAACATTGCCAAATGTTCCCTAGGGTACAGAATCTCTGCTTCTCCCTCCCCCTTAGACTTACACTATTCAGATCTATCCCCTGGATCTGGGAATATGTTCATCTTTCCTTGTAGCATTTTGGGGAGCAGTGTCACTATTCTGCGAGGAAAAGAGGGAGAGGAATGATTCTGTTGGATAGGCAACCAACAGTGCTAATCACATCAGAGCTCCTGAGAAAAAAGACCTCACTGACCAAAACAGTCCAGAAAGTGGAACAAGAATACCCATTTTCTAAGATTTTTCTTGAGCATAATATTGACTGCAAAATTGAAGGAATTTTACAGAGAGTTTGGCAATAAATACAGAGGGGTGGACAAATAATATGTAAAACATTCTGTTAAGTAAAGCCTTAGTTAAAGGTGACATCTATATTTTGTTCTTATAGGATTTTTTTCATGCAAAGTCTGTAAAAGAGTTAATGTCATATTTATAAAATTTTGGTTTTTTCAAAAGATCATTAACAGACAATTTATTTTCTATTTTTTATAGTTAAAATGTGAAATGCCTGTTTTTGGTAAATTTATGGGACTTTTGCTTAGGAAGTATTTATTCTTGGATAGTATTTGGGCTAGAACTTCGACTATTTATGTAGGTGATAAAGCATGGTGGAAACCTGTGTGGTTACTGAGCCATTCCTCACCCTTTTCCAGTTCAGATCTGTGTCATAGCAGGTTGTGGGCCACATCTCTCAGGATCCATGTAAGCTGGGAGGTACTGGTAGGAGACCTGAAGGCAGCATGAATTTCGATGTCAGTGTTTCCTTCCTTATCTGCTTCAAGCAGCATCTCATTAGTGGCTGCATTTCCTCCAGGGCTCCAGCTCTCTCTGAACAAACCTGACATTGGTGATCCTGGATCCCTGGTCTCTGATATCTCTGTTTCTTTTCACTATCCTTCCAGCCTGTGAGATAGATGGTAGTAGCTTCCTACTGCTGCTAATCTCCAGGTTACCTCACCACCCAATCTCTGCCTGGCTTCTAGCTCCTGCATACCTATTAAACCCTATATCAAAGTCCTTGAACTGTAAATACTCGAAGTGGTTTCTGTTTCCTCTGTTAAACTCATACTGATGCAAAGCCCAACCACAACTGTCTTGTCATACAGACCTAAAAAATTTACATCTCTGCATGAGATTTTGTATAAATAAAATATCTATTAGAATTGTCAATAATAACCCATATGCTAGTGTGTAACCTTGATAGCTGTTAGTTTCAGATTCTTATAAAAACAGAAAAAGGAAGTTAACAAGTTCACTATAATGGGGACCCTTTATAGCCTAGAGACAAAGAACACTAGTTCTGAAGTTGAACTGCCCAGGTTCAAGTGGGCCATACCCCTTCCTAGCATTGTGGCTTTAAGCAAATGATCTAACTTCTCACTACCTCAGTTTTCTTGACCATGAATTGGTGATAATAATGGTACATATTAGGTCTCAAAGAGATTGTTGGGAGGATTGAGTAATACACCAAAAACACTTTGAGAAGTGCTTGGCATATAATAAGCACCCAATAAATATTAGGTCATCATCATCACTATTGTTGTTAACTTACCCTAGCCATAACTGATTGAGTCAGCCTGTCCCTATGGAGAAAAATTTTAGGCCCTCAAAATAAATTTCTACATGGAATAAGGAAGAAAGTGTGTATCAGAGAGAAAAGTGCATTTGAAAGTGTGCTCCCTGAAATACCTTCTTTTTCCTCCTAATTTGCTTACTGTAAGTCTGACTGCTTTAAAGCATATATAAATTAATATACATACCCACACCTTAATATCTCATAATAGAGATTATTACTTAAAAAAGCTTTTGTGAATGTCAGGACTTCAATTTTCTAAAATAATTTTTATTGGAGTATAGTTGATTTACAATGTTGTGTTAGTTTCAGGTGTACAACAAAGTGAATCAGTTATACATATACATATATCTACTCTTTTTTAGATTCTTTTCCCATATAGGTCATTACAGAGTATTGAGTAGAGTAGCCTGTGCTATATAGTAGGTCCTTATTAGTTACCTATTTTATATATAGTAGTGTGTATATGTCAATCACAATCTCCCAGTTTATCCCTCCCCCCCTTATCCCTTGGTAAACATGTTTGTTTTCTATATCTGTGCCTCTATTTCTGTTTTGTAAATAAGTTCATTTATACCTTTTTTTTTAGATTCCACATATAAACAATATATATTTGTCTTTGTCTGACTTACTTTGCTCAGTATGATAATCTCTAGGTCCAAAATAGAGATTATTACTTTAAAAAAGCTTTTGTGAATGTCAGGACTTCAATTTTAAGAAAAGTAAGATAAGATTCTCCTGATTACATTGGTTTAATTGACCCATGGCAGTTCTGTTATTCACGCAATGTCCTAAAGCTCTGTGAATAAGCAAGTATACATTAGTTGTTCACCATAGATATATTATTGACCATGGGCATTTTAATCATTGAATGTAAGCAGTGGGCTTCTAGAAGAGCCTTAGCTAATTCATTAAAGTTTGTGTGGTCACCACAAGTTGTGCAAACACAAGAGCTAATAGGTCAGGAATAGAAAGAATATCAATTGAAACTTACAGAATGTGTTGTGTTTTGTTTTTATTTGTTTGTTTTCTGGAAGAAGAGAGAAGTCTTCTGAGTGATGTGAAAAAAAAGCCAGGAAGTATTAATCATGACTTGGTAATTATTAAAATGCTCGTTTAAAAAGAAAGTTCTTCTAACTCAATGGTTTGACTTTTTTATGGATTGCACTACTATTCATTTATTCATTAGTCCTAAATTTCTCATAAGAGATCCAAGAAGTTGGAAACATTTCACATGAGATGTGAAAATTTGTTTTATTTGTCTCTTATTTTCTGCTAAGCTCCTAAAAATAGTTGGGTTGCTTGTTAGATTTGTCAAGTATCTTGCCCCAAAGTAAAACTGAAGTGATAACAAAGAGAGAAAAGCATCACTTCCTTCTTTTATTCAAGATTGCACATATTATTTATGAATTTTAATATTAATTGCTATTGTGTAAATTTAAAGAAATTATTATTGGGATTCATTTTGTAAGTAAAGATCATCCCATAAGAGCTGGAGCTGCATGCTGATGTGATGTGACATAAAGTGTGATGTAAGACTCAACTTGCCTTAAAATATCCTATTATTCCAGCTTCAGATGCTTACAGTTTTTATCTCTAAAGTTATTTGTTTTATTTCAGCACTTGTATGGAAAATCCTTATAACATGTTTACCCAGGGAATGTGGCATAGAAAAATCCCTGTGAACACATTTGCTCACATTAGTTCAAGCAGACTGGCTAGTTGTCCTTAACTAGTTAGTTAGCCGTGCCATCTGTCAACAGTTGAAGATTGGTAACACTGATACCTCAGGGTGAGTTGGGTCAGTGAGACCTGGTAGGGGAGTGGTAGAAGAGAGAATCTCAAAGAGAGCTTTGTGAGTGTGAGTGCATTTTAAGTGAAGGAAATCATATGTCCCTTGCTTCAAGCAGCAGGTAGGTTTACTTGACTCTGCTAGAAATTCCAGATCTGTGAAATAATAATGGATGTGGGCCATTAAATATGATGGAGGTGACGAAAGTAGAATATTAAAATTATGATACCTGTGAACCTTTTTTGAGGTCAGAGACTCCAATGCGACTCTGAAAGCTTTGGGCTGTTTCCTCCAGAAAAATACATAAAAACATCTAAAATGTTACTTACAATTTCAGGATATTTACCGATCCCTGAAACCCATTCTTGGGCCCAAGTTACAAACCTCTAGTCTAAATGAAAAGTTAGGATTTTTAGGAAAATGTCAGTTTTTATAATTTTATTATTCATTTGGGAAGCAGCTGGGAGGCACTGTAGTTTTCTGATTGTGGGATTGGCATGGTCATGGTAATTCTTACACTTCTTATAGAATATCTATAGAATTCTATTATATAGAATATAAAAGCTGATGCAAGGTGCAATAGAGTTAGAACTATGTATTTAACTGAAAAAGAGTAAGAATTTCAAATGTTTATCAAGGGAAACAAAAAAGTACATTAAATGTAATTTTGTCTCAGAATAAAAGGTGTTCTTATGGGAAGCTTTGATTTTAGTCAAAACAATCAGGAAGATTTGTTAGCAATTTATTTGTAATTTTTTTTAAATTTGAGAGATGATTCCAGCTTTGTTGTTTGTTTTATTTTTATTTTCATTCTACATAAATCAGAACATGATTCATTAGAGCCACATATTTTGCTTTTATAACTGTAAACCTTCATTTAGACAATCTTATTAACAAGTCTGTGAAACAGTGAAAGTAGATTGTTCTTCCAAATAGACAAGAGAAGCAAAGTTGATATTAGTGGTTTTTGGACCTGTTTAAATATGGTGTTCTTGTTTTCCCAAACATAATTTATTCTTGACTGATAATATTACTTTACTGTCCATTTACTAATAACTGACATTCCTGAAATCAATGTTATTAAGCAAAGCAATCAGTCTGGGTTCAAAGTATGGCTATACAATATAGCAAGCAGTTATGTCTTTTTTGAAGGATTTCAGACCATTGCGTGCCAAGCTTGTTGACTTTTAGCCCTACATGGCTCAGCTCAGGAGGAGTCACAGCATTGTTTTCCTGTGGTAATGCTCAGAGAGGAAAGTCTCAGTAGAGAGTTACCTAATCTCTGAACTTAGAAATAGGAGGAATAGCTGTAAATTAGAAAAATTCTTCTAAATTCTTATTAGGAGCATGCAGTTACTAGTCACAGCCAAATTCTTATCTCGCAGTATTAGCAGCAGCAATAACAATACACTATTACTTACTAATTTTGTACAGGGCTCTGTACTAATTTCTGGGAACACAAAAGAAGGATAAAGCAAATTCCTTAGTTGTAAGGAATTGACTGTTTAAATGGAGAAAGACTTTTGTACCCTCAAAGGTAAATTACAGTATAAGAGAGCATAGACTAAGTTTCAAAATGAATAGCATAGGTAATAAATAAGTGGCAGAGGAAATCTGATCTGGGAGGAGACATTATGGGCTAGGATGTCTTGTCAAAGCTTCTCAGAGGAGATTTTTCTGATGGGTGCCACAAAGTTCTCTGTCATGTATCTTGACCTAATGTTTATCACATTTTGTGTTATCAATTTGTTAGTTGTCCTTCTTGGCCATTAGTGGGTAGATTGCTTAGGGGCAGGGCTGTTGGGTGCATTGTTCTCCTCTGTATCTTTAGCACTGGGGCATAGTAGACGCATAGTAAATATATGTTGAATGAATGTATAAATGAAGGTGATACTTGTGTTTAATTTTGAGGGAAGGGCACACATTTGAGAGGACATAAGAAGGACTTATAGTCAGACAGAAGGGTAGAAGTTAATGTATGGTCGTGGAAATCCTTGAGGAGTCTGGGAGATGATGACTGGACCAAATTACTTGTGATGAAGAGGCTGATATAGGAGAGTGACAAAGTTGAGATTAGGTAAGATAAACACTGGCAAGATTGGGAAGACTAAATATTGTTACTAAATTACTCCATAGCATGGGCAAGATCTCCAACTTCAACATGTATTTCTTTCTTTATAAAATGAGGATATGAACAGATCAGTTAGGAAATACAAATACAGAAAATGATATTTTAGAATTAAATTATATAGTATGATATTTATTGTATAATGTTGATTTAATTAAGCAAACATCTAAAATATCCCATTCATGTGAACTTGTGTATACATCTATACATGTGTAGCTAGTCTTAGAAAGAATTGTCTGAAAAGATGTTTCCCAAAATATTAATAATGGCTCTCTCTAGGTAGTGTAATCTGAGTGAACTTTTTCCCGCTTTTTCAATTTAGCTGAAGTCTCTTTCAGTAACTTAGAGGTGATTTGAGGAGGATAATGATGGTTGGGGTGGGGAGGAGGAAATAAATATGGGGAGGCGTTTTGAAGGCAGAACTGAAAGGACTTGGGGGGGTCTTACTTAATAAAGTGGATCAAGGAGGAATTGTGAGTTAAATATGGTGTTGAGGTTTTGAGCCAGTTGGCAGGGTTAATACCAAAATTGGGAGGGATATGCACCCTGTAGGTTGGGACACTTTTCATTGGAAAATTGGCTTATTAATGTTAATATCTTGAACTATTATGTAAATACATGAAGCAGCAGCTGGAGTAGTAGCTAGTAGTGAACTAGATCAGGTAAAGAAGAGACTGGAGTAAGCAGAGGCTGGTAGTAAATTGTAATTTTTCTACCACAGAGTTCAGCATTCTTGAAAAAACAAATGTCTTCTCAATTCTCGTATTTTCTTGAATAGAATGGACAGGTATGATTTATCCTCATTTTAGAGACTGAGGAATTAAGAATTAGGGAAATGGAGAAACTTCCAGTTATGTTCCAATGCTTACTGAATGGCAGTGGGAGGTTCTTCCTGTTGGGTGCCTACTGTGTTGCCTTGTATAGGAGAAAAAGTCTGTCACTGATGCTCCTGTATCCCATTGTGATTGGCCCTCCTTTGGTTGTAACTCTTTCTTCTTTTTTAATCCAGATAAAAAAGGGCTTTGTTTTCAAAAGCCATGGTGGCCTATTTTTAAAGTTTAACCAATAACATAGATGAGATGCCATGAAGAATGGCTCAAAATAGAAAATACAATTGTATAATTGAGACAAAAGCGATATCCTGGAAATAATATTATGTTTAGTAGTAAGTTTTAGAGCTTCTAATTATACTGGTCTTTTCCCTCCTCTAATTACTAATTTTAGAAAATGTTTCTTTCAATTTAAGAGTTAGTCAGCCTTAAATTTGTCTACTGAAACTATGTTGGAAACCACATTATTTCCAGTTCAGTTGAAATTACATGGTATTAAACCTGTATCTTTCCCGGTTCTATAGACTTTGGCAGAAATGTTGGGATTTAAAGCATTAGTGCTTCAGTGGCTTTCAAAGGTTAAGATCCTCTTGTTTGGGCCATACACACTTTACCATTTTTGTTTCTGGGCTGTTCTGGAATGGAAATGGGATTTATTCATTTCCTTTGGATAAAAGTATGTTATTTATCCCTATTTAAGGGTGGATTAGTAAGCCAGATTCTGGATTGAAATCAAGGGAAGAGGTAGTTTTACATTTTAATCTCATAGCTTGAATAAGTCATGAATTCTAAATGAAGAACAAACACCTTTATTTTCTTCTGTGAGATAGCTTAAACATAGACTGAAATGTTTGATAGCCTGTCTTAAAATAATTTGGTCCTTGGCCTCGGGCAGAAAATCCTTACATTCTATAAAGAGAAGTAGTTACACTCTGTATTGACCTGGCCCAAGATGGAAAAACTGGGCACTTGGCCTTTGGAGTCACCAAGCTCAAATATTTGATTTGATTCATTATGTCCTTCTATAATTGAATTTTCCAGGACTTTCTATCTTATAACTTTTGCTTTTTTCCCATGGCTGTCTTCATTAGTGTTTGAAAACATGGTGTCACTGGCCTATGAAAACAGAGTCACCTCTGTGCCTTCACTGGCATATTTACCTTACCTGGAATCACCTCCAGTCTTCTTTGACAGAAGAAGGTTAGGTTCTCCAACCTTCAGTGAGTCTTTACTAAGAACTCCAGGCTTCATTTATTAAGCTCATCAAGATCATTCCTAGGAAACACTTTGAAGTTTACCACTGAATTCAGTACCCTGTGATATTTCCTTTGGTTTAATAGATGCTAATTTGATCTCAACTCAAACTTTTACTGAGTATCACCTTTAAACTTAAAGACAAGAACCTTCTTTTTGAGGCAAAGTGTCAGGCACATAGTAAATGATCAACATTACTGGCCTTAATAATAGAGAAAAACTTCTGAAATGACACTTATTGGGCTGAGACTTAAATATTTGCTAATGTTGATTGAGCTATTGAGACTATTTTTATTGTGCTCAGCCTGGCATAAGCCACTTAATTTCAGAAAGAAGTTGTTGTTGATTAGTAGAGTCAGCCCAGGAAAGTAGTACCCAGGAAAGTCTAGAGAAAAGTACGTTAAATCAAGGTAGATTTCTCAACAAGTCTCAAACAATCTGCATGGAAATGTATAAAAAAATATTCCTTCATTGCTAGACATGGACCACAGATTTGACTTATCTCTAAACAATACAAAGTTGAGATCACAACCATTTAAAAGATTCTTAATGTTTAAAAAACAGAGGACACTTTTTTCTTGTTTTAGTTTTTTGACTGCTTGTTTATTTTTGTTATTGTTTGGTTTTTCAATAGCAGATTTACCTTCCTAATACCAAGGTCTGAGAGGAGTTTTTCTCCTCAGTCTTTATAAGGTGGACATGGTGTGATATAGAGAATAACAACCTCGACATGAGTGGGAAGATATGGTCAAATTAGTTGAATACATTCAAACCCAAAATTAAACAGTTGATTAGGTGTGAACCTTAAAAAGGCCATCGATTCACTTTACCCAGATTGTTCATTTTTGCCAGTTCTTTGCTGCAGTGGAGATAGCCACTGGAAAAAAGATGAATTCATTCACTGATTGAATCCAGTGTCTGATGATTCATGAATAGTTGGGTGTAATTCTTATGACCACACAATGGTGGGTTGAAGCCTGATTTCCTAACTTTAGAAATTAATCTTTTTTAAGCCCTTTCGGGGGGCGGGGGGTGGTGGGCTATGGTTGGGGAACAACCAAAGTAGTCTCTGTCTTCTCCAAAATTTAGGGACATAATTTAACCTTGCTGTTCAGGACTCTCTGCCAAAGTTGAGTCTGGGGCAGAGTTTCTTTTTTTCTCAGTCTAAATCATCTAGGCTAAATCATTTTTTAGCTTAAAATCAGGAGCAATCTTGGAATAAAGGTACTGTCACAGCACCTCAAATTCATAATATTCAAGTGGCTACAAATGGTCTCCTCATGGATGTATGTGCTGGGGCAGCCCCAGAGAGAACCCCTGGGAAAGGACGTGCTGGAGTGAGGGAGCCTCGGTAAGAGAATCTCCTATTCAGCTGCATGGCAGTGTGCTCCTGAGAAAAACCTGTAAAGAAATGAAATTTGTTTAAATCAAATTCTGTTTTTAGTGTACTTAGAGAGTTGCTGAACATAAAAGGGATTCTGTTAAGAATCATTTCTTTAAAGTGAATAAACTCCTCCAATATTGTGTGATTTCATAATTTTACATATTCAGGGATCCTTGCCTAAGCCAACCAAGAAAACATGATTCATTGTCTTAGCTAGTAATGTCTTTTATTGAGTACAGATTGAGTTTGTGATTTGTTGGGTTGTTTCTTACCTGATGTCTTCATCATGTGAATGTCCCAAGCCAATGACTATATTTTATTTTAGATATTGAAATCCAATACCAGTGTTACAGAAAGCAAAAGATCTTTCTATAAAATTTTTTGATATTGAAAATCCTTTGATCCTCACCTGTGGCTATTGAATGTCCCCTCTACTCCTGTATAATCTGGCAAATCTTTACTCTTAAATAGTATTCTTTGTTTAAGGACAGATGCCAAGGATTCATTGTAATTCATTGGTATCCCCATTTCTTAAACAGTAATCTGTTCCAGATGCTATTATTTCCCGATATTATTTATAGATGCTATATATTTCCAGATACTGATTTTATATTCTTTTCTTGTAAATTAGTTGAATAGAGACCTCAGTTTGGAGAATATTAATTAAGAACATTTGGAGCTGTTAAGTTCCTATTCTTGTAGTATAGTGACAGCTAACATTTATATTGTATCTCACAGTTTACTAAAAGCTATTACATACATTGTTTTAATTGGCCCTTATAATAACTCTGTGAGGCAAGTTAGTATTACTTTGCTACTTTTTACATTAGGAAAATGAGAATCGTCGAGAAAAATAGAATGACTTGCTTGAGCTAAACAGCAAAACTGGGACCCAGACTGTTAAGTCGAAGGCCTGTGTTCTTTCTGTCACATCAAGCAAACTTGAGACAGGTTTTTGCTTCTGGAAGAAGTGGTCTGGGCTATTTCTTTTCCTCTTTTATTCCATGCCCACATTTTGATCTCCTTCATCCCAGTAACTCTGGCCAGAATGGCCAGGTTATATGTCTTGGTCTCTGCCCTTTATGAATTGTGTTGTTCTCAACTGTTACGAAACACCTTATGCCCAACCTGAGAAAGGGTTATGGTAGAGGCTCAGGTTCTCCTATAAAGAAAACACCTCAACTTAATGTCCCAATATCACAGCCTAGTGATCACAGGGAAAATAATAATCAATGTCAGAGATGTGATAGACTGTAAACTATACATGCGATCAGCTATAAAAATTATAAAACTGTGACAGTGAAGAAAATTGCTAAATTTCTGGGAAAATAGAAAGTCAAAACAAAGCCAGACTATGATCCTGGTTTTTTTTTTTTGTTCTTTTTTTTTTGTTTTTACAACTTTATCGGAGTATAATTGCTTCACAATGGTGTGTTAGTTTCTGCTTTATAACAAAGTGAGTCAGTTATACATATACATCTGTTCCCATATCCCTTCCCTCTTGCATCTCCCTCCCTCCCACCCTCCCTATCCCACCCCTCCAGGTGGTCACAAAGCACCAATCTGATCTCCCTGTGCTATGTGGCTGCTTCCCACTAGCTATCTACCTTACGTTTGGTAGTGTATATATGTCCATGCCTCTGTCTTGCTTTGTCACAGCTTAGCCTTCCCCCTCCCCATATCCTCAAGTCCATTCTCAAGTAGGTCTGTTTTATGGAGAGACCAGCTTGAAGATTTCCTCCTTCCTCCAGCCAACTGCACCTGTGCCCCTTATATCAATTTCTTTTTATGCAGCATCTGTGTTTCCCCTTTTTGTGCCATCTCATTTTCTTGAGCACTTGGACTAAATTCACTTCCCGTTCCTAGCTTGTTCCTTGTAGGTAAAGAGTGGCATGTTTTAAATCCTCTATGCCTTAAGAGTAAAAGCTAAGGCATGGAGTTCTGGGTTTAATACACTTTTAAACCTGCCATGTGACCTTGGCATTTTGCATTTTTTCCTAATAAAATGAGGATATAGGTGCTTACTCCACTTGATTTGAAAGCTTGTTGTGAATAGTTAATGAGACAGTGTAACTAAAATTCTTAAGGCAGGATGTGAATGTGCCCTGGTTCTAACACTAACTTTTTATGTGATTTTAGGCAAGTCACTGAACCTCTCTGGGCTTTATCATTTTTTATATATATAAAAAATAAGGGGCTTAAACTAGATGATTTTGAAAGTCTTTTCAAATTCAATTCAGTTGAATTCAGATGAATGTATTGAATATTTACAGTGTCATGAGGTTTAAATAAGGTTGTAGTCCTTGGTCTTGAAGAACATATAATCTAGGGAATGGAGACATGTAAACAAATACTGTTGGGTGATATAGTAAGTGTCTTATGATGTAGCCCTCCAGTTTTGATTCTGTTATTGCTAAATTCTTCTCCTCTTGGTCTCATTAATATTAGAGTTTATTTCTTGTCAGAGGAAAGGAATTTATCAGACCTCTAGATAAGTAGTTTCATATTAAGGAATGGAGTTTGCTTGGTTTTTAGCAGAACATTACTACTAATTGATAATATATGTGAGTGGTTAGCATATCTGAGATACCTTATAACACTCAGGATAGATTTCTTTAAATCAAAATAACCAATTGAAATTCCCATAATGACAAACTATTGAAAAACCTTTGGTCTAGAACATTACAGAAAACCTTGTGGATATTCCTAGTTAAGATTTCTGTTCCTGGGACTTCCCTGGTGGGCCAGCAGTTAAGACCCTGCACTCCCAATTCAGGGGGCCCAGGTTTGATCCCTAGTCAGGCAACTAGATCCTGCATCCCACATGCCACAACCAAAGATCCCACATGCCACAACTAAAAAAAAAAAAAAAAAAAAAAAAAGATCCACAACAAAGATCCCGTGTGCTGCAACTAAAGACCCAGCACAGCCAAATAAATAAATAAATATTTTTTTAAAACCCAAAAGATTTCTCTTGAAAGACATTAAATTTGATTGGGAGAAGAGTCAGCTAGTAGAAGATTGGTCTAGAGATTTGGTCCTAACCCACCCCCCTCTTTCTTAAAATGAATCTGATTCTAACTCTTTGTTGCTGAAGTTGCCGCTGAGTTTTTCTTCAGTAAGTGGAAGGAAAACTTGGATATTTAATACCTTATCAAAGTAGTGTTGATAACCAAAACCTTTCTATTGCTCCTATGTCTGTTCAAGCAAAAGTTGTTATAAAACCAGAGAAACAATCTAACTATCCTACATATCGGTAAACTAAGATGTGACTGGTCAGCCTCATTCTCAGATTCCTGCCAGAATGGATTTCTGACATCCTGGAAGTTTTGTGGTGAGCAGTTCCCCAGTAATGTGTATAATCTTTCATAAAATTGTTTTTTAATCATCAAATCATATATTTTTAAAGATTGCTAAACTCTACTTTTCTAAGGTGTTCTTAGGAGACTTAAAATGATGGCTGCAGGATAAAACACTAGAGAACTGAAACAAAGAACTATTTCCGGAGGGTTCCCAAGCCAAACTGTAATCTTTCCCCTCACTCATGCATGCCCCAAAAGTGCCAAGATGGCATTCTATCCCCAGATTAAAAGTTTCTTCTCTGGATGATTTGGTGTGATATCTGTTATTTTACCCAAATTCAGCTTGTTATCACATTTTTGGATATTAATTCCAAGAATTTAAACAAAAAGTGTCTGTGTGAATCAGTTACTGGTGTGATGATAATCTTTTTCTCTTGTTATTCTCTGAAAATGGATTCCGATTTCTGGTAAATGGACTCTTTTGGAGGATTCTGATTTAACCTCTGACACCTTGGTTCAGCTAAGTAAACTAGAAAGTGAGTTATTTTTAAAACTAGCTTGTAACCCATACCTGTCTCATCAGATACTGTCTTCCATGTATAGTCTATTTCAGCTACTTAGAAGGGAGAAAAAATATGTGTTGGACTTAGAGGGACCTTTTTTTGTTTTGTTTTAATAAAAAATATGTTGATCAGATGTTTAGCCAGGGAACAACGAATAATAATAATATTAATACTTCTAAGCTCTATTGAGTACTTACTGTGTGCTAGGTGTCGTGACAAACACATTTATGTTGTATCTTATTTGATCTTTACAGCAAATGCCTCTCTTTCACAGAGGAGAAAACTGAAGCTTAAAGAGATTACAGGCCTCTCTTAGGGTCAAACCACAGTGAGGGGTGGGACAGGACGAGAGCCCAGATTCAGGTTTATTCATTTGTGGTGCAGCTGATTTCTACTTTGTCATACCTGTTGTAGTTGTTTTATGTTTGAAAAGTTTGTGATTATTGCAGGGATTGCAAACTCAAAGGACTACAGGGCCAGGCAGGTAACAGAGATGTAGATGCAATACAGTAAGGAGTGATGTTCAGGACTCATGAATGCTTTTCTGAGCCAAAGTCATTCAAACGTTCAAATGTGGATTTGTTTAAAAGAAGGGCAAAGGAATCTGTGGGTCCTTCATCCCCAGAAGGTCACCCTCCTTGGTGGGGAGGGGTCGTTTATAGATTTTTCTCATATTAACCCAATAATCATTTGTATACCACTTACATAACGTAGGGGTGTGTGTGTGTGTGTGTGTGTGTGTGTGTGTGTGTGTGTGTGTGTGTGGGCACAGTGTGGTATGCTGGGAAATAGTTGGGCTTTGGAGGTTTTAGTCCTGGTTTGAATATAGGAACTGCTGTGTGATTTTGAACAAGTTGTTTAACTTCTCTGAACCGTGTTTCCTTCATCAGTCAAAGATAATAATTACCCAGAGGGGTTGTTGAAAGGTTTAGGAGTAATATACATGGAGTTCTCAGGATTGTGCCTGGCACATAGTGAATACACAGTAAGCAGCAGCTGTTGTTTTTATTAATATATTTGTTTTTATTGCTAGACTGTTCTTCTCAGGCAGCTGTTAAGTCACGTATATCCTCATCACTTAGCACAGACTTGACATTGTACATTACCTTTGCCAATTTGGTCATGCATAACTCTTAAATTCTTTTCAGTAAGTAATGATAGCCATCAAAATACTTGAGATGAATAAGAATGAGCTATTTCCCCACAACCTTTCTTCCTCGTTATAGTGAAAGTAAGTCTCACGTAAAATTTTGCTACATATGAAGACATTTATTAAATAAACACATAAGCATAGAACCATTCATACTCTAGGCTTGGGGAAGGCTCATCTCTATGTCTTTCAGATACTAGAACATCACCTTCCTGGAAAGGTTCACTTGAGGCAGATAGGACAGTAATCCAAAGCAAGATCCATTTATCCTCATAATGAGCATCAGATAGCTAGAAATTTTCTGCTCCAAAGACAAGACAAAGGATCACTTAGGCTCAAGACTTGGACCATATCCCTTCAGGGTCTTCCTGGATTCTTATATTCTGTTCAGGCAAAGAAGAGTATGAGTGTAAAAATATTCAGCTAATTTACTTATCTTAAATACCATTAATTTTGTCAATGAATCTATTTCTAGCACCCATAATGCTAATTATCAAACCTCTGCACCAGTCAAAACTCATTTCTGACATTCATTTATGGTAATTAGAAAGTCTCCAGTGTTACTAGAGACACCAGTAGCTTAAGTGTTTGTGGTAGACCCCTCTGGCTTGTGAGCTTTGCTTCTGATTGGAATGGCTGTTTTGAGCACAAATGCAGACTCTAGAGCAGCGATTCTCAACTAGTATGATTTTGCCCCCAAGGAGACATTTGGCAATGTCTGGAGACATTTTGGTTGTTACAACTAGGGGGAGGGTGCTATTGACACCCTCTAGTGTGTAGAGTCCAGGGATGCTGCTAAACTTCCAACAGTGCCCAGGACAGCTCCCCATATCAAAGAATCATCTGGCCCCAAATGTCATTAATGAGGAGGCTGTGAAACTCTGCTCTAGAGTGTAGCTTAAGCTGATTCACATGCTTTCATCATATGACCTTGTCTATGATGATGTATTTTAAAGTTAAATTACAGACTTTATAACACTTAACATATAAACTTAGCAGCAAAGACTTGAATGAATTTAGTAATTCATTTTAATACTACATGTGGAAGGCATGAATTTAGAATCTAGTTATTTACTATCTATGGTAGACCCAATAAATAACATAGCCTATAAAAACTTAAAAAAAAATGGTAGGTTCTGGTCTTGTTCACCTGGAATGTAGGGATGGACTTCCATTGCCCAAGTAGTGCTCCTGTAAATTGGCATCTTAATGGACACTCTGCTACTGAGTTATTAGGCTTTTTAATTTACTTCAGTACAGCAAACATGCTGTGAGCCAGAGACTATGGGAAGGGTGCAGCAAACAATAAAATAGTCTCTGACCTGGAGGAGTTTATAGAACTGTAGAAATCTGGCACAACATGTCTTCAACAAAGCCACTTGCAATTATAATGTCCCTACAGCCTATGATTGTAGAGATGCCCATAGTTTTAGTTTCACTTCTTATGAAACCAGGAAGCTCCATTTATTGCCTTTTGTATTATTTCCATGTTGTCTGAGCCATATAGTCCTCTATATGTCTTGCCAGAGTACTACCAGATAGTAGTGGTATAACTATGTTATTTTATCTAAAAAAAGCAGAAATGATTAAAATTCACAGGTGTTCAAGAGAAACAGACTCTTTGAAAAAGCAGATGTTTTAAAGGAAGATTTATAGAAAGAAAAAACTCAACAGTTTCACTTTTTTTTGTGAACATGTCATGCTCACCTCTCAAATTCTGGAACCAAGGAAATGATCAGGAGCATCACTGGCACTGTTGGGGTCTCCAGCCTCTCTTTTTGCCTTTGGGTGGATCATCAGCATGCCTTAATTGATCACACTTAATAATGTGTCAGCATTTGCTAAGGAATGCTCTTAGAACACCTGCCAACTGCCCATCTATTCATCATTTCCCCTCATTGGAGATGGCACTCAAGGCTGTGTGGGTGGCTACATAATTGCTGACATGTCTGCATATAAGAATGTGGCCTGAAACATTCTAAAGTTAGAAACTATTCAGATCAGACCTCATGGTTGTTGTTTTTGGACAGTGATAACTGTGGCATTCTCCAGGGTTTGTAAAATGAGCTTTGACATTGCCAGCCATAGGTTCCAGCTTTAATAGCGATCTGTTCAATGAGCAGCGGTGGTCCGGAGAGCATTCATTCTTCTGTTTACAACTTGAGTCCATTAATTATTATTTTTCAAATCGGGGTTTCACTTGGCTGTAAGTAGATAATTTTATGGAAAGCGGTAAAAATTTGGTCACCTGGTGTTAGGGGGCAGTGGTAAGAACAGTAATCAGGTTTGAGACCAGTTGTATTTTTGGCACTATATTAGCCAAGCACTGGAGTTAGTTTCCCTTCAGCTGGTTAAGTTACATGTCTATTTGGTGAATAAACTTTGCAGAAATAGCAAAATTTGTCTCTCTGTCACTTATAAATGATTTATTGTCTTTTTCATTTAACGTTTTTATGTATCAATGGTATATATTTTAAAAGTCCCAGCCAAAGTCTATATTCCAGCACTGCCTACCTTTTATATTCTTCTGGGCAGAACATTAAAAAAGAAAAAAAAAGTGTTCTACAGTATATAGTATAAAGAAATTTCTCAGGAGTAATTTGTTTTTCTAAAACCAGTTTTATATGAATTCTCAAGGCGTTTGGCAAGTGTAGATTGGTGTCAAGGAAAATTATAATCCTAGACCAGAAAAACCATCAGGGCTTCAAAGAGTCACAAAGATCATACCTTGCTGTTGCAAAGCATCAGGTGATTTAGGCAATTAGCAGGTCTCTTTTTATGAAGATAAATAGCTGTGCAACTGAAGTTTTTTACTGAATGGGTACACTTTCTCAGTTGTTTTAATAGCTACCCCAAATGGTAGCATGGTTAAAAATGTATGCTAATCCTGGGTTTGGTTTAGAAGTTTCAGCTAAATGCATGTTATAGGGGTACCTTAGGTTTTTTACTTCATGTGAGGTACAATAGAATGTAATCCAGTCCCCTATCCTATTTATACAAAATAACATAGTAGCAAGTAGCTAAGAATTAGATTCTTGCTATGCCTCTGAAGTAAAAACCCAAAGTTCTCTTTTATCTAGCTAAAGGTTCAGCACATAGATAATGAAACACTTCTTATATGCTCATCTGGCATTTAAATCATCTCTATGCCCTTTCTCTTTTCATTTTGAACCTTATTTCACTGTTTTTTGGTAAAAGAATAATTCTCTTGGATACAAATTGGATCTTTTCAGCCAAAGTAAAAGTTTAGACCTGGTAAACTTTTTCTTCTTCCTTATTGCAAGGCCTTTGCCATGTTGGAGTCCGCAGCAAATGCCATGACAAATAACATGGTTGAGTAGGAAGCATGTCCTATTTCTTGCCTGCTTCCAAGTCTCCCCCAGATTTAAAGTGTCTTTCTAACCAAAGGGCAGCCATGTGAAGAATAAATTAATTTCAGCAGACATTAGAGCTGTCTGTAGCTTGGCGTTAGACAGCTGTGGCTAAAGGTGAATTGGAGAGATTTTTTTAAAAAGTACATGACAGATATATTGAGGTAGGTCTGTTGTTTCCATGTGACATCACTTGAGTTCCATTCAAATTGGGAGCCTGACAGTACCTGACTGTGTCCAGGATTTAAGAAGTAGTTTAGTATGGCTCCTAGTTGTGCTGGATTTTTAGGCAGACTGACTTTGAGGTTCATCAATTCAACCAGCATTATGGGACACCCACTGTGTACTGAGTACTGGAAAATTGAGGGCATGTTGGGTATAACTTCATAAACATTCACATCACCAAATTTTCTAGTATTTTCAGTGAGGTACAAAGGAAAATCAAACAATGTCTAGCTCCCTGATTAACAAGCCTCAGAGGATTTCTAGAGCACAAGTCATATCAGGCAGAGTTGTGTGTCTGTGCGTGTGTGTTTTAATAGAATTGCTAAAGAAGTCAAAAAGGGAATCCAGTACATGTAACTTACATAGCTTGTAGTAATATATTGAAACAGGGTCTCATGACATTTTACTTTGAAATTGGATTAAACTTGGCTACAGAATGAGCACTGTCCCATTGAGTGACCACACAGAGAGGGCCAGGGAACACTGCAGAGTTATCAGCTCTTCTGCATCGCCTTAGGAGGCGGTAGTTGGTAGTGTGCCTCAAGTACCAGGAGAAAGGTCTTCCTTTTTCAGTGTCATTGTGAGTCTAACAGAAAGAGTAGAATTTACCAGGTGTTACTAAACTGAAATAAGCCTTCAACTATAGGAAATATTAAGAAACAGTAACCAGGAGTGTTGTTTTACAGGTGAGAAAACTGAGTCTGAGAGAGATAAAGTAACTAGCCAGAGGTTGTACAGCTAGTAAGTAAGCATTACCAGCCTTCAGATTTAGATCTAATAGACTCCAAAGTCACATGATCATTCCATCATCTAGAATGTCATTAAGCCCCAGTTGCAATTTGATATAGCTATTAATATATCAAAATTGTTTCTTAAATAAAAGTGCCTTTATTTGTGTTAATTTATCTACCTTTTATGAATTATGCTTTCACAGTACTTTTAACTTCTCTCTCTTTTTTTTTTTTTTTTGTGGTACGCGGGCCTCTCACTGTTGTGGCCTCTCCCGTTGCGGAGCACAGGCTCCGGACGCTCAGGCTCAGCAGCCATGGCCCATGGGCCCAGCCGCTCCGTTGCATGTGGGATCCTCCCGGACCGAGGCACGAACCCGTGTCCCCTGCATCGGCAGGCGGACTCTCAACCACTGTGCCACCAGGGAAGCCCCTCTTATTATTTTTAACAGCTTTATTGAGATATAATTTACATGCATACAATTCGCCTGTTTAAAGTGGACAACTTAATGATTTTTAGCATATTCACAGGGTTATGCAACCATCACCACAATCTATTCAGAACATTTTCATCCTCCCTAAAAGAAATTCCACACCCATTAGCAGTCACTTTCCATTTCCTCCTGTCTACCACCCACCCCAGCCCTAAGTAATCACCACATGCTTACTATGTTTATAGATTTGCCCATTCTTGACATTTCATATAAATGGAATAATACAGCATGAATAATACAAGACAGTCACAAAAAAGACTTTTTGTGACTACCTTCTTTAACTTAGTGTAATATTTTTAAGATTTATCCATGTAATAGCATGTGTAAGTACTCCATTTCTTTTATGGCTGAAGAATATTCCATTATACGGATATGCCATGTTTAATTTATCCATTCATCAGTTAATGAACATTTGAGTTGTTTCTACTTTCGGGCTATTATAAATAATGCTTCCGTAAACATTTTTGAACAAGTTTTTTAGTGGATATATATTTTCATTTCTCTCGGGCATAAACCTAGAAGTGGAATTTCTGGCTTATATGTTAACTCAATGTTTAACTTTTTGAGGAACTGCCAGATTGTTTTCCAGAGTGACCATACCATATTTCCACTAGCAAGGTATGAGTGTTCCCATTTCTCCACATCCTTGCCAATACTTGGTATTGTTCATCTTTTTACTTCTCTAATTTAATTTTCATAATCCTATGAATTAGTCAAAGAAAAACATTCTTACTGGTATTGTATAGATAAAAGCTGCATTAAATGAGAAACTCAGTATGTGTACAAATAGAGGGGAAGAAGTGGATGGATAGATGGGGAAGGAGCATGGATAATTCAAAATAAATCATACAAAAGTAATTTAAAAGTTTTTGCATCTGACACAGCTATGAAGGTTGTTAGAGATCATATTTCCCACCCCTACATTTTAAAGGTGATGAAACTAGAGCCCTGAAAAGGGAAGTACATTGAACACTGACCTAAAGTTGTTTAGTAGGGAAGCCAGGACTAGAATCTCTGTCTTCTTGGCTCCCAGGCCATTGCCTGTTCCAGCACAGCCTATTGCATTCTGTCCTGGGGGATATATAAACTCATCCATATCATAGGAACTCCATTTTCCTAACTCGTTCATCCATGCTGACCTTTGGTTAAAATAAACCTATCTTAATTCGTATGAGGTATTGGAACATCAGCAAAGCTGAAACCTCCCATTGGGAAACTTTTGATAGAATTTGTTCCACATATTGCCTATGATGAAACTGATGTGCAGAGAGAAAATTAATGCAGGCAGTGTTACTTGGTGACGTTTCTTGGGTCAGATTGCTTGGGTGTGAATTCTGGCTCTGTCACTTACTAACTGCTTGACCCTTTCTGTAATTCTGTTTCCTTATTTTTTAAATGAGGGCAGTACTAATATCTACCTCATAGAATTGTTTTGAGAGTGAAATGAGAGAATCCCTGTAAGGACGTTAGCACAGTACCTGGCTCCTAGAAAGCCCTAAGACAATGTTAACAATTATTGTTATATACCATCAACTTGCTCAGACCATGGAAAACATTGTATTCTATGATTTATAGAAAATAAATCAATCATTCCTTTTAAAAAAGTAGCTTCACTAAAGGAGCAGGCCTAGGAAATAGCTGTTTTCTAGTCTTCATAATTTTGAGTTATATAGAACATAATTAAATTCCCTTTGTTAAGAGAAAAAAACTTACTGTGTTAACTTCCCATCCTTTACAAATTATGAACTAATTTCCTTTATGCTGTAACTTCGGGCAGAAACCAACCTGGAAATTTCAACCTGTGTTAAAAGCCCCAACAATGGGAAAACTTAACTAAAGCACATATACCTGTTATTGCTACAGTATATTAGTAGTGTTTTTCCTCAGTGTTTTTGTTTGATTATCAAGATAAAAATCCACTGGATTACTTTATGGAGCCAACTGTATACTGTTTGTGTATCAGTGAGAAGAAAGGGCACCCAGTGGGGAATCAGAAGACAGGATTAAAATCCCTGCCCTTCCCTGCCCTAGTTCATTACCACAGGCAGTATGCTCATCATTTGAGCATTAAGCTCATCAGAGCTCTAAGCTTCTGTTTCCTCATCTGGAAGTGGAAGCCAAGGTGATCAACGATTTTCATCTCAGAGGGTATCATGAGGACCAAGTGATAACCTGAGTATAACAGCACTAGCCCAGTGCCTGGTCCACAGTCAGGGCTCAGTAAATGACAGCTAAACAGCGATGTAGTGGGGTTCTGTATGCCATATATGAGATTGGGAGCCAGATTCAATGGTCAGTTTAGGTGAAGAAATTGGACATGTCTGTGTTCACATAGTATGATTCATGTCTACTTTGCTGTTGCTGCTGCTGCTTTCCTGTAACCAATTTTAGAGCCTATCTTGGCAGCTGGAAGTATTTGGGATTAATTTCACACTCACTTTATGAGTTGAGCGTTTTCCTGCAAGCAGCTCCCTGGGCCTCTGCCTCATTACTTTGGCATCAATTGATATGGCAGTTGGATAGAGATGTCCTTTGGGGTCTCCATTTTATTTGGAATCCTTCAATTTGAAAAAGCAAAACAAAGGCCATCAACACATTGTGCTTGAAATCGTTAGCATTTATTTTTTCCTAAACCTCTCCCTTTCTGTAGTTCTGTTGAACGCCAGGGAACACACATCTTGTACAGCCAGTGATGAGCACTGAAAAATCACTGTCCCTCAAACGTAAGCCCTAGCAGCTGGTTGGCCTCATTTCTCCATTCCAGGTGAGCTGCGAGATCCTTTAGGCCCTGGTCAGACAGATCTAAATCTTGATGGGTCTAGTTTTTCCATCCCTTTTTACTATGTTAATTCTGCTAAATTCATTTGGCTCTTGTGGAGAACAAAGTAAACTTGGCTACGTGTAAAACTAAATTGAGAACATGGAGATCTGTTTAGTATTTCACGCTGGCCAGTAGGTCAGGAAGATTTTCCTTGGGGGTAATTTACATAAGGAATTGTTTATCCCATTTCTTTCCAATTTCTGTGACCATTTGGGGATAGCAGACTCTTTCCACAATGGCACAGAAATATATCCAGCGAGACTGAAACTTAGAGAAACGATGCTTCTCCAGGATTGATGTATTTTGGGTCTTGCTCAGGAAAGGTCCTGTGGCTTGGGCTGCTGTCTCACTGAGAAGCCATTCTTCCACCACAGCTGTGTTTAGCAAGTTGGGTGGGTCCACGAACTGACATGCTGTTACACTTAGTAAGAATTTTCCCTTGATAGTGAGGAACGTGCATAAAAGCCTCACTAAGTCCCAGCAAATGCTCTAAATGTTTGCTGTGATCTGATGGCTACTTAGAGCACAGCCTCCATCAGATAACACCCATACTCAGAATAATACTCCGTGGCTCTCCAGTACCTGCACACTCTTCGCCTTGACATTTTGGTTCCTCTACAACAGTTGCCCAGATGACCTTTTTTTTTTTTTTTCCCCCCCCCGGTACGCAGGCCTCTCACTGTTGTGGCCTCTCCCGTTGCAGAGCACAGGCTCTGGACACGCAGGTTCAGCGGCCATGGCTCACGGGCCTAGCCGCTCCACGGCATGTGGGATCTTCCCGGACCGGGGCACGAACCCGCGTCCCCTGCATCGGCAGGCGGACTCTCAACCACTGCGCCACCAGGGAAACCCCAGATGACCTTTTTTGTCTCATCAAATGCTCTTCCCAAACTGGAATATTTGCTCCTTCCCGAACAAGCAGCCTCTACATTTGTGCTCTAATGCACTTGCTCAGGTTGTTTCCTTCACTTTTAAGGCCCCCTTACCCAATATCTGTTCTTGAGGACAAATTTCAGGTACCTCTTCTCAGTGGCATGCTGGTAAATATTTACCAACTGGCTGTTTGTGAGGAGCAGGGTGGGTGGGAAGCCTAACTTTGTAACATTTGTTGATTTGCATGTTGTAAATACTTCCACCATGGCTGATTTCAAGCTTCTAGCATGAGGTCAGTGAATGTGGAGTTGGGAAGAAATGGACAGTAGCTCACCATTGCAGAGTGTTGCCAACATACAGATGCAACAGGCATAAATAACCTCAAGGGCCTAGATAACAGTAAAATAATTAGGAAGTAATGCGTTTTGAGTATTTATTACTTTTGTTTTCATGTAACTTATTTTTTAAGTTTACATAATTTAATTTTTAGCAATGGCCATGTTTAACAACTGGCTCACAAAATTCCTGAAAAATGAATAATCAGTCCTTTCTCCTGAGCTGGTAGGAGATAGCTGAGCCTGGTCCAGTGGCCACCGCGGCTTCTTCCACCTTTTCCTTCCCAAGGCCCTCCACACTCACTAGTAGTTAGGCCCTTCTCTGAACCTATAAGGTGCTTCAGGTCTCATGCAGGCTTCAGAGTGAGAGACTCCAAGTCGAATCCTGGTTTCTCGTTTACTAGGTGATGGTCAAACTGGCTACTTAATTTGCAGTTCCCAATGCAAAATGAAAATGCAGCACCCTTGTTAAAAGGTAGAAGAAAGTGCTATTGAAATAGCTACTAAAATATAAAGTTCTTTCCTTTCTTCATTGGTATCTCTTTCACACCTTCTGGTGGTGCTTTTATTTCCTATTTAATGTTATTTCAAGTAAGGAAAAATTAAAATTTTAAATTGTTAGCATGAATTCTATGATTAATCTTTATATTGTGCAATGCCAGTTTTAAATGCAAATGTAAGAGCATTTAACTCTCTGAGTTAATGAGCATATCTCCTCTGATCATGTGCATGGTCCATTATCCTATAGACTTCACTTACAAAGCACAAATTCAAAAATAAAGTTATTAAGACTTTCAAGACAGAGACAACAGGGCCTTAAGCCAAGCATGGAGCACTTCTAAGCACAGACACAGTTGGCACACCCTATGTACAGTATTGGGCACATGCCGTACATCTGCTGAGCCTCAGAGGCCTCATCTATAAAACAGAGATCTTGCCAACTGAGTCTCAGTGGAGGCGTGAGGATTAAATGCACTGATACCTGTATGGCACAGAGCAGATTGCTTGGCATACAGTTCATGCTCAATTAATTGGAGGGTTTATTATTAACATAATGATCATAATGTTAGTGGTATTCTCCTCCTTAATAGTCTATAAGGGCCTTCCCTATATTGGCAGTGTTTGCCTCCTTGACCTATTTTCCTTTTTCCATTATAAACTCTTTGAAGATGGAGGTTATCTCTGTTGCCATTCAATTCCCTGTAGTGCTTCCTGCACATTCTTGCACATCCCTGGCACTCAGGAGGTGTTTATCATCTTGATTTTTGTATGATTTGGACTTACTGACAATAAGCATCTGTGTCATAATATGATGGCCCCCACAGTGAGGCTTAATTGATAACATTCACAGGAAGAAAATGAAATTAAACTTAGATTTTTAACAGGAGTTAGTTGTAATCATGGTGAGGGTTGGGGAAGCAGATGATTCCAGGTGTTTTGGTTTAAGGAAAGTGACTTCTCCATCTCTTCGAGGGGACTTCTTGAAGTAATGGGGAAGGGATGAGTTCCAAGCCTCATTTGAGTAAAAGAGGCCCCAGGGATATTAACTCTGGCCAATAGTAATCTGCCCCTTAGCTAGCTTCTTTCACACTTACTTTCTGTGCTGCACAATAAGGACGTTATTACAGTAATGCTTCTTTCCACTAATCGGTTGTGTATGTATGTTTCCTGTCCAACAGATTATAAGATCCTCATGGGCTACAGGGTATCATGTACCTTTGAATGCAAATGAAAAGTAGCACAGTAGTAGGCACTCAGTAAGCAGTGTGCTTTATTGTTAATGCTTACCTAGGTCCCAATGCCCAGGGCTCCCTCTAGAGCTGAATGTGAATTGTGATTGCCTTTCATAACTCCTGCAAGTGGCAAGGAATCCTGGTTTGCCTGGGATTGTCAGGCAAGGGCCTTCAGGTGCTTTGTCTTTCTCTAACCTACATCTCTTTTCCAGTGTCTCCCAGATACTCTGAGGACTGTCCCCTTATAGCCCTTCTCCTACATGGAATTTGGGAGACCACACAGCTGCAGACTATACTTGTTTGACTGATGATTTTTTAATAGGCCCTTTGGGCCAGTGTCAGTAAGCCGTGAAATATCACCAAATGGATCATCTGCACTAGACTTCTGAAACTCATCTGAGCTCTAGTCCCTCAAGCTGGTGGGGACTTGTAGAAAGGAGCTTACATTGCCCCGGCTTTTGCTATTCTAGTTCTGGGGGCTGTCAGGTGCCTTGAGCCTCTGGGCCAATCAGTTCATTACTTTTAATGAGCACAAAATTCACCAAGACATTAAAATAAAATAAAACACCAATGGGCTGTCTTCAATGTTCTATCCAGTTGTTACTTTAGTTCTTTTTTCCACAGGATTATTCAAGAGGATGAAAAAAGAAAAAAGCCAATTCTACTCACTCCTACCAATTTTATCCTAAGTAGATTTGGCATTGTAAAGCTAACACGCCCTGAACATTTTTTTCTTTCAGGTCCCTGTGGGCTGGTGCCTGACATTTGTGTTAAAAATGACATTGCTTGATTGGTCAAATGTTTGAACATTATCTACCTTTTAAATATAGTAAAGAAATATTGGATATTCCAATACCATGTCAAAAGTAACAGTCAGAGGAAGACAGTTATTTTCTGAAAAGGGTATTATGAAGTTATTATTTGAAATTCCAAGGTAAATGCAGTTACTTTGATAAGAATTTTTTAAATTGATCAAGAATTTTTTAAATTGATCAATCTCTGTGATTAGTAATAATGACCATAATAACTGTATTAGAGGTTACTTATATTATCATATATTGTAGAAGGTGAATCGATGGTGAAGCAGACACTGAACAATGTCCCCATTAAGCTGATTTCGTGGATATTTTCATCTCTTGGCCATATGGATTTGGAATTACTTTGGGTATTTTTTTAAAAGAAGGAAGCGAACAGATGAATGATAACTCTTTTATTACTCAACATAGCTTGTGTTTGTGGAAGACAGAGTTCATGAAGTTGTTTTAAAGAAAAACAAGAGTGTGCCAAATGTAATTTGTTGAGGGCTCAAGAATTGTGAAATTATCCCTAACTGAAGTTTGTAATTTCTGCAGGTAATCGCTCTAGCAGATGCAGTAGAGGAAAACCAAGACAATCTGTTCCAGTCATTCACCAGGCTGAAAAGTGCCACCCATTTGGTGATTCTGCTGATTGGGCTGTGGCAGAAGCTTAGCGCCGACCAGATTGCTATCCTGGAAGCGGCATTTCTGCCACTGCAGCAGGACACTCAAGAATTGGTAAGGACCCACAGGCCTGCGGTGGTAACAGCCAGTGTTATTGAAAAAGGTTGTGGTTTTAGGAAGATATCACACGGCTATCATGTTTTCTAAGGTATCAAATGAAAGCTTGGTTTTGTTTTTTTTTTTTACCCAAATCCTGTTTTCCTTTTCTTCAAACCATAATAAAAATGTCAAGTAAAGGCCTTTTTTTTCCTAGAGCTATTTAAAAAATAGGTATATAGTCCATTTTTATGTGGTATCCAGTCTATTTTTTATATACTCTTCAATCACTTAGAAGCCAGGGAAACAGTCATTTGACCACCAAGGTGATGGCAGTAAACCTTCAGATTATCTAATCCTTTCCTTTTCCATGAGAGAAAACAGTTCAACCATTTTAATTTGCTCAACGTTCTTAAATTTAAGTGTCACTTCAAGGGTTAGAGAGAACTGAGGTAGCCTCGCTGAATGACAGGGATATTTTGTTACATTTATGTAATTCTTTATATGTAGTTTATAAACTCTTTTACTCTTGATCCTTTGAATAGGCAGTTTAGAATAAAAAGGGAAAAAATGGGGGTATGCATTTGGAGTTTTTGGTGAAGGATGATATAAATAAACATCTTAGATGCTTTGAATCATTGAGGTATGTGACTACCAGGTGCTGTTAATGCACGCTTTTATTTACAAAGAAATAATGTACTTCTTTGAAATCAGAGGCGCTTGAACTTATTTTTTTGTATTGGAGGAAACCGTTTCAACAAAAAAGTCATTTCAGATCCATTTTTAAACGCGGATGTGAAAACATTGTACTAAAGATAATAGTACTAAAACTGAAATTTTTGGGTGTTAACTAGGTACCATGTTTTCTTTTAAGTGTTTCACAAAGATTATCTCATTTAATCTTAAACAAGGACCTATAATATAGTTAAGGTATTGTTTTCATTCCTATTTTTCATATGGGAAAATTTAGGCTTTGAGAGTTAAGTACCTTTCTGAAGTTAGTGGGTGGTAGAGCCAGAATTTGGACCAGAGTCTGTCTGCTTCCAAAGACATGTTTTTAACCTGTATTAGCAACAAAGTCATGAACATGATTTTGAAAATCACAAGCTTTGTCAGTTGAATCTAATTTTCTACAGTTGGGTCAAAGGGTTGTCAGAATAAAAAAAAAATCAAGCTATATTGTATATCCTTAACAAAACAGTAAAAATAAATGAGAAAAATTTTAGAGTACACATTATTTTTAGATTGATAAAATAACAGCTAAAATCGACCTTTGAGAAGCTAGAAATGTACACTGTAATAATAGAAAATAAAGAATAGAATGGTTAAGATTATATATATATATTTTTTTAATTTAATTTTATTTATTTTTTTATACAGCAGGTTCTTATTAGTCATCAATTTTATACACATCAGTGTATACATGTCAATCCCAATCTCCCAATTCATCACACCACCACCTTCACCACCCACCGCTTCCCCCTTGGTGTCCATACATTTGTTCTCTACATCTGTGTCTCAATTTCTGCCCTGCAAACCGGTTCATCTGTACCATTTTTCTAGGTTCCACGTATATGCATTAATATACGATATTTGTTTTTCTCTTTCTGACTTACTTCACTCTGTATGACAGTCTCTAGATCCATCCACATCTCTACAAATGACCCAATTTCGTTCCTTTTTATGGCTGAGTAATATTCCATTGTATATATGTACCACATCTTCTTTATCCATTTGTCTGTCGATGGACACTTAGGTTGCTTCCATGACCTGACTATTGTAAATAGTGCTGCAATGAACATTGGGGTGCATGTGTCTTTTTGAATTATGGTTTTCTCAGGGTATATGCCCAGTAGTGGGATTGCTAGATCATATGGTAATTCTATTTTTAGTTTTTTAAAGAACCTCCATACTGTTCTCCATGGTGGCTGTATCAATTTACATTCCCACCAACAGTGCAAGAGGGTTCCCTTTTCTCCACACCCTCTCCAGCATTTGTTGTTTGTAGATTTTCTGATGATACCCATTCTAACTGGTGTGAGGTGATACCTCACTGTAGTTTTGGTTTGCGTTTCTCTAATAATTAGTGATGTTGAGCAGCTTTTCATGTGCTTTTTGGCCATCTGTATAAGATTATATTAATAAGAATATTAACTATCAATATCACTACGAACTCAGATTTAGTAGTCAAAAAGACTGGGTGGCTTGAGGTGCTGGTTCCAGCAAAGTCCTTCTGGTCAAGCTTCTTAGCTGATCTAAATCTCTGCTTCTGTAGCTCTAAAATGGAAACAATTATGTTAGCTGTCCAATAAATTGTAATAAGAATTAAATGAGGTAATTGGATAGAGTGCTAATCATCATTAGTAGTGGTTTGTCTACTTTATGTGTATTATTTATAGTCCTCACTAAAGCCATGCAAGGTAGATATTACTACCTTTTCATGGTGATTTGTCTCCTCGACTACACTTGAGGGCAGGAATTATATCATACTCATTTTTATATTCTCAGTGCCTGGCACAATGCCTGACCATAGCGCAGTTGATATTTGTTGGGGTGAATAAATGGAGATAAGGGTGGAAGCTAACAAGAGGTGACTTGGCAGAACAGATGCAGTGGATCGAGTCTGGAGCGTGAGAAAGCAGGGCAGGGCCAGCTGTATAATTTACGAGGTTGAGTGCAAAATGAAAATGCAGATCCCTTGTTCAAAAAAGTAGGAAAAAATGTTAAAGTGCTGTTAAAACAAGTACTAAACACATAGCTTTTTAGTTTCTGTAGTCTCTCTCTCATTGTGGTATTTTTGTTTGCTATTTATTTATGTAGTTCTAAATAAAGAAAAATTTAAAGAATTGCCCCAATTATACAATATATACAATACATATACAATATATGCAACTTGTATTTTGTAGCTCATATACATTTTGTTCTTGTGGAACTGCAGAATTGCTGCACAAAACTTAACTGTCTTTATTTCACTTCTTAACCAGTGCACATCTACCAACACTCTCTACCTTCAGCTTCCTGCTAAGTAAGGAAGGACTGAAGGGAAAGGAGCTCTGTGTCACTCCATTGCCCTTTCTTTCTGTGTTATCATTTTCAGTGTAAGTGGTTGGTTAATACAGGGAAGTAACAGGAGTGTAGTGGGTTTCCTTAGTCATTCCTGTTTCTTTGAATCTATTGCCTTCTTTCTTAATTCAAAACAAGTTCTGGTTCAAATGAAAAGCCTCTCAGGGCTGTCAGTTCCTTCACTTAATCAGTCTAGACAGAATAGGCCTTCCTCCTGCTTATTTTGAGTCTCTGTGAACTCCCACTCATCCTGGGGCCACGGGAATTCTGAGCTATGGGGCTGTATGTGAATGGGGGGAAAGGAGGGAGGAGGCATGCATATTGCACATATTTTCCCCTCTCACACGTGCTTCATTGTCTTATCAGACTTCACTTACAAAACACAAATTCAAAGATTAAATTATTAAGAATTTCAAGATGATGACAACAAAGCATTAAACTGAGCACAGGGCCCTGTGCAATTACACAGCTTGCATGCTTCTGAAGCTGGCCCTGAAGCATGCCTAGACCCAAAGGAAGAATTTCCTAGAAATAAACATTCTCAAATGTAGGAATTGAGTCCCAAGAGAGACTGTGGTATTTCTGACTCCAGAGATCTTTAAAACAGCTTCATTTGCCAGGAGTATGTAAGTATGCTCATCCCTGTAGGCAGGTGAATGGACTTAGCATCTTCTCAAAGCTCCTTTCTACCCTGCCTCTGTATTCTCTACTGTCTTACCTCCCAAATCATGTAAGAAAAAATTACTTCAACTCTCTTCTGAATTTGATGAGATTAGAAGGTGTGTATATTTGTTATGTCTATCGAAGTCATTAATGAGACAGGACATTTGATAAAAACATAACTTGGATAAGAATGAATCAAAAAAGACATTTTAATACTGCTTGTTATGCTCTTCATCTTTAATTAGGTTGTGGTATTCACTTTGGACTTATACTATTGAGACAGCTTATATATCTTGAGAAAAAAAGGAATCCTTTTTCATTCTTTAAGACGTACGCATGCAGTATGTGGTTTTGACATGCTGGTTCACAATCCTCCACATTATGCCTTTAGACCTCACAAATAAATGTTATGTGATGGGTATCCCGCTGAGATGTGAAAATGAAATATGCAAACCTGAAATAACTTGGAAGGAGGGTGAGGCGGGGAAGAAAGGAGTCTCTGACCAGAATGTTGAAATATATCCCATATTGAAGTTATTATGATACCACAAAAATCTGAATGTAATTTAGACGGTTTGGTTGAGGGTGGATGGCAGAATACATTGTGAGAGGGAGAACTTTAGACATGTGGGCAACATTTTCAGAAGAGACTCTCAGTTCAAGGTCAGATGTCCCCACAGTATTGAGAGGTAAGAGAAAGTGCTCAGAAGATGTTTTATTTACGGTTCAAACAGCACTGCATAATGGTTTGTTGTGTTGTTATTTAGATGGCGTGTGTCACAAGACAGGCTAAATACCATAGTCAACTCTGGAATATTTTCTTCTTAATAGCCTCGGTTTCACAAAGCAAAAATGTTTAGAATTCACTATTGCTAAGGAAAGGTAGTGTTCTTCACACTATATTATCAGTATTAAAAAAAATACCATCCCATCTGGAACAGAATTCAACAGTGTTTTCTTTGATCTGTCTCTTTAGTAACACTTTTCCATTTTTGCCACTTCTCAGTACTTTTGGAGGGCAAATAAATGCTGGTGTTGCTGACTATTATATGTGATTTTTTAAGTTGCTGAAAGTTATATATACCAAATGTGTTTTTGTAGGGATACTCCCTATCACTTTAAGAAAAACGTTAAATGTTTTATTTGGCATCTCTAAAAAGAGGTCATAAACATAGTTCTATCGGTGGATTTGATAATATAGTATTATCCCTATTGTCTTCCTGTGATGCTGGAGAAGTTTTACCTAAAATAATGTTCTATCGGAGTACCTGTTAGGGAAACTCTAAAATGAATTTTCTTACTTTTCTGAGGATATTTCAGAGTATTTGGATCCTTAATGCAGAATTTAAATATGCCTCTACTGACCCTCTATCCACTTGAAGCTCTATGGAAAATACAGTCTCCTTAGACTTACCTAAGTAAGTCTACTAAGGTCAATGTATTACTGGTTTGAGCCTGAGAGAGTACTTAATTGTGATATTACACATCTCCCCCTCATTATGCTGTACAGAAGCCAAAAGCTGCAAAGCTACACATACCTCGGGATTGGCCTAAGAGGAAAAATCTTTTATCCAGTTCATTTATCATCCATTTTTTCATTCAATGAATATTTATTGAGCACGTGCTATGTTTCAGGCAGTGTTCTAGGCACTTAGCATACCTCAGTGAACCAAATAGACTTGGTACCCATCCTTTGGGGATTTACTTCAACATTACAAGCAAACATATTCTAGTCATATTCTGTTGTAAACATATTGGCTATCTAATATGGTAGCCACTTGTCATATGTAGCTATTTAAATTGATATTTAAGTGAATTAAAATGAGATAAAATTAAAATTTCAGTTTCTCAGCCACACTAGCTGTATTTCAACTGCTCAATAGCCGCATGTGGTGTGTGGCTACCACATTGGACAGTATAGATACAGAATATTTCCATCATTGCAGAAGTTTCTGTTGCATAGCACTATCAGTCATTAAGAGGGAAAGGGTTTTTTTCAGTTGAGTTAATAACTTAAGCACATTTTAACAAATTAGTGAAAGCAGGGTAGGATACTGACATTAAATGATGCCATGGTGTTTGCATTAGCAGCCCTTATTTCTGGTATTCTGGGATCAGCCTGGTCATTTTCACAATAACCATATATTCTCCCAGGAACAAGAAACTTCTCTAGGGAGATGTGTGCATCTGCATAAAGGAGAGGCAAGAATCTGGCACAAGGGCTGCTACTCCCCCTTCATATGGCCTTGGTAGACGTTATAATCTTCATAGACTCTTTCCTGTTGAGCTGACACCATGGCCTCAGAATCCTTTTGAATACAGCACTCTAGGTAGTTACTGTCCCTTGGAGTTGGTATGTGGATGAATCCTTTTTGCCCTTCCTGATTTCTATACAGATCCGCTTCTTATTTTCCCAGTAAACAGCTTAGATGACTAAGATTCTGTACCATGAAGTCCCGCAGATGGCAGGAAAACAAGGAGAAGCAGTGTTGGTATTTCCAAATGGCTGTCTCAAACTTCTTCTGCTCTAAATGTTCATGTGTTCCACCTGATTCCAGAGGAATCTCTAAAGAAAAGAGCAACAGTGCACGGTTTGGGGACCCGATTACGTACAATCTTAAGAGTTGGAAGGAATATTGGCACGTTGCATAGCATCTTGCCTTTTTCTTTTCTTTCAAAGTGCATTTAATATCTTTAGTAGCTGTTATCTGCTATTTGAAAAAAGAAAAGCTTTATTGTGTCCTTTAGGGGTTTAATAGTTACCTTCCCTAGTACTGAACTTTAAAATCCCCTGGGAAAGTTAAGATGGAAATTTACATCAGTGGGGGAAGGAGATTTGGACCTTCAGCCTTACTTTTTGATTGATTATTCCTTTTACAAACTGATACGGAAAGAGAAACTTATTTTTAACATTTTCAACGTGGTTCATGTGAGAAAACAGATGTTTATAATAGGAAATCCTATTGTGTGGAGGGACTTATCAAGACTCACTTAGAAGGCTTAAAGACTTCTACGTCACAGGTCAGATTTGATGCAAGGGCCATTGTGCCGCCTGTCTGGATTGAGTGATGACTGAGATGGCTAATCATTACTATTATTAATGACCTCTTCTTAAAAGGCAAACAAAAGGAGGAAGTCTGGTGTCAGTATCAAGCCTGCCTTTATGACTGCTAAAGTATCATCGCAATTATAACTGTCTATGGGAACATAGTGCAGAAAGTAAATATTTTGGTAATTCCCATGATCTTAGCCAGCAAGATAAACATGAAAGAATTAGTTTTATGTTCATAATGGCCGCATACTCTGTGTTGTTGCTAGTTAGGTGCAACTGGTGTTATGTAATGTAATACTTGACTAGAGTTTAATATAATGTATCTCCGAGCTTTTCTGATGACCTGCTTGCAGTTTTAAAAACTGAAATAGTTGAAATACATCAGAATAGGAGCCAAGTAGAATACATTTACAGGTAGTGATGTGTAATTTTTTAATCTTTCCTTATGTATATCAAATATGTAACAGCGCTTTAACGGACACATTTAATATTATTCATGCATTTAAGAATAAAGAGACTAAGTAAATGAACAAAGAATTGATAATTTGAAGCTCCACTCTCACTGTATGTGAGATCCTTTGTGAAATAAGGTGTGATTTAATTATAAATAAGTAAAATAAGTAAAAATCACGCTACCACAGTGAGGAAAATAATGATCATCGCCTTCCTTATAATGCTTACCAATTTGATTCCTGGCTGGAAGTGTATTTGCTTAGTTCAGTTTCCTTAAAATACCTTTACTGTGCCTAATTTGAGTCTACTAATTACAAAGAGATGATTTTGCCATTTCTGGGACCTTGCATTCTTTTACAAATGTACACCTGGAAATTGGTGACTCTTTCCTCTAAAACCGGTGCTCCCTCTTCGCTGTAACCACACGCAGAGCTGCACCTCCAGGTTTAGTCAGTCACCCTAGCCTACAGTTGTTCATTTGGAAATGTTTCTGGGAACCCCCCTTGGCTTGCGTCCTTGTTATTCTACCTGGCTTTCTGTGGTGGCATTTGAAGTAGCCTTTCTACCCATGTTTTTGCCTTTCTACCCACGTTTTGCTCTGCACATCTCTGCAAGGCTCAGCCCACTGCTCTCCTGTCACACATCTGCTTACATACTTTCCATGGCTCTCTGTGCCCCTGGCCGAGCTTGGATTCCAGTGCCCGGCATTCAGGACTTTCAGTCACTTGGCTCCACTGTATCTTCTTTCTGAAACTCCTTTTCTGCGACTTCCCAGCTTCCCCACTTTGTTCTGGGAAAGCTGACTTTGCTTGGATACACCACTTCTTTTCATCAAGCAGGGCTAATAGAACTTTTCTTCCTCACCTAAAATAGTGTTCTCTCTTTACCCTTCTATCTACCCTCTTTAAGAGGCAGATCAATTTTCGTTTCCTCCCTATTTATTCTGGCTTTCATTCTCTTGTGAATTTCACTTGGGGGTATGACATAATTTAGCTCTCATTTTATACTCTAAAATTGTCTATGTGCTTGTCTTATATTCTAATTTAAGGACAGATTCTTTTATATCCCCACAGAATTAAAGCTTAAATTAAGCATATAGTCGGATATAAGATCTGTGGATTGCTTGATACCCCATTTACTTTCATAACGTTTCACGCAATTACAGATTGTCCTCCAACAACTGTGTAGCTTTTTAAAAGTCATTTTTAAAAAAGGAAGCAATCTATTTCCATTTTGAATTACTCCTTTTTTTTTTGCAAGCAACCTCAAATTTTGGGGGCATTCTATAAGAGAAAACTTGATCTTTCCTGTACAGATGGTAAAAGATATAGGTAAACTGATAGCCAGACTACCACACATAAATATTTATACATATTTTCATTCACATATCCTATAATTCAACTCAGTTAACATAAAAATTTTCAATCTTACCAGTGATGAATATATGCAAGTGTAAACAGCTATTAGGTACACTTCACCTTTATTGATTTAGTCAAATTTGGTAATAAATACTACTAACAGACATGTAGTGAAATAGACACACCCAGCTATTTCTTTTTTTTTTTTTTTCTTTTTGCGGTATGTGGGCCTCTCACTGTTGTGGCCTCTCCCGTTGCGGAGCACAGGCTCCGGACGCGCAGGCCCAGCGGCCATGGCTCACGGGCCCAGCCGCTCCGTGGCACATGGGATCCTCCCAGACCGGGGCACGAACCCGCATCCCCTGCATCGGCAGGCGGACTCTCAACCACTGCGCCACCAGGGAGGCCCCACCCAGCTATTTCTGATATAGTCTTTCTAGAGAGTCCTCTAGGAAAATGTGTGTCATAAAACTAATCCAACACTTGGGCACCAGTAATCTAAGTTAATGCACTGAAAGTAGTAAACTAAAATCCATTTGGTACCATAATGTTTATATTTATAATTATGAAATACCACAAGCAACCTAAATGCTAATAGTTGGAAAATACAAACTGTGGTATATCAGTTGAATAGAACGTTATGTCAGACTGGGGTTCACATCCCTTTTAAGTATTTGTATCAGCAAATACTTAACTAGCTGGGCATCCTTAGGCAAATTACAGAACTCCTTAAGCATTGGTTTCCTTATCTGTACATTGGTGCACGAGACCAGACCCCAAGGACTGGTTCTGCTTCGAAGATGGTTGAGAGTGGCCACCCAGCTTTGATTTCACCTTACTTTCGCTTTATATTCCTACTGAACCAGTAAATAAATGGTACAGTGGAAGAACATGACATAAAGAAAGTGAGTGAACTTGGCTCCCCAATGCCTTTCTCATGAAGACATGCCCAGAGTTTGTTGGAAAACACAGTTCATGCCGAGTGAGGAATCTGCCAGTTCAGAGGTGCTCAGAACCAGAAACTCACTGCCCTTCACACAGTTAGGTTGGGAGAAGGGCCATGTCAGCATCTGAGGAGCTGTTACACCTGGAATTTCTCTATACATTTCAGGTATATCCTTTCCTCTACTATGCATTTTTTTTTTTTTTTTTTACCACGTAATCTGGCTTTCCTTAGGTTTGACTATGGTCTACTATTCATGATTTACTGAAACACAATAAACATTGAATAAAAAATATGTATAAAATAAGGTTCTTCTTCTTCAATAATACTTATCCAAATTCTATTTCCTACACAAAGTAAGAAAGTTATATTGCTCATTTGGTCTCAGTGAACTAGGCCAGGTACTGAGCCTCCTTTGGTGTCTTCACCATCATTTTTAGATTCAGGGTTTTGGTGTTTAGTTAGCTATGTCAACTGGAAGACCAGAATACCACTACTCTACCGCTACTACTACTACTACCACTGCTATTATTAATAATACCACAGAAGTGCTAAACCGTATTTAAAAAAAATATTACTCGTGTGAACTCATTTGGAAACTACTTGTCAAAGATGTGCAGATGTTAAGGACACCTTTTATAAACCTCTTAAGGTTCATAGGAGGACTAATTGAGGAAATGTACATAAAGTGCTAAACGTGGTGCTGGGCATATACAGTCTCCAAGAATTACTAGCTCTTGTTACTACTATTTCAACAATAGAATGCCATCCATTGTAAGTGACAGCATTATTTTATGGACCACTTAGAAAAAAAAACAAACACTGCCAATTGAACTATGACATAGTGTTTTTTGTCACTTAAAATTTTAGCTAATTATTGAAAGAGATTTTAGACTTATTTAGACATACATTTTATCACATCTTACTCTTGAGCCTCAATAAGAGGAAAGCAGCATAAATTGGTTAAGGTATTCCTGAAACTTCTTCACATTCAAAAGTTTGATTCTCTTAAGTCACCTTTCAACTACAGGTGATCTCTATCCGTGTTTCTACACACAGCATTGTCCTGTCTGCCATGAAGAGCATTTTGATGCAACCTTAAGAGTGTGCCACTGTTGCCTTCATGATTTTTTTCTGAGTCCCTAATATCCATTCTAAAAATTTTCCATTTTGACTGAGCTCAAAGCTTCATTTTTTTCCTTCAGTTGAATCATATTGGTGCAAGTTACGAAGCTTCTATCCATAGTTAGCAAGAAATTTTAGGCAAATTGATGTTTACTGCTTTAACAACAGTCCTGTGTGATACATTAACTAATCAAACCACATCTATCCCAGAGATTTGGCAATTTCTCTTACTTCAGTTGTATTGTTTGACAGAGGATAGTAATCTGTGTGCATGTATCTCAATAACAAAACATAATACGTTTCTCCTATCTGTATCTTCTTGTTTTACATCCTGGAAGGCACTTAGCTTTTGCTTTGCAAGAACATATGGAATTGCTGTCATTCTTCTGTCATGAATATTTGCTTCACTAATTTCAAATTTATACTTCCAACTCTTCTGTTCCCATGCCTTTCCATGCACACAACTTTTTTGTTCAATGATGAGTCATAGTATAATTTTGATATTCTAAATGATAATCAGTTTGACAGGAAAGTATGGCCATTGCACATTCATCAGTTGAAGTGACAAAATATGAACAGCTAAGACAAAGACTGCACATACACAGGCACTGACAGCAATAGCATGACCGGTGCCTGGAAGCCAGCGGTTGTCAGATACCGCCGAAATTTACACAGTCTATTTCAGAGATATTAAAATGTGAAAAAATTGCTCTGGAATTGATGGAACATAATTGTAGGCACAGAGTGAAAGATTTTAATGACAGTCATTTTTTATTAACAGGAAATCTGTGAGTGGTTTGAATTGGGGACAGGAAGTTATAGGAAAGGGCAATGCCTTGGTGGTCCATCTTGGAGCAGGCATCCTTAACCAGAAGCAGATTTCATATAAATAGGAAAGATCTTTCCAGTTGTTGCGTTTTGAAGAGAAAGCTGCAAATAAACTGTGAGAAGTAATGAAGGTTGAGTAATGAAGGTTGCTATCACTCTTAATTTGGCAGATTGCATAACATGATTATGAAATCTAAGCTTTGATTTTACTGATATGTCATTTATGAGGACTGCAGGAACACAGGTCTTCTCTCCCACCACAGTGAATGAGACTGTGCAGATGAAATCACTGATATTGTGAGCAGGAATATACTTCACTTTCTGCATTTAAAGTGGTGAAACTTTCCAGTTTCCTATGAAATCTAATTTTTGTGGTTAATGGCAGTGATCAGTTGCAGTGGTTAGTTGTTTTCTAACCCATTGGCTGTAAATTCAAAATCATAAACATCTCTATATAATTTTTAGCAATCTCAGAACCACATCCAATAAACTGCACTAATTAGAAGACATCCCTGTTTTGTAGAGGAATAAGGAGAGAAATTAAATACACACACACACACATTCATACACACACAGAAGATATAGGCCTGCCTCCCCCAATTCAAAGAAATGTAAGAAAACTAACTTATTGAGCATTATTAAGTACTACGCATTGGCCAAGGACTCTGCATACCTTACCCCATTTAATCCTCACTCTGTGCTGGATGTTGTTTGTGCTTCACCCGTGTCTCTCCACCTCCTGCCATTCCTGAAAGCTTCTACATGCTGGACACCTGCAGTTTTGCTGCTTGAGGATTCTCCCTGTTTGGCAGAGGCTGTGCAGCCACATGTTTGATCAATGACTGACAGGGGTTGGTAGATTAATACCCCAGCTCCCTCATCCCTCCAGTTGGCAAAGTCCAAGGTACATTACACACCACCTCCCAGAGTAGTCCAACAGGCTTGCACCAGTTACCTACAGCGGTAACTGCTCACAGCCCAGGAGTTTATTGTCTTCTCCCCCTTCCCCCTTTCACTTACTCACTTCCCACCAGCACCTGTTGGATCAGCTGTCGGACAAACTACTTACATCCACATCCTTGTTTCACAACTATTACTTCCAATTTATAAATGAGGAAATATGCCCAAGGTCATATAGCTAGAAAATAGCAGAGGCGAGATTTGAACCCAAGCTAAGGAGCTTCACAAAAATGAGAAAACTGACTCAATGGGGGAACTTTTGACAAGGTGATCATACTGAAGTTTTATTCTTCTCCAATATGACTACTTTAACAAGGATAAGTATAATTTATATTGTGTATTATGTGTACCTGTGCTGGATTCTATATTAGAAAACGCTAACAAATTTAATCTACTTATTTGCTTCACATAACACTAAAAAGAACTCAAACTATACAATTGATTTTTTCACAAAGTTGACGGGAAGGTACCTCATTATGTAGACAATTACTGTTTAACTTCGAGATTTGTGCTGCTGTGTTGCTGTTATCTTAGCTTGATTGCTGTGAAAAATGACAAGAACATTGAATGGTGTACAGTCAGTCACTTCAGATCCCATTTTCTGTATTTTTTTCTTCGGACTTGAATTCTATTTGAAAGAAAATGGAAATAGAAATCTAGTATTTGGACCTTTCCTTTGCTGTTTCAGATCCACCGGTGGCTTTGACCAAGAAAGAAGTAGGTAGGCAAATCTTAAAATAGTGAAGCTTCTGGGTGGTCCTGAAAAATACAAACTAATTAAAAGGAAGAGAGAAACACAGAAAGAAAGGAATCCTAAAGAAAAGTGCTTTTCACTTAAATCAGTGGTTTCATGTGTTTTGGGACATTTTTGCTTGAATTTGGTTATTTCCTATTCTTTGAGATTTTTAAGAACACGGTGTTGTTAGGGAGGAGTTGATGCCTTCAGTTTATTTACATGGCTCTTCTCTTGTCCTAGCTTCAGTAAGATATTCCCCAGACTCTGTCAGATATATGGGTATTTGGGGAGTCTGTGACGCCATGAATCTTTTTTTTAAATTAATTAATTAATTAATTTATTTATTTATTTTTGGCTGTGTTGGGTCTTCATTTCTGTGCGAGGGCTTTCTCTAGTTGCGGCGAGCGGGGGCCACTCTTCATCGCGGTGTGCGGGCCTCTCACTATCACGGCCTCTCTTATTACAGAGCACAAGCTCCAGACGCGCAGGCTCAGTAGTTGTGGCTCACGGGCCTAGTTGCTCCGCGGCATGTGGGATCTTCCCAGACCAGGGCTTAAATCCGTGTCCCTTGCATTGGCAGGCAGATTCTCAACCACTGCGCCACCAGGGAAGCCCCCATGAATCTTTTGATTCCCTAATAAGAATGGGCTCTCCAAGTATTCTCAGTAATGAGTCCTTGAAATGAGCATCTATAACTCAGACTCATCAGAGTCAAGTCTGACCATTGTTATGTTTTCAGGGGATATGGTGTCCCAAGGCCATTCCTAGATGTTAGTTACAGTAGTCTATGCAGGTGCTAAAAGCTTTGACCCATCCAAACTGGCACAAATCATAGTGCTTTTTGATTATGCAGTAAAATCTTATTTAAATGTATACAGATTATTCACTTGGATAAAGAAGCTGATTTGGGGCTTCCCTGGTGGCGCAGTGGTTGAGAGTCCGCCTGCTGATTCAGGAGACACGGGTTCGTGCCCTGGTCCGGGAGGATCCCACATGCCGCGGAGCGGCTGGGCCCGTGAGCCATGGCCGCTGAGCCTGCGCGTCCGGAGCCTGTGCTCCGCAACGGGAGAGGCCACAACAGTGAGAGGCCCGCATACCGAAAAAAGAAAAAAAAAAAAAAAAAGAAGCTGATTTGAATTTTGGTTCCATGAATATGTTAATTGTGACCATAAATTTTCTGGGGGAAGACCTCATATGATATTTTCTGCCTAAGGTGATGTGATGAAAATAGATTGAAAGGCACACATGATGAAATGGGAAAAAAGTGCTCTGTAATAGTGACCAAGAGCATGGAATTTAGAGCCATACAGTCCTGGATCCCATTACAACTCTTACTTTTAATAATTGTGTCATTTGTGGTGAAATACTTTACATCTAGCACCTTAGTTGGACGTTACAATACCAATTTAACAAGATAATTATTTACAAATAATATTTGTAAATTTCTTAGCATACTTTCTAGTACATAAGAGGTCCTAAATAGTTTTTGCTCTTGTTGTTATTTCTAGTGTCATTATTATTCACAAGAACCAGCCCCCAAAAGATCAACTTTTAGAGACAACTCCCAGAAGTAAGAATAATAGCATGGAATTAAGTAACTACAATTGCTCAGTATGTCTCATTAAATCTAAAAGCACCTGGCAAAGGAAATTATTTTTCTGATTTTTAACTGATGAGGAAACTGAGACCCAGAGACCTAAAATAATTTTCCCAGAGACATACAGCTTATAAGGAAATGTGCCACATTTTAGCCTAGGTCTTCCAACTTCTAACCCAGTGCTCTTCTCATGAGCCATGCTGCCTCTTACATGGAAATGCATAAGCAAGCATAAGTCATAGCCTGAGATGGTGAATAAGTGAAGGACCAAAGCTGCATGTTAGGCCAGGTAACTAATGACCTCAGGGGAAAAAGCAGCCACGAATTCAGGACTCCCTTTCCTGGGCTTCCCTTGTCCCCTGGATCTTGACCTGGTAAATACTATCTTGTTAGCTTTCCTATACCTTCAAAGAAGTGATTTTTGTATATGTTTTTTCTAGTTATTCTCAGTGGGATAATTGGTCCAAATGATCTAATCTACCATCACCAGAAGCATATTGGTGATAATTGCAATAAAGCAATTATTGCAATTATTGCAATAAAAGCAATTATTTTCCAGTCTTAATATTTTTGTAAGTTGTTTCTGAATAGTGCATGTGACTGGAAGCTTTTGCCTGAAGCAGACTTTAATGCTTAGTCAAAATGATTGGCTAGGGACTTCCCTGGTGGTGCAGTGGTTAAGAATCCGCCTGCCAGTGCAGGGGACACACGTTTGAGCCCTGATCCGGGAAGATCCCACGTGCCATGGAGCAACTAAGCCCATGCGCCACAACTACTGAGCCTGTACTCTAGAGCCCACGAGCCATAACTACTGAAGCCCGTGCACCTAGAGCCCATGCTCCGCAACAAAGAGAAGCCACTGCAATGAGAAGCCCGTGCACTGCAATGAAGAGTAGCCCCCGCTCGCCACAACTAGAGAAAGCCCGCGTGCAGCAACGAAGACCCAATGCAGCCAAAAATAAATAAATTTAGTTTTTAAAAAATGATTGGCTATGTGGGACATCATTAATGTTTTGCTTTGTTTTAAAATTGAATACGGCTATCCAGGATCAGGTTTCATGATAATTCAGGTAATCTACTTGTGTTCCTTCCTCTGTCTAAATCTTTGGGGTCAGAATGGGAGTATAGGTCAAATGCAAATTTCTTAGCAAAACATAACTTAAAAAAAAGTATCAGAGTAGGTTGATTGGAAGCATCCTTGTGTTTTCTGCTTGTACTGCTGCTAAACTCCGTGAAGATTGCTTAGCTTCTGTTTCTCAAAAAGGTTTTAGATTTTCATCCAATAGGAAGCAACGTGCTTTATTTTTCACAATGCTGTGTTGATAAGGCTGGCACCCTGTTCTACTTTTGGTTAAAATCTGAATGAGATTTTTACAGCTTTTGAATCATGACAATACTGAAGTCCAGTAAATCACTTCAGTTTAAGATTAAAAGATGATGATATTGGGGAGTGCTTCATTTTATTAGTGATGGGTTGAAAAAGTTTAAGCTGATTTTTTTCAATGTTATATTTTATAAAAACCACTGAACATAATTTTAAACTCATTAAGATGCCACGTAGGCCATACAGCTTGGTTTCATTTTTTTTTTTTTTTTTTTTTTTTGCGGTATGTGGGCCTCTCACTGTTGTGGCCTCTCCCACTGTGGAGCACAGGCTCCGGACGCACAGGCCCATAGGCCATGGCTCATGGGCCCAGCCGCTCCGCGGCACGTGGGATCCTCCCGGACCGGGGCATGAACCTGCGTCCCCTGCATTGACAGGCGGATTCTCAACCACTGCACCACCAGGGAAGCCCAGCTTGGTTTCATTTTTAAATTTTATTTTATTTTGTTTCAGGTTCAAAGAGTTATTTTACTCTTCAAAGGTAAATAGCTCAACATTTCAAGCCCTCCTTTGAATGAAGGAAGATTCACTGAATAAAATCTATTCTTTAGAAATAATCTGAACCTAGATAAATCCTGAAAAATTCTTATATCTTCCAAAATATTTAATTTACAACTAAAGAACTAAGTTTTATTTGTACCTAAGTTTACAATGACCCTTCATTTGATTATTTTTCCTTATCTTGGCTAATTATAATATGATACAATACAAAGTAATAGTAATCATAAGATTAATCATAAATACCAAAGACTTTTCATTGTGAATCCTTTACATCTATTCAAGAGGAAATTTATTTCTCTTTAATACAACTTTTTTTCAAGTAAATGAATACGATGTACAGGTCATTTTACCTTCAAATGTATAATGTAAGACAGGCCATTTCTGAGAGTCTTCTCTTCTCAACTGAAACCTGGGATGTGGGTACACAATCTCCTTTTGTTCCTTTACACAGATTTCTTTTTTTTTTTTTTTAACCTTTCCTCTCTCCCTTAGAGTTAACTGTGTGCACATTTGGTAACAAATGCTACCATGGCATTGTGTGGTTTTTCCCTATATAGTTGCGGATGTGGTAGTGTTTCTGTTATAAACATAAGTTTGCAGAAGTTTATAATTTGTTTGAATAAAAGTTTAAAGACATTACTCTTCACATTGGATTCCAATTGTGTATTTGTATTTTCTGGTTTAAAAAAAAGTAGTATTGAATATACGTGCTTATGCCATAGTATCTTCTGCTTAAGATTTGGGTGCCTTACCATTCATGTAAAATTGGCATGGCAAACAGTGTTATTCCTGTTTTATGGAGACCTTAGATATACCCTACAGAGATTAAGTGATTTATCTAAGGTCATACAGGGAAGAGCTGTTGAGGTGAATGAGGTTAAGTCAAAATCCAGAAGCCTTGGGGCAGTTATCTTCAACTCGGCTGTTTTAATTTGCAGGTGGCATGAGAATACTGTTTTAGTTTATTTTTTTCTTTGGTTATTTTGATTGATACCCTAGGAAATTAACTTGACAAACTTGGTCAAACTTTCTGCATCTTACCGTTTCTGAAAAGCCACTTGCTTATACTGGTTTTTAGGCACAATGACCAGTGGAGACTAGCAGGGCAAGTAGAGCAGGGAAGTCAGAAACTCAGCCATGTCTGTACGGTCTCTGGATAGCAAAAAGTGTAGCTCAGTTGACTTCAGACTTCAGGCAGTAGGAGGAACAGGCTAGCAGAGGCTAAGGCCTTGAATTTAAAAAGCTTCCTCATAGAAATGGGGCATCACACTGGTACAGAGAGGCATCTGGGACCAGCATGGCATATAGGACCCTCCAACAAGCAGGTGAAACATGAAAAGCCATGTTGGGAAATGCACGCAGCAGGCAACTTGGCACTGAAGTCAGGCAGCAGGGCTACGGCCTTAGGTCTGGTTCCTTGGAAGGGATTTGGCAGGAGCAAAGCAGCCCAGTCCTTTAAGGAGTGACCCTTTAAGCAGGCTCCCAATGTAGGGGCTCAGGTAGAAGGACTAAGACAAAAAGTTAAGTTACCACATGGGGTAGAGCCTAGACCTTGGGAACAAAGCAGAACCTCAGTTGTCAATACTAGACTAGATATAGTAAGCACAAAAAAGCCCAGTAAATAAATTAATTTCTAGTACTGACAAGGGCCATGAAGAAGATAAAACAGAGTAACATGTACATTTAAATTTATTTATGGATTTAGTCACACATTTATAGCTGTAACTTCACACCTACTGTCGTTTTCTAAAAGCCATATGTGGGTTGACTGGGACTTTAAGAGTTAGGCTATGGATTTGAGAACTAAAATCATATCAACTATCACCAAAGAGCACTTGCTTAGTAGCTTCTTCCCTTTCAGATGTTTTTTTTAGCACCATTTTACCAAAATTAAGATTTTCTTTCACTCTTGCAATTAGGAGAGGCAATTGATGTTCAAGTGATAAACATCAATTGATGTTCAACTATTAGTACAATTGGTGTTCAACTTTAAAGGATAAAGGTCAGGTATGTGCATATGGGGGGTGTGTGTGTGTGTGTGTGTGTGTGTTTAGACATTAAAACTGAATATTGGACTTACCAATTTAAGGGCTGTAAATAAAGGTAATGGATTCAAACACCAAAAAGGTGGTTAAAATAGCTTATCTTTAATGTACTTCTCATACTTGAGATTCTAGATTCCCACATAGTTTTGTTTCACATTTTATCAGGTAAGAATGCTACATGGTTGATCAGTGGATTATCACATTGCATTTTTAAGGCTCTTCTTTTGTCTCATAAACATTCCTTTTTATTATCATATTTGAGTTTATGTAGCAATTCAGGCCCTCCAGATAATAACCCTGTATTTCAGTAACAATATTTTTGAAGTATTGGCATCATGCCTCATTATATTAAAGAAATATCCATGCCAAATACCTAAACATGACATGGTTTTTGACTTGATCTGCAAGTTGGCAGTAGAAAAGGAAATTCTGTAGTACCTCTATATTAACTAAATGCCATATCTACTTAAATTATCTAATATGTTACTGTAACCTACTTATGAAAACAGTAGTTTGCTTAGATGAATAGTCTATAAAGTAGTGGGAACTGTTTTAATGCTGAAATAACCACAGAGCACACAAATGCCAAATTATATACAAAGGATTTTTCCTTCTTATACTCCAGAGGTCGTCATCAACGGCTTCAAAAACAACTTGAAAATATGTCCTCTCCAATGACATTTGGGTTACTATTTTGTCTTAATTTACCTCTTCCCATTATTATTGAAATACAATTCAATTTTAAATATTTGTCTAGTTTAGGTTTTGATATTTGTATAGAGACGTCTTTGTAGTAACCAGAGGTTTATTATTCTTCAGTGGTTTGGGATAGGAAGCTGTTTTTATAGCCTTTGACATCTCACTTAAAAATAATTAATTTGTTTCCTAATTTGCCATCTATAATGGGTCAATAGAGTAAAAAATCCTGATGTTGGCAATCAGCGAGAAGTTCTCTAGTGGATATATACAGAGCCTGCACTTTGGTCTAAAGAACCAGCTGCTTAAGCCTACAAGGAAGATGTGTGGTGAGTGTGGAAAAGGCCTGAGGCTTAATCATCTGTTTGCTCGTTGTGAATCAGGAGTGTGGTGCAGCTGCCAAGAGAGCAGAGGCAACCAGAGGCCAGGCTGGCAGGGAGAGCTCCCAGTAAACGGGGGGCGGCTCTTTCCACCCTGCACTCCCATCCCCAGCCTGGTGTCTTGGGGTCAGTTTGGGGTTCTCTAGTTAGCTGTATAAATGTTTAAGTGTTTAAAATTGGAGCTCATTCAAAGACAAGTGGTCAGGATGGAGAGAAAACTTGAAACCATGTTTATATAAGGAAGAGCTGGAGGAACTGAGGATGTTTATTCTGGAGGAGAGGGTACAGAATTGCTGTCTTCACAGATATAAAGGGCTGTCATGTAGAAGAGAGGTTAGATTTATTCTGCATGGCTCTGGAGGATAGATAAGGGCCAACGGGGCAGATTTTGGCTCAGTTTAGGAATAGCTTTCTGCTGGTTACACATGTCCCTGAAAGGAATGAACTGCCCCCAAAAGTAGTAATTTTGGATCTTGGGGACAACCATACCTAGGCAGATGGTTGCTACTGTATTCCAGGGAACATCCCATGAGACTGAACTAAAGATCTCCAAAGTCCTCCCAATGCTAAGATCCTAGTTCAGCATCTCTCCATCCAGCAAACACATTTCTTGACCAAGCACGGTGCTAGGGGTGCGGAGACCTCCAGGCACTGGAGAAACCAGGCATGCAGACAGTGGCCACTGCACAGGGTGAGGAGTACAGTGATGGACCTGGGTGTGTGAGGTCTCAGAGTCCTGGAGAGGGCCCATGAATGCGATGCTTGGATGGCAGTGCCTGAGCTGAGTCATAAGTAGTAGTTGGCCAGGTAACAAGTGGAGATAGGGCATTGCAGCAGGAGGGCTGAGCATGTGTAGAGGCCAGGGTGAGAGTGTGGGTGCAGATGGACAGGCAGAGAATAAAACAGAGCAGGAGCTGGAGCAGAAAGTGCTTTATACGCTAAACTGAGCTTTTGACTTTAGGAGTTGAAGTTTAGGAATAATGTAATCCAATTTGCATATTTGAAAGGTGGCTCAACTGATAAGGTTGAGGATAGAGTGGTACCAAGAGTGAAGTCACCTGAGTCTCAAGTTTCTCACCCCTTATGTGAGGGGCTTGGACTATTCTGCAGTATTCTATGAGGATAGTCATTCAGTGTCATCCTTTATGATTTCACTTTCATTGTCAAGCCTGTGGTGTTCTAGGTCTCACCAGCCTCTGGGTACAAATGCAGTCACATTGGCAATAATACCCAGATTTCATTCACACTTCTCTATTTTGCTGCTTAAGACCTCCAGACCCCCGAAACTCATATCCAGTTATCTCTGGGGGCCCCTGGGGATGTCTGATGGGAGAGCATAAGCAGACCCCTCCCGCTTCTCATTCTGTTGTTATCTGAACCCACCTGAGGGTGGTGCTTCCTCAATCCTCTGTGATGACACCGCAGTCCCTGCCCACCATAGATATCTCTAGAATTACAGCTTGCAGGGTGCTAAGGTAACACTGCACTCCTCATGGTCTTCACTGTAGCCCAGCCACACTGTTCCCAGCAAATGGGGGTAAACGGCTCACTTCCTCACTTCTTGTCACTCTTGGTCACCTGGGCACGGGAGTGGGACTGGATAGGCTTGTGTCTCCCAAAATCCCTCTTGACAAAGCTCCTCTGGTTTTGGCCTACAAACCCAAGGCTGTGGAACCAATAGCTGAGAGAGACATCAGGGTTTTCTCTCCATTCCAGTTTCCCCCAGTCTCTCCTTGTCCTGGCTGGTTCTCCTTCAGCAGCAAAATGAACTATAATCCTAGGGCTTCACTCTCTGGATCATCAAACATACGTACACCTGAGATGATGATGATTATCATGCCTGGCACAGGGCTAAAAGCTTCTCATATACCATCTCATTTAATCACCCCAACCCTTGGAGATACATATTATTATCCTCATTTGTAGGTGAGGATGAGGCTAAGAGGAATTAAGTAATGTGCTCAAAGTCAAACAATTGACAGAGCTAGAATTTAAAACCAGACTGGTCTGGAATATTCCAGACACCAAGCTCTTAACAAGTCCCCAGCACTGGGACATAAAAACACTCATAATCTAATAACTTGATTAACAGTAGAGTGCTTACTTTGCTCATTTGTCATCTATGCATAAATTCCAAATTGGCTTTTGCATCCAGGGCTGGGAAGAAACGGTGGATGCTGCTATTTCCCACCTTTTGAAGACCTGCCTATCGAAGAGTTCCAAGGAGCAGGCTTTGAACCTCAGCAGCCAGTTGAGCATACCCAAAGACACAAGCCGATTGAAGAAACATATCACCTTGCTGTGCGATCGATTAGCCAAAGGTGGACGTCTCTGCCTAAGTACTGACGCAGCGGTTCCGCAGACCATGGTCATGCCAGGTAAGAGCTCCATTCATGCTCCCAAAACAACTGTACTTCGGCCAAATTAAAGGAATGTGCCTGTGGTTGTACTTGGGGTTTACATTTCATATTAAAGTGATGATAGCCAAAAAAATTGCTTTCACGTTTCCCCTCAGATATCCCAGGGTAACCACTTGGATAAATATTCTTGGGGTATTTGCTTGCTAGACATTTCTAGAATGGTATGTCTTTTTTCTTCCCTCTGCTTTTAAATATATGATCCATTTTGTTTTGCTTCTAACCAATAAAAAGTGGATTAGAGAATAAAACTATTTTTAAGGAAAATTTTACTAAATGTGATCTCACGATACCATATTTCACAAATGTAAATAGGATAATACAAGCAGCTAATATAGTCCAGATGAGTCCCATCCCTTCTGCTGTTTTCCTGGTTGTGGTCACCAGAATAAGGGGGAAGAGACAAAGAGAGACTGGAGATCAGGAGACATGAGCAGGCTTCAAGGCTGAGGCCTCTATGTGTCAGGGGGAGAGAGATCCAGGTTGCCCAGACCTGGGCAGTTAGTGATGACCATGGGCATCCAAGTCAGCCCTTCCCACAGTCAGAGGGGCTGAGCCATCAATAGCGCTGCATTCGGTCCTTTAGAGGCCCCAGCTCCCAAGTCCCGCTTAGCTCTACTTAGTGTCTCTCTTTATGGCAGCAGCAAGGAGCAAAAGTAAATGAATTTATTAAATGCAGCAGCGGTAGCATCTATTTCCTCCTAAAGCAAGGACCATAGTATGGGAAAGTGGTGTCGAGTTTTTCATCTTCCTCCTTACATGCGTTTCGCACACTTACTGCCCACCCCCCCCCCCCATGCTGATGTTACCGCTCATATGACCTGGATATGTTTCTTAACTTTCCAGAGTCTAGTTTCTCCTTTCAGAGTGGGTATAATAATGCCTTCCTTGTTCCCAGGGCATTACATGTTTGTAAAGCACCTAGCACAATTCTTGGAACAGAGATACACTCAAAAAATTCAAACTATAATTATTACCATTGTACGGATGTATGCATAATTCACCTTATAAATTTGGGGTGGAGGGAACGGCTGGCTTGGGACCATGGGATTCTGTATTCTATGGTTTGAAAATTTTTTTGCCTTAATCATACACAGGCAGAACCTAACTTCCATTCCAAAATAATATTTCTAATATGGCATCTCAGAATAGAATTGCCTTCCTACTTAGAAACAGTTCTAATAGTTTGTCTTAATTTAGGTCTTCTTCATGTTGCCCTTGTTAACGTCCTCCTAACTGGTTCTTGGGCCTCGATTCATCCATCTCTGTCCACTGTTAGGATGATTTTCCTAAGAAATAAATATGTAGGCTTAATGAGACAGTAAATGAAAAATATTCACTATAATCAGCAATCAGTATATGTCTCTCCCTCCTTTCTTGCCAATTGGAGAAACAAAGGAGGCTTGAGGGAGAAGTCCAAATACATAAAAGGGAAAGCTTAAAAAGAGATGGACTGACCCCCTGATTGGCTGGTGTGTTTGTCAGTGCAGGCCTCGGTAGCCCTGCCTTGTCTTCCCCACGTCCTTGTTGGAGCCTCTTTGGGAACAGCCACTAGGAGTCTGGTGGCATTGCTGTGAGCAAACACCTGGACACCTGGAGAGAAACGATGCTTCTTTAGTCACATTTATTGATTATAGAACTTTAGACATTTGTTTAAATAACTAGATTTGGAAGCAACTTCAGGACTGTGTCCTTAGAAACCCTGGATGTAAAATTTCTGAATGTTTGGAAGGAAGAGGCAGAGGAAAGGAGGAAGAGAAGGAAGGGAGGGAAAAATGAGGGAAGGTGGAAAGTGTGTTTGTTCACAAACCAGGAATCTGGAAACCAGGTGTGTGCCTGTCACGCTAGTCTAGCCGAGTTCATCCCGTTGGAGAGATTGAGGCTGTGCGTATTTGTCGCGGTCATAATTGCTTGCTTTTACTTAATGATGACCCACTTTTTGACTTTAGTTGAGTGACTCTCCCTCCCACCTGCCATATCCAATCATGATAGCGAGTTCTTAAAATTTGTTAAATCAGTGCTCTTCGTCATTACCATGCTCCATTATTGCCTATAATACCTTTCCTCCATAGAGCTCAAATTTTTCACATACTTATTTCTGTACTTAACACGTTTTTGAGGTAGAAGAAACATGTAGAATTATTGCTGTTTTACAAATAGAAATGGAGTTAAGGAAAGCTAAATATCTTTCCCAGAGTTACATGGTTACTGGAAGGGTTAGGTCTAGAATCCAAATCTTGTAGCCCACTGTGCTTCCCTCTAGACCACACAGACCACACGGTACAAATATATTTCTAGCCAGAGCCTCCTCCTGTGTGAGCTATTCTTGATCTGGCCTTGTTTTCACTTAAATTGGCCTAGGATTGTGGGAGGAAAAGGGCAGAAATTTCACACAGTCTCTTTTCTTTGCTATGAGGAATATAATAAGGATTTACCCTGTATTTGCTTTGTGCTTAATTTTTATTATCTCACTAGGTGACATGGTACCATTATTACAGAGATTATTTCTGAGTTACTTCTGCTTCAAACCAGTAGTTGTGAAATTTATGATGTTTAGCTATAGTAGTTGTTTCAGAATATGTGAAGGTAAAGTAGCGTATTAGAAAGGAGTAGATTAGAACACATAAGCATACAATTACAAGCATTTTTCACAGACATGATCTTCTTTTAAGAGCTGGGCAGGAACTCAGAAATCATCTGGTTTACTTCCCTCTCTTAACAGCTGAGGTAACGAAGGCGCTAGGAAGATGAAGGGACTTAGTGGTTGATATTAAAAGGCAGGGATGTGTGTAATTTTACCCCTATTAAATTGCAGATGAATCTCAGAATAAAAAACTCTTGGTCTTCTCTAGCCTCATGACTTTATGAACCCAGCACCTTGGATGTGCCCTTTCTTTGCTCCAGTAAAGGCCATGATGACAACATCCTCCCTGGCGTCCAGAATTTGAAAATCTTTCCCACTGGGAATTACCTTATGGACTTCTTTGCCTCACATTTCTCCTGCTTGCCTTTATCAACCTTCAGCTTCTCTATCAGGATTTAGCCTAATCTTTATTGGGTATTCTTTTTATTACAGAACCATCAAACTTGTATTTTTCTTATCTGTACCTCTGTATTCACATCTTTCAGCTGGGGAATATTGCATTTTCATTAACTGTCCTTTTTCTAATCTCAGTGGTATGTATTCTACCCTTAGAACAAGAGTTACAGAGGGCCACCAGGGTAGTGTTTTTAAAAAAATCTGAATGTGTATGCCTTTAGTTTCCTAGCTGGCTTTCTCATACCTGTTTGTTACTTGCTGCAACCCTGCAGGTGCTTGAGGCTGAGGTTTACCTTAGATTGCTATATTGATTAAAGTATGGAAGGTTCGAGACTAATTGGTATCAGAAAAAGACTACCTGAAACTGGAACCAACATTTCATTGTTTTCATTAGGAAAACAAAAGTTGTGTTTGAAAAAGAGTAAAATTAAAATCAACAGTAAGTTTATCATATATTTGCCAAAATTTATGTTATGCCTGCAATTTTGTGCCAATTCTTAGAGACAGCAATGAAGAAATTGCGTGAGGTTTTTGTTTTTGCTTTGTTTCTGGTATGATGACAGACACTCACATTTGGCCTAACTAGCACCTTCACAAAGAAGGTAATTTTTAGGAAAAAATATTCCAAGGCATTATCCATTTTCCTAGGGATCTTTCTTTGATCTGCAAACCATTTTCTTCAGAAACATCTATCATCATTCTAGCCAATTTTCTTCTCTTCATTGTTAACTGGACCAATTGCCAGATTTTTTTTTTAACATCTTTATTGGAGTATAATTGCTCTACAATAGTTTGTTAGTTTCTGCTTTATAACAAAGTGAATCAGCCATACATACACATATATCCCCATATCTCCTCCCTCTTGCGTCTCCCTCCCACCCTCCCTATCCCACCTCTCTAGGTGGTCGCAAAGCAAGGAGATGATCTCCCTGTGCTATGTGGCTGCTTCCCACTAGCTATCTGTTTTGCATTTGGTAGTGTATATATGTCCATGCCATTCTCTCACTTCGTCCCAGCTTACCCTTCCCCCTCCCCGTGTCCTCAAGTCCATCCTCTACATCTGCGTCTTTATTCCTGTCCTCAGTTGCCAGATTTTCTCCGGTTACTGTCCTTGCATGTGATACAAGCGGTTCTCTAATAACACTTTAACTGCATTGCATCTTGCATCATTTGTAAGGTTTGTAATTTCCCTCTGCAGCCCATTTATGCTGTATTTGCAACAGTTTCCAACAGTTGGTGAGAGATGAACCAATACAAAAAGTTGATAGCAGATGGGGATTCCTCTAGTGTTAAATGTGGAAAGATACTGGAGTAGAGACTAATTTTATAAGTGGCCAGTTAGTTTTTGAGTGAATATCTTTGTATTATGCTTTTGCTTTTTGATGATTACAATTGGGATAATTAGAGCATCTGTAAGTAGGAGAATCCCTCCCTCCCCCAAATTATGTATGTAAGAATTTAGAAGGTGCTAGCCTGAATTCTGATCTCATGTGCTAATGTGGCATTTCAAAGCAATGGAGAGTGGACAAGGTGAATTAGTTGAAAAATGTTTCTGGGAGCAGGCCAACCATTTGGAGAAAAAATAGTTAGATTCCCTAGCCCATTCTGTGCGCCATGATACATTTCAGATGGATAAGAGATATAAATGTAAAAAAAAAAAGAAACACAAAAACATAGAATGAAATAGAGGTAGATACATAGACATGGAGGTGCAGGGTAGGTCTTTCTAAGTAAGTCAGTAAAGGCGAAAGCAAAAGACAGAGCTTCAGTGATACATGTCTCAAAATCTGGTCCAGAAGCATATAAACCGAGGTGTGTGTTAATGATAATTATCCTAAGTGCCACGGTTATAGGTGGTGTCTGAGTGTCCTCCTGCTATTTCTCTTCTATATAATGTGTACATTTTTGTACAAATAATGTATATAACTTCTGTAAAAAGAGACTGTGATAGAAAATGCCAACAATAAAATGACTATAGTTGTATCAGAAGTGGTGGTAAGGAAAAAACAAGGATTGGTGTCATAAATCAGGAAATTAATGACTTTTATGTTATTCAAGGGCAATGACCTGTGTTTATGGGGCTTGTTTGTATTTCAGTTCTGATAAACCCAAGTACTTTGCAGGACTTTGTGCAGCTAGTTTATGGATTCTGCCTCCTTCCTACCTCTGCCTCTCCTCTCCAAAAGTAGGCCAAATCATGCAAGTTATTGATCTCTGAGCACTTTTTTTAACCTTTTCCCAAGTGGCTTCATAATTGCTAAATTGGGTGAACACTTTGCCTACAACCCCCTTGACTGCTCTGCAGCCTTTTTCAGCGAGACCATTTCCTTCTTAGAACGTTTTCATCCCTTGGCTTCTCTTTCACTGTTGGAAACTGTTCCTGGCCCCCTCAGGCTTGTCTTTTCCAGTCTGCTTTGTGCCTTCTTGTTCCTTTTTGTCTCTTGACTATTGGTATTCCATCTTTATGCTCTCCTGGACGATCTGATCCAACTACCGCCTGAATTCCATGTGCTTCTAAATTTGTACCTTTCTGTCTGGCGTCTTCCACGTTTCACGTCTCCATTAGCACCCCACAGTCCTCTCCAATTCCACATGCCTGAATGAAACTCATCTCCTACAGTGTGCCTGATCTCAGTCGATGATATTACCCAATGCCCAGGCCAGCGTCCTCAGAAACAATCTCGAGTCTGTTTCCTTTCCTCTCCATGTTCAGTCAGTCACCAAAACCTGATGGTAGCACCTCCCAAATATATCTCTTTTCACTGTCCACATTGCCATTACATTACTAATGCTCTTATCTCCTATTCAGACTACTAAAAGGACCTACCAATAGTCTTCTTGTATTAAAAATCCTCTTTTATTTTTAGTACTACCATCAAAAACAAACAACTTCTGAATGTTCATAGCAACATTATAATCAAAAAGTGGAAACAATCCAAATATTCCTCAAATGATGAATGGATAAATAAATATAGTATATCCATACAGTGGAATATTCTTTAGCAATAAAAAGAACCACAACATGGATGAACCTTGAAAACATTATGCAGGGTAAAAGAAGCCAGTCCAAAAGACCATATATTATATGATTCCATTCATACAAAATGTTCAGAATAGGCAAATTCATAGAGATAGAAAGTATATTAGTGGTTGCCTAGGCCTGGGGGTGAGGTGGGCATGAGGAAGTGCATAGTGATGGCTAATGGTATGGATTTTCCTTTCTTGTAGCTAAATTTATATACATCCATAATGAATTTATACTTTTCCATGAATATGAGTTTCTTTGGAAAAATAGGGATCTGGGTATGTTACTTTTCTGCTTGAAAATATTCAACAGGTGTTACCTACCACATTAAATCACAAGTTCTAAGCCTGAAATACAATGCTCCTTACTAAATAGACCCACATTATCCTTCTACCCTTATATTCTGTACTTTCTTCCTTAAAATCCTTTACTAATACTGAATTTCTCAGTGTTTTCCAAATACACCATGCTTTGTAAGCTTCTATACTTTTAAATAGTTTCTTTGACTTAGAGAGTCAGTCTTTAGCTGGTGGTAAAGTTACCACTAATTTCTGAAGACCCAGAAGAAATGATATTCCACAAAGCATTTGTTGGCCTTCCTGGCACTACTGGTTCTTCTCTGTGCTTCCCTGGTCTCTGGTCATATGGCTCTTACAGTACTTATTGTAGGGTACCATTGTTTAATATTTTTATTTCATCTGTTACCACTGTATTAGTTTGCTAGGGCAAACTAATAACAAAATACCACAGGCTGGGTGGCCTAAACAACAGAAATTTATTTTCTCACAGTTTTGGAAGCTGGAAGTCCAAAATCAAGGTGCTCATAGGTTTGGTTTCTCCTGAGGTCTTTCTCCTTGGCTTGCAGATGGCCACCTTCTCTCTGTGTCCTCACGTGGCCTTTTTCTCTGTGCATGCACACTCCTGGTATGTCTTCCTCCTCTTAGAAGGACACTAGTACTTTTGGGTTGGGGCCTCACCCTCATGACCTCATTTAACCTTAATTACCTCTTTAAAAGCCCTATTTCCAAATACAGTCATATTGGGGGTTAGGGCTTCAACCTGTGAATTTTGGGGAGGACATAAGTCAGTCCATAATACCTCCAGATAGAAAGTAAGTGCATGAAGACTCAATATATTGATATATTGTATTCTTTTTTGTGAACACAGCATCCTACTTATGCCTGGTATATATGTAGTTGATGCCCATCATATATTTGTTAAACTTCTTATTTTGAAGTAATTACAGACTCACAGGAAGATGCAAAAATACTACATAGAATCCCATGTACCCTTCATCCAGCTTTCCGTAATGGTGATATTTCATAGACTGTAGTATAGTATCAAAAATAGGAAACTGACATTGGTCTACCTTATATTTTAGAATGAATCAGTGGAGCTGTTTCAAAAGAGGCTAAGTCTTGAAGTAGGTGTGAATTTTAGACTTTTAGAAAGGATAGTGGCAGATATTATAGATAGAGTTGGTGATCTAAGCAAGGAGATATGGGTCTGTAAGTAAACCAGTTAAATTTCGTATTAGAAATTCAGTTTGGTAGATCAGTAAGCATCTTTTTTTTTTTTTTTTTTGCGGTACGCGGGCCTCTCACTGTTGTGGCCTCTCCCGTTGTGGAGCACAGGCTCCGGATGCTCCGGATGCACAGGCTCAGCGTCCATGGCTCATGGTCCTAGCCGCTCCGTGGTATGTGGGATCCTCCTGGACCGGGGCACAAACCCGTGTCCCCTGCATCGGCAGGCGGACTCTCAACCACTGTGCCACCAGGAAAGCCAGTAAGCATCTTTTGATATAGGAACTTGAAAAGCTGGATAAAAGAGATTGAGCATGATGCAAATGGTGATGGAAGCTATTATAGATTCTTAAGCTATAAGTGATTTATGAAAAAACAGTGTTTTGTTCAATTTAAAAAATGGTTTAAAAAACAAAACAAAACAAAAATAACCCCCAGTGTTTTAGAAATACTAATCTGATGGTGGTATGCAGGATAGAGAGAAGTATGAAGAATAGGGAAGAATATAGATAGTTCATCAAGTTTTTTCGTTGCCATTGATGGAAATGATTAAGTTTATAATTTTGTTATGAATAATGTGCTTCATTTCAAATACAGTGAGCTTGAGATGATTAAGATGCATCCAAGAAAAGAGATATGTCAATAGCTGCATCTGAGGGATTTGAGTTGAAGGGAAAGATTAAAGCTTGAAAGTAGATTTTAGTATCCTCAGCTTAGAGGTCATCATTGCAACTTTGCAATTGGATGAACCCTCTGGTAGTGAAGGCAGAAGCTGGGGAACACTGGATTTGGGACTTATCTGCAGAGCCAGACAAGAGGTGGATTCTACAGGGAGGAAGTGAATTTCAAAGAATTCCCAGAGAGGTTGTGTCAGTACTATAAAGGACAGAAGAAGGTCAAGGAAAGATCCTTCTGTAACTGGATGGAACAGTATAGGAAGGCAGATAGAAAAAGAAGTAAGTAGGCTATGATCAAGGTTTTTATTTCTTTTCTTTTTCTTCTCTTTAGAAAAGATATTTTGAGATGTTTGAAGGTCAGGGGGTGGTGGCAAGATGAGAGTGCTAAAATCCAACATTCGTGTTAAATGGGAAGGTTTGAGGAGGCAGAGGAATAATCTAGAATACAGGTAAACTGAAAAGAATTAGTATTTGAGAAGAGAAAAAAATGAGAACCCAGGTATAAATTGGAAGTGTAGGGAGATTTAAAGAAAAGAAAGTTTAATGAAGTCCAGCCACGTGAGCTTTGGAGAAATAGAGTTTTATAATAATCTGTGAACAAGAAGGGGTGAATGGTGAGGTGGTAAATTAAGGTTGATTTGCAGTAGCTGCTGTGGGAGGGGCAAGCTCAACCATTTAGCAATTGTGCAGCTACTTATTCTTCTGGAGCCATAGTTTCCTCGCTTGAAATATTGAGGTAGCACCACCTTGTTTTGAAATAACACACTGTTTCAAAATTGTTTTGAAAATCAAACTATATTGTTATAAGTAAAGAGAGCATTCAGTTTTTAATAGGATGCTCATAATTATCCATTGTAATAGGGAGTCCATACTGGGATGAATAAAGGTTAGTGGAAGAATATTTGAATCCAGGATTAGAGTTGTATTTGAGAGGAGAAGCAATTAGGAGTAACTATCCGGGAAGGCCTATCATCAAAGACCTAATAGAATAACATTCTCCCTGTGTGTACTTAGCAAATACTTGTTGCTAGACAAGCCGGCTGGTAACTAATTAGAATGTGATGACCAAAGCCCAGTTTCTTGGAAGTAGGGCTGTTAATACAGGAATAGAATACCAGGGGAGTTTGAGGAATTTCCTTCTCTACAGATGTTTAAACTAATACAGATAGTCAACAGTCTAAAGATAATCTGGGAAAAACCCTGCCTGAAAGTAGGGGGGATGAATTAAATAACTTTTAAAGTGCATCACTATTTCTGTTTCTTTAGTCGTGTCATATGAACAAATATATAAAATGTACATTTTTACCCTCATCCAGCTGTAAATGTGAGGTGTCTTTTCTTTGGACTATTCTCATATGAAATATTATAATAGAAACCCTAACTCTGTGTAATTTTCAATATCCTTAAACATTACATAGGTTGGCCAAAAGAAAGAGTATCTTTGTAACACTGGAGCATCCATGAGGAAGATATTTATCTCTGAGGCTTTGTATGATATAAAAAATGACTTTTCTCACATATTCGATTGACATTTGGGACTGTTTTATCTTGAAATGGGAGGATGACAAAATTTGTATTTATTCTAGCTGCTGTTGGTTTGAAGGGATTTCTATAAATTCAATTTGTAAGATTTTTTTCTAGTTTTCTTCCCCTCAACTTCTACCCCTGCCCGAACTTCTGCTGTCTCAGTGGGTCTGCCTTCAATAGTAAGGTTTTACTGGTTCACCTCAAAATTGTAGTAAATACACATCCTGTTTTCTTCCCTTCAACTTTTACTCCCAATACCTGCTGTCTCTCTGAGGAATTCAATCTTCAACAATAAATTCTCTGCTTTCAGTGTAAGTTCAGGAATATTATTAAAGTTGTATTTATTGTTTTTCATTTTCCTTTAGATTTTAGGGTGCCTGGATAAAGTATTTCAAGTGCTTAAAAGCAGCTCACTAACCAGTTACTTATATGAGACAGTCATTAAAACTTATTTTATATCACTTTATTTTCACTTAAAATATATGCATAATGAGAAAATCCACAGATAGATGGGGCAGGCCCAGTGACTTGGCCTACTCCTGTGGCTTAGTCATTTTTAATTTTGGTCCAAATACTTGGCCTAACCTCAGAATGGCATTCTGCTTCTGACACTGCACAGACCCCCACAAGGGAAAGGTGATGTTCTTGCAGTTTGAACTGCTGAATGAAGTCAGGTCTGAGCTGCCGGCCTTTAAAAAAAACTTTTCCTACTAAACTTAAAAAAAATTTTTTTGAGTGTGTTTATTCAAATAAATTGTTGGAATAATTAGCCCCTTCTGATTTATGTGTCATGTGGTTATTTCTTAAACAATTTAAAATTAAAATGAAAAACTATTATAGTTGGTGGTTCTCAGAGCATATAATCTGATTCTGAAAAGTAAAGCACCTTTAGTTGTATTCCTCTGTACAGTATGTCTCAACTCTGTATGTTTTTTAAAATGTAGCTTTTTGTTTCTAAAATGTTTAATTTTTTATTTAAAAATAAACATTTTGGTTAGTTAGAATTTTTGTATTTCACGTCTACTTTCTGAGCCATACTCCATACCATATGGAAAATGTTACTGAAAAATAAAGTGATGTCACTCTTTAGCTTCAGGAGCTGTGATTTATGCTAATACCGATAGGATGATTTTTATTTGTTACAGGTATTTGCATATTGGTTGTTCTAAGATACTTTTGACTTTTATTTTTTTTGTTAAAAAGTAGGCTTGGAAGTGACTGTAACCATAAAACGAGAAGCAAATACATTGTACTAGTGAGTAGTATGGCGAGGGGTGCAGGGCTCCAGCTTACTAGTATTCTAGTTATAAGCAAGTGCCAAGGCAGATACCAAGGGTTCTGGTGTGAAGTCTAGTGGGTTTCAATGAAAAAATAAAGTTCAATGCAGCACACTTTGTCACTGGGACATTTAGTCAGTATACTTATGCAGATAAGTTACCTGATGTGTTGTTATCTGTTTTTATTATTTATTTATTATTTTTATTATTTTTAATAAATAATTTATTTATTTATTTATTTTTGGCTGCGTTGGGTCTTCGCTGCTGTGTGCAGGCTTTCTCTAGTTGCGGCGAGTGGGGGCTACTCTTTGTTGCAGTACATGGGCTTCTCATTGCGGTGGCTTCTCTTGTTGCAGAGCACGGGCTCTAGGCGCGTGGGCTTCAGTAGTTGTGACACGTGGGCTCAGTAGTTGTGGCTCGCGGGCTCGATGGTTGTAGCTCGTGGGCTCTAGAGCGCAGGCTCAGTAGTTGTGGTACACGGGCTTAGTTACTCCGCAGCATGTGGCATCTTCCCAGACCAGGGCTTGAACCCATGTCCCCTGCACTGGCAGGTGGATTCTTAACTACTGTTCCACCAGGGAAGCCCTGTTTTTATTTTTTTAAGAGATTAAAAATATAATCTCTCCTTTCAAAATTAGTTAAAACATGAGTACTATAATTTTTAAAACTTAACATGTTAACTCATGGAAAATCATTGATAATTTATACACTTTATAAATTATGTACTTCATCCATCATTTCCATTAAAAAACACATCATATAACAAGCCAAGATTGAGAAGCCAAAGTGAAATTGTTGTTGAGTACTTACTTACTATGTTTCAGGCACTGTTCTAGGTGCTAGAGGCACAGTGATAAAGCAGACGAACAATTCCTACCCTCATGGAGCTAACATTCTGGCATCAGGCAGTCAATATACAGAAAACCAAATTTTAGACATTGAAAATGCCAAGCAGCAAAATAAGTCCGAGTAAGGGGAAAGAGTGCCAGTTATAAACCATTTGTGCCCGTGTCTTTCTTTTTTTTTTTTTTTTAATTTATTTAATTTATTTATTTTGAGCTGTGTTGGGTCCTCGTTGCTGCGCGCGGGCTTTTTCTAGTTGCGATGTGTGGACTTCTCACTGCGGTGGCTTCTCTTTGTTGCAGAGCACTCACAGGCTGTAGGCACACGGGCTTCAGTAGTTGTGGCTCACGGGCTGTAGAGTGCAGGCTCAGTAGCTGTGGCTCACGGGCTTAGTTGCTCCGCGGCATGTGGGATCTTCCCGGACCAGGGCTTGAACCCGTGTCCCCTGCATTGGCAGGAGGATTCTTAACTACGACACCAACAGGGAAGTCCCTGCCCGTGTCTTTCTTATGACTAAAGCTTCTTTCTCTTTTCCTTCATTTAGTGAAATGGAAGCATGGTATACTTTATTATTTGAGACAGGTTCTTTGTGTGACTAGTTAAAATAATTCTGTGTTTGGTTATATAATTTAGTTTATTACTATTACTATTATTCGGGCAGTATAATTTTCAAAGTTTTCTGATGAGAGAATGTGTTTCAATTTCCAGAAAAAGAAGCCAAAGTAATTCTTTTTAAAATAAAATTTTCTTGAAATATGGTTGATTTACAATGTTGTGTTAGTTTCAGGTGTACAGCACAGTGATTCAGTTTTTTATATATATATATATATATTTATATATATTTATATATATATATGTATGTATATATTCTTTTTTAGATCAAAGTAATTCTTGAGAAATTTTCCTAATAAATTTGATAAAATATCTGTAGTGATCATTAAAACACTTTGTACCATAAAAACAATTTTCATATTATTTTCGTCATATCTTTGAGTTTACTCTTATTTTTGTGTTATATCATCAGTCATTATTGTCTACTCTCTGTTGACATCAGCTTTCTAGACTATGACATCTCTGAGGGCAGAGACTATCATTCATTTCCATACTCTAGAATCTACACATAAGGTGCTCAGCATATCCTTGTGAGACTGATTAGAATTGAACCATTTACCTGAACGTTATCTCCTCCCTTTTCTGATCTCACATCACTCAGTTCTCTATTCCTCTGTACCCCCGCCTTCCAACACACCCACTCCACCTCCGTCTGCTCCTCCACTCCCTTTTTGCTCTGCCTTGTGGAACCCCATGGATTTCTAACCTAGTTTCCTTATCAGTTTCCAGCCTAAGTAAATCTTTGGCTTTCCTTGGATCTGCTCTGGGACTGGAAATAGTTGCTAATATTAATCATAAAACTGACCCAACTGCTTCTATCTTCTTTCATGCTGTGTAACTTCACCTGGACCCTCCCCTGCTAATTAGAATGCTATTTACTTGTTTTTGATGGATTTCCCACCTTATTTTCAACAGAAGTTAATCCTTGCCATTTTACTCAAGATCCCACCTCTTCTCCAAACTGAGCAGAAGACATCTTCCTGCTATACCATGAAGATCAAGACTGTCAAAGCAAACTCTGCTTCCCATCAGTTTATTTCAGAATTTCTTTTGTAATTTTATTCATTGTTTGTCTTTCTGTTCTTTCTCAGAAGAAGACACACTTGATTTTAGGATTAAACTCAGACTTCTTATTTTGGCCTACAGGACTCTGCTTCCTTTCTCTCCATCCAGTCCTCTACCAGCAATTCCCCCACGATTCCTCTTGCCCTCTCTGCTTTAGCCACACAAGTCTCCTTTCAGTTCCAATCATCAAACTTTTCCTTGCCTCTCTGGTCTTTGCATATGCTGGTCCCTTTGTCTTGAATACTGTCCTCTATTTACCCCCAAACTTTTACCCACCACAGATACTCATGCTCACCAGCTAATTTATATCCATCCTCAGGTCTCAACTTATAGGTCACTTAACTGTAAGAGTTTTTCTATGGCCCTTGTTTTTCTCACACATGGCCTCTTGGACTGTTTCTTCAGAGCATAAAGCATAGTTCAAAATTATATGTTCATTATGGGTTTATTTAATATTTTCCCCACTAATAAGTTTCATGAGGAGAGAAACAATGTCTGTGTTATTCACTACCATATACTGCTCAGCTCAGCGCCTGCCATGTAATGAGTATCCCAAAGACAGTTAATGGATGAATTGCCTCCTCTCCTGTATACCTGTTTCCTCAGGGACCTTGTAGCCCCATATTCATCTCACTGGAACCATCTACCTTTTATTTTCTGGTGTTGCTTTCTCATTTCTAAACTTTGCTCAGTTTTCCTCTGTTACATTACATTGACTATCTTCTTTTTCTTCTCCTCCAGACTTATAAATTATACCAATTATATTGTGGTCTCTTAAATATAAATTTGGGATGAAGCTAATAGCAGTATCTGTAAACAATTCATCTTTGGTATAGGGAACAATATTAGAAGTATAATTTGCACATGTAAAATTTTTGAAAGGGGGAAAGGAGTTTTCTTCATGAAATAGGACTATTTTTTTTCATTTAACAAAAATTAAAAAAAAAAATACCATCATGTTCCAGGCACCATACTGGGCATTGGAATATACTGATTAAGAAGAGAGACACCATTTCCACCCTCGTGAGAGCTTACATTCTGGTGGAGGAGCCAGATAATGAACAGAAGAGTTGCAGGTTGTATTATGTGTGGTGAAACAGATAGGAAGTTGAGAGTTGCCAGTGGGGGCTTCTTTAGACAGGGTGATTGGAGAAGGCTTCCATGATGTGAAAGAACTAGGGGAGGGGCATTCCAGGCTGAACAAATAGGATTCAAAGGCCTGGATTTGCTAAGAGAGTAGAACTTAAATGTTCACACACACACACACACACACACACACATGCACACACAGGTAAATATGTGAGCTGATGAATGTGTTAATTAACTCATTGAGGGGAATCATTTCACAACATATTATATATCAAATCATCACATGTACAATTTAAATCTCTTGCAACTTTGTTTAATTATACCTTAATAAAGCTGGAGAAAAAAGAATTTAAAGGGCTGGAGGTGAGAAAGGGCTTGGTGTATTCAAAAGATACTTGATGGCTTGATCTTAATGAGGAAGTGTGGCAGGGAGAGCCACATCATGTAGTATTCCCTACATTTATGGTAAGGAATTTAGATGTTATCCTATGAGTAGTGGGAAGCCATCAAATGGTTTTAAGCAGGGAAATTATATGATCAGATCTATGTTTTTAAGAATTACTATGGCTACTGCGTCTGGAAGGATTTGGAAAACAGCTGGAATGGAAACGGGGAGAGCTAGAGAGACTATTGTAGAAGTGTAGGTAAGAGGTGACGATGACTAGAGTTGTGGCAATGGCATATTTTAGAGGCAAGAATATGTAGAACGTGGTGATGGGGATTGCGTATAAGGGGTGAGATGAGGGAGGAAACAGAGATGACTCCTGGAATGTTGGATTTAGTGACAAGGTAGACAGTAATGTTGTTGGTGAAATGGGGAATGTGGGGGAAGAACAGTGTGTGTGTGAATGTGGATGATGGGGAGGACAGAATAAAAGACTCAGTTTTGGACCTATTCCCCCTGTGAGGCCTAGTGGGCACCCAGTCGTAAATGTTGAGTGGTCTGGATCTCAGGAGAGAAGCCGGGGCTGCAGAGAGACTGTCGGGAGGTGGCAGCCTCTGTATGGTATTTGAAGCTGGATGGGCTCACTTGTATGGAGAGAGAAAACAGAAGGGAGGCCTCATCTAAATCTTGAGGCCTTCCAGCATCTCGAGGTCAGGAAGGGCAAGAACCAACATCGGAAATTGAGGAGAAGTAGCCAAGGAATGAGTAAGACGAAAACTGTGAGAAAGGAGCCACATGGAAGCCAAGAGCGGGGAGAATTTCCAAGGTCAGCATTGTCACATGCTGCTGAGGTGGAGCAAGATGAGGGCAGAGGTGAGAGCTGACAGACTTTTACCTAAGGTTCTAATATATTTTGTAACATTTCTTCTTTTGTATATTTATTCCTTATCATTAATGGAAGTAAATTTTATGTGTCTTGCTAGCATGTGTTTTTCAGTTTATAGAAATAGAGAGTTGAAGCACTGTATCAAACAAATCAGTACTTTGTCCCCATCTTGTTATTTCTTCAGAAGTACACAGTATCAACACCATTCCTAACAGAACAGTACCGAGTTTCTTGTTTTAGGTTCAGGCCCTTCATAATCTCGCTTAATCGTTACTTCTTTCACTCCTCTTTATCCTGAACCCTTAGCTCCAGTTAGGCCAGTTTCTTTACTTATTCCTTCTTTATGTTCCGGGTACTGTTGCAGGCAGTGGAAAATTGATGGTGAACAAAACAGACATGGTCTCTACCATTATGGAGTCTATTTTGTCAATTAATTAAATAATCATACAGATATCCAGTTACAAAATGAGGTACATACTATGAGGCATACTATGAGGTACATACTATGATAGAGGCTCAAACTTGGGAAGTAGCAGTGGAAATCAAGAGGAGCAGGTAGCTATGAGAACTTTTTCAGGAAAGAAAATCAGCAGACTTTATTAATTGATTGGAGATAAGAGTTGAGTGGAAAAGAGAAGTATTGGGGAGGGCTTCTGGATTGCTTGTTCTAGTTGGCTGGTGCTCCACTCATCAAGAAGGCATCTTTGGAAGACGACAAAGGTTGAAGGAGACAGGTCATGAGTTCAATTATATCCAAATTAATTTGAGTGCTTATCTCATGTCTGCTTTTCCTGCAGGAAGCCTTCCCTGAATATTCTATCCTTTGCTAATTATTCTAATTCCTATAGATTAAATAATGTTAGCAATTTCATATGCTTCAGCCCAGTACTTACTGTCAATACTTCCCACTGGCACTTCTTATTACACTCTCTGGTTCTCTACTATGCTGTATATCATTCTAATTTAGAACACAAACTCCATGTGGGCAGAGAGTACATGATTACTATTTTTGTTTATACAGTTGGCAACACTTGGCAAAGTATGATGTTATGTAGTAGTACGTATTTGAATCCCCAACGTTACTATGGGATTTTCTAAAATAAGACTAATTTCTTATGGGTTAATTAATAATCTACAAAGATTCATTAGATAACAAATGTCTTCCAGGGCAACAAGAATGAGTGAGTTTATTGACGTAAAGTGAATTATATACTCTGACATTCTAGTGGAATTTGTTCCCTATCTGGAACTACATTCAAATTAAAGATGTGAAACCCCTACTACTTACTGTGTTGAGTAGTATTAACTGAACTTCGAGTAAAACACAAGGATGGTGAACCCTTGAGTTTTGCCAGTCCTATATTTTGCTTTTTGTGAGTTATTTCTTTAATACATTACAAAACATCATCTAAATGTGTGTCTGTTATAGAATTTGATAACCCCTTCCTACTTCAAATTGGCCTCAGAGACTTCAGCATTGGAAAGTTGGGATTTTATTTTCCCAGCTCTTTAAATGTAATATATTTGAAGACAGAGGCACTGTCCTGTAAGTTTATAGCCTAAATAAATCTATTTTAAAGGTGTGCTGGTCTGGGGCCAGGTGGCATAGTGGGATGACATATGAGCTATTCACATTTGAAGACCTGGCACTAAACACGTCTCAGGATGCCAGGAAAATGACATTAGAGGTGTCAATTTGCTGGAATCCTTGGTGGGCATCTGAGAACATCACAGAACCATTGTAAGGTCTTACATAATGTATCCTCTGTAAATTATATTGCTACATTAGCCACCTAAGGTACAAAAGGGCAATTTGAATGACTTCAGTAGGCATTCAAAAATCTTGTTTTAATAAGTAATGAGAAGTACATGCCATGAGAAGTACAAGACTATCTGAAAGAATACCAGCCTAATCTAAAGGGTTGTGTGTGGGACTGGGAGTTGAAACTTAATCTTTTATATTTCTCTAGTCTTTATCTGGCTCATCAGTTATTTAGCAAATATTTACTTAATCCCCCTTTTCCGAGCCTTTATCATTTCAGGCATGGATTTTCTAACAAGACCAGTTACCTTTCTTCTTCCTAGCTTCAGGTCTCCTACAAATGCCAATAATAATATTTCAAAGAAGTGTCATGAAAAAACTTATTATTACTCAAAAAAAAAATACCATGATAACCCTGTCTTGAATACTTATAAAATCATCTCTCAGTAATCCCAAGGTGCTTAATTGGACTGCTTATCTGAAGATCTTTTACCTTTTTTCATTTGCCTTTGCCAAGAATGTCTAGAAATTATACACTCAGTTTCCATTTGAATAGCTTTCTGAATTACTTGAAAGGCCATCAGCATGAATTCATATTTAGTATCCGAATCTAAGGTTTCCTTATTGTAGTAACACATTGTGTGCTAGCCAGAAACATCACTTAATTTGAGAAAGCATAAAATGCTCAAAGGTACCAGTCAGACTTTGATTTTTATTGTGAAAATATATTGCAATAACTCACAGACTTACTGTTTGTTAACTTGACCTATTTAGTTCCTTTCCTTTTGCATTTAGCATAAGTTCTTTGCACAAAATGGTCTGGTTAATGATTTTTTTCAGAGGAGACTCTAACCAGGAAAGCAGTGATGGTAGACCATGACAGCTGATGAGGGGTGATCCTGGGCAAAGTGTGTCTGTCTTCTTTCTTTATCCAAGAGGAAGATTCAGTCTGAAACCAAGCTACACACGGATTTGTGGCATTTCTAAGGAGCTGGTCCAAGTTGATAGTGCTCCAGGCTGCTTCCAGGCTCTCTTCTTTCAAAAGATCCTCCTGTTGTCTAGGGTGGTTGCGATCCTCCATGGAGTGCAGGATGCTGAAAGACAGGCAGATGGTTTTTCACTCAATGTCTCTGAAGCTCAAGTTTCTTTTTCTTTACCTCTAACTGTTAAGATCTCAGTATCCCTCTCTCTGTGAGTCTGTGATACAACCCTCTACGATCAACAGTCCCAAGTTCTAGGTTATGGCTTGTGACTCTGCTGATTGCTTGGGCAGAGCCCTTTGATGGCCCACAAAGTCTGTTCATAGAAAGATGTGAGGAGAATTGGGGATAAATTGTACTTCTTTAATTGAAGAGGGGATTTCAGGTTAAAAAATACTTTAATCATTATCTCTTGGAATTAAAAATTCATTTATTTTATAAATCTTTATCAAGTACTCATTATATGCCTATTACCATTACTAGAGTCTAGGTGTATAGCGGTGAACAAAACAGATGAATGCTCTGCCCTAATAAAGCATCCATGCCAGTGGGGAAGGAAGGCAATACACAAACAAAAAAAGATAATTATAAACTATAATAAATAATATGAAGGCAATAAGCAGGGTAGTGTGGTAAAGAGTAACCAGCAGAGGGAGGAGGTATAGAGGAAGCCTTCCTGAAGAGGGGTCATCTGCAGTGAGACTGGGAAGATGGGAAGGAGCCATCTGTCTGAAGATGCCGTTGGTGGGGTAGGGACTGAGAGTAGGGGAAGCAGTAGGCATTCCTGAGAGAGAGAGAGAGAATAGGAAATGCAAAGGATTCAAAGCAAGTAGGAAAGAAGGCCAAGGTGACTGAGGAGAATGACAGGAGATGGGATTGGTAAAGTGGGTAGGGCCCAGATCTTAGAGGAGGCCTTGTTTCAAAGTTTAGGTTTTATTAGAAATGACAATCCTTGAAGTAGGACATTTCTATGAACCTGTTTTCTCTTAGACCAAATGAAAGGTGGCAGTCCTAACCTTGACTAGCCAACGTGCATTCATAATCTGGAATGGTTTTGAGCAGAACCCAGCAGCATGTTGAAAAAGTACTTTATTATATTCAAAGGCCTGAGACCACTCAGTTGTCAGGCATTTATCACTTGAAAGTGGAGGAGTAGAAAAGTTTAAAAGGCTGTAGCAATAACATTTGAGAAAATGAATAATTTAAAGTGAATTAAATCATGAATAATGAATTGTAAAAAACAAATCCTCGCTTGTGATTAGAGATTCATAATTTTCATTTTACAGCAAAATATAGTTGGCTGCCATGCATTCCTGACTTACTTCATCTAAGTACAGTTAGGCCCAACACAGTGCCTTGATGTGCAGACTTACGACTGGCTTCTTGTGTTGAAACCGTTAAATTTTAATGTATTCAGCTTGAGCATAAGTGGTCACAGATGATTCATAACACTGCTCCCTGCTTTTGGTGAAAATGATCGTCAGCAAGAGAATTGTCCCCAATGGCCACACTTATCTTTGTAGTTGATTTCCTAAACATTTTTGTATCCATAGGAGACCAGGAATAAACATTGCATAGCTGATGGGTAAAGCACAATAATAATTGCTTTAAAACCACAGGATATTTGATGATGATAAAGTAGAACTCTGTAACTGTTGACATTTTCTTTTTTTAATTCTTGGTGTCAGGAGGGTACAAGTGATATATGCTGCTCTTTAAGAATGGGGTTAGCGAACCATGTGTTTTTTTTTTTTTCTTTAAGAAATAAATGCCAAGAATTGCCCACAGTATTATGACTTCATCATCTAGCTGTCGGGCATAGAGGCAGGATAAGCCAGCAGGCTTGCCTGACTGATACTTTAGACGGCAGCTTAACCCAATAAAAAATAATATTGTGGCTTGGGCATGGGAGACTTACCAGTCTGGTAATTTGAATGCTCACCTGACCCAACCACTATCCACTATCCAGGTACTGAGAAATTTCAGCCCAATACGCTGCTAGCTGAATTTACATGTCTTATGCAACCCATGTAGACACACATGATCTAATGATGTCCCTTCAGAGTTAAAGTCCCGATTACCTTCACAATAAACTCCCAGTCATCTGCCATGACTCATGAGTCCCATAATGATCTGGCTTCTGTGTCTCCAGCCCCTTCACTCATACTTGCCACTTATGCAGCTGCCATTCTGACCTACCCACAAGCTCCTGGAAGGAAGCGTTTTTCCTTGTCTTCAGGTCTCCATTGTCCCCAGGCATACAGCTTCTCTTCCTTGGATTCCCATTTTGCCTATTCCAGCTGACTGACTCATGTGATCTTTTGCAACTCAGATATTGTCTGAGACCATTCCTGCCTCTCCCCTTACTCCTTAATATCCTTCTCTCCCTGAGTCACGGCTCTATCCCCATTTGCCCACTGCACCCTATATGGGATTGCATTGTATTATAGATGTCAGTATGCCCTAACCCAACCCTGCTGTGGACTCCTTGAGGATAAAGGATGTGTTTCGTGCCCTTGGTACCCCTAGCTGTTAGCACAGAATTTGCACGTGGTATACTCTTGGTGGTGGATGAATTGCTGTATGGAGTATATCTCTTTCTTGGCCCTGAAATGCTATAGAACAATTGGCTTTTCTGCAAACTGGGCTGGGTATCATACTGGATTATTCTTGGTAGTAACAAGATAACCAGACTTACTTCAGTCTCCTCATCACATTACAATTTGACTGCTTTCCTTTCTAAATGAAGACACTTTTACAATCCCATTACTTAATGAAGGAGCATGGTCCAAACTTGCTGTAACTCTGGAAATCCTCATGAGACTCATTCAGTAACTATTATGAGATTAGCCACACCTGGGTATAGGCTTTGATTCAGGTGCTTTGAGAACTGCTTTTATTCAAGCAAAGTCAAAATAAGAGTGCTACTGCCTGCTTTCCCTCCCCTATTCATTGTAGTTTCAGTGCATGTACCACTGAACAGTCTGTCTCATTAAATAAAGCAATAGTATTTTAGGGCTGGAAGATAAATCTAAAAGTTTCCATTCTAATACTCCAGGCCATTGTGTATCTAAAACTACCCCAGAAAAATAGATGTTTATTCTTTTTCTTTTTTTTTTTTAGATGTTTATTCTTAAGCATCTCCAGGGATAGGCTTACACAGCCCTCTCAATTATGTATTCCATTATTTCACCAGTCTTCTCATCAGGAAGGTTCTTTTCCCTTAATGTCTAACTTTAACCCCTCCTGTTGCAATTTAAACTCATTTCCTTTTGTCCTGGCTTCAGCGGAAATAAAAAATAACGCACCAGCACCCACCCGCCCCTATTTGTAATTGAAGATGTCCGACTTCCTCCAGGCAGCTCTTTCTAGTGCTAAATGGACTGAGTTTTGCCCTTTTTCTCCTTTTGCCTTTCTTGGAGACTCTTCCTTTTAAAAGTTTTGTTGGGGCTTCCCTGGTGGCGCAGTGGTTGAGAGTCCGTCGGCTGATGCAGGGGACACGGGTTCGTGCCCCAGTCCGGGAAGATCCCACATGCCGCGGAGCAGCTGGGCCCATGAGCCATGGCTGCTGAGCCTGCGCGTCTGGAACCTGTGCTCTGCAACAGGAGAGGCCACAACAGTGAGAGGCCCGCATAAAAATAAAAAAAAAAAGTTTTGTTGTTCTTATTGCACGAAGTATCAGGGACCATACATTTCAGTTCTGTCATTTTAATCCTACAGCTTATTTTTTCAGTCTACCAATCTGTATAACCTTAGTAAGCCACTTAACACATTGAAAAAGAATCAGTGGACACCATTGTAAAGTGCTTTACAGTTATGAAATTCTTCATTTCTTCAAGAGATCTGCTACCATTGTCCAGTACCCTCCCTCCCTGATTTCCATACCTAGGGGTGAAATGTTTTTCTTGTCTTATTTCTTCCCTCTTCATGCATACATTTCATGTGGCCACAACTACAGTGTTTCTGGGTCCCAGGTCTACTCACTGCTCTGCCAGGATAGCTCAGGGGATAGAGGGAAGAGGAAACGGCTAAGTAGCCATTAGCATTGGCAGAAGCTACAGATTTCCAGCTCATGGAACACTGATCTTTTTGGGAATCTGAGATAAGAACTTGGGAATAATATGAAAAGGAAGATTTGCTGGAACATAAAAATACAACTATATCTTCCTCCTAAAAATAGGAACTTCTCCCTAAAAATTAGAAAGGAGATAATGATAGATGTGAATGAGGATGAAGTTAAATTAAACAGCAAGACAAGAGAGAAGAGGAAGCAGAGCAGGAAGAAAACACAGATGTGGTCAAGTGAATCAGAAAAAATGCTTTAATTTGTGATCCTCTAACCGAAAAATATCATGATAAGGTCTCTTAGTAAAAAAAAAAAAAAGTATAAAATTCTAGAATAAGAACAGTGACTCAAGTTTATAATATAAATATTATAAGAGTTTCTGTTGATGGCTATACTATTAATTCAGTGACTCCTCATAGACATGTTAACAGCAACTGCCTATGCTTTGTAGAAAGATGGGTGTTATTAATTTGACCGCTCAACAATTCTACATAGTCTGAACCTTCAGGAGTAATCCTTGACTGTAAATGGAGATGTCACTGAAATTACTGTAACTTCAGAGTAACTTCAAATTCAAAGTAGGCATATAAACAGTATTATGTTTTCTTCTATTAATTGAAGATTATATTAATGATACTCTATCTTCTATGTAGCAGTGCCATACAGGGCATTTCAATGAATATCTAATTGGCCCTTAAATTTACCCTTGAAAATCAAAGGAATAAATTGGTGTGCATGGCTGGCGGACTGAATATTAAGTCTCTGTAGTATTCAATAGAGGATTTCAAACATTATTAGTAATCACTTTTGGAGGATTCCTTAAGGCGAGATTTCTTTTTAAATGTGCATGTCTGTTACTTAGGACTACTTAAAATTAACTACAGATACTCAAAAGGAAATGAAATATTCCTTTCTCTTGCTTCTCTGAAAAGGTACCATTTGCCCAAAGTTTCCGTCTGCAGACAGGATGGAATGCCATCTTCCCCTCAAATGAAATTAATTGGCTTCCACTAAATCAAGTGTGTGCCCTATTATAAGACACAGTCTTGAATCGTAAACTAAACTTGAAACATCTAACCTACAAAACTCAAAAAGCCTTATGTCTTGGAAACTTAGTGATAGGAGCCATAGAAATGAGAAAGGAGATATTCTTAATATTTTTTACACAACCAAAGATATGCCCATTTTGATACCATATTGTTGATGCAATGGAGAGCATGAGTAAAAGTGTGATGATTACTATGGAGTGTATTTTTTGATTTACATTGATAGGGCCTAGACAATTGCAATGGGTCTTAGATGTGTAAATCAGAAATACTGTCAAAACAATACTCCAGATGTGCTGTGTCATCTATAGTGTCAAAATGACAAGTTCAGATCTATAATAAAATAATTTGCAAGGATATATATACATACTCACCTAGATTTAAGCTCCCAGGTTTTAAGGCATCTATACATTTTACTCAATTTTAAGCCAAGGTAAAGGCCACTGGAACCTGAAATCTAAAAATGGATTTATTGTTGGGATTAGTAATAGTTGTTTCTTTTTAATTCATTGTCACCCTCTGACTGTCATCCTAAGAGACTGCTTTTAAAAGAATTTACAGTCCCCAAAACACAGGAAGTGAAGTCTACATGGAAAAAAATCATTCTAGGGCCTCCCTGGTGGCGCAGTGGTTGGGAGTCCGCCTGCCGATGCAGGGGATACGGGTTCGTGCCCCGGTCTGGGAGGATCCCATATGCCGCGGAGCGGCTGGGCCCGTGAGCCATGGCCGCTGGGCCTGCGCATCCGGAGCCTGTGCTCCGCAGCGGGAGGGGCCACAACAGTGAGAGGCCCGCATACCGCAAAAAGAAAAAAAAAAAATCATTCTATTTGAGCCAATTCTGACATTATTCTGATTTGAAATCAAGACATTTATTAGAAAATTGAATTTTGATAACATTTTTATAGCCTGTTTTACAACAACTCTCTGTCTTAGAAAGGAGACAGTGTGGTGCTTATGCTTCAAAGAAATGGTGTGTACTTTTGGCCTCTTATCCAGCTCTTTAAAAGAAACTTTTAATTTTAGTTTAGTGTAAAATTGATTCTCATGTGAATAACTCAATCCTCTATGCCTACTGAGTTGCATGTCTGGGTCAGTTTAGCTGCAGTGCATACTGTAAATGATGGCGAAGGGAAGGTATGTCTTGAGTAGGAGGGCAATATAATATCTGTGCCAATCTGCATTTGGTGCTAAAGTGGGGTCATGAGATGTGAAGTAAGGGCTTCTTTGAACACTGTTTATGGTGGGCCTTGTTACATGTTTGGAGTGTCTGAGAAAGAAGCTAGCCTAAAACTTCAGATCTCAGTATGTTGTTGCCAATAAGACCAAGTACTGACTGGAACTTATGCTTTATTCATTTTAGCTTTGAAAGAGTAAAAAAATCTTGCCTGGAATTCATTAATTTAAAAATATATTTCATTATATTACTGTGTTTTACTTTAAAGATAAAGATTGTGTTCTTTTAAGTTGTCTCCTCTCTGTTTTACTGGCAAATGAGGAGGGGAGGGGGACGGGGGAGAGAGGGAGGGAATGAGACACAGAGAGAGAGAGAGAGAGAGAGAGAGAGATTTCTTTTATTTGCATTTTGGTAACATAACTATAATGTAACTTACCTGCTACGGTTCTATTCTTACACTATTTACCCTATGCCCCTGTATCATCATATTTGTAACTCTCACCTATAATACCTCTTACATTTTAATACTGGAAGGCATTTTAATGTAAGGCAAGCAACATATACTTAGTTGGAGGTGATGTGTTTTTGGAGCATGATAGATAGAGGCAGGCCGACATGGATCTGTATTCTAGTCTACCACTTAACTTGCCATGTGATTATGAGCAAGTAACTTAACCCTTCTGAGCCTCTGTCTCCTTAACTGATACAATGGTAGCATTGCGAGGACCGATGGCAATAATGCATGGAAGACGGCGCAGGATTGGCGTGTGGGAAATGCTCCACTCATGATGACTTTTTCTTTTATTATTATTATGATGGAAAATGATTTATTCCTTTTTGCGTCAGATGTGCTAAAAACTGTCATGGAAGATTACATAAAGAAATTCTTGGCTGTTACTTTAAAGCCCTGATCAATTTCTTCTGGAAAAGAGGTGAAAATGTAGTGTGTGTTCATACTATGATGAGAATAACAATCTCACAAATATTTCTACGTTGCCTTACCAGGCATTTGAGATTGAAAGCAGATCCAGCCTGTTTCTCCAAAAACTGAACTCATTGCTGGGAGATAATCTCTCTTTTTGAGGTAAAGAATGATTTGTATTGATTTTTTGGAACTAACACTTAGGAATGTCTGGCTGCAGACCTGCAGTGTAGATATAACATCAGAAGGAAATATTTGCATCTTGTGATGGGTGAGGCTACATGGGGAAGTGAAAATAGCTTAAAGGTTGGTATGGGGAGAACCTGCTTCAATCCAGATTCTAACTAGTAATTTTATATCATTTACTCCAGTGTCATTTCTAAAATGATGACTATAATCCCTAATTTGCAAAGATATTGAAATATCAAAAAGATAACATACATAAAGTACCTTAACCTAGTATCTGGCTCATAGTAGATACTCAGTAAATCCTCTTGCCCTCTGCCCTTCCTACGGTATTTGAGATAGTTCCATACAGAACTAACTCTGTTTTTACCACTTGCCCTACTTTCTAGGGTCTCTAACTTTGAGTCATTTCTGACCCACTGTGTTTGCCTGCTTGGTAAGAGGAAGCCTGGTCTTGTCACATAAGTTGCCTAGTAGAGTTTCAGGAAAATATGACTTAAAGAGAAATAAGCTAGTACCTATTTACCAACTAAGACCTTGGTGAGCTGTCAGAAAATGCATCAGTACCACTTAATGACTACCTCCTTACTAAGTCCATCACAGTCAACAAAATGATGCTATGCAACAGTTTACTTTCTTCTGTTCTTTCTCTTGATCCCCTGTCTTTTTTGTTCTTTTCATGATACGTGAAGATAGCAGAGACTGTTTTAAATTCTGTATTTAGTCCAGAGGTGCCATGTTGTGGGTATTCTCTTGCCAGTGAAGGAGAAAGACATGCATGTCATTCCTGAAGTTTTAGCAGCCCATCCTCAGGGCTGACTTGGAGACTTGCGTAGCAACCAGCATCCAAGTAGGGTCAAAAGCAGAGCCCAGATCAATAATACAAAGCATTAAGGCTATCAGCTCCTCAGATGAAGCATCTGTTGTAAGTATAACTCTAAAATATAGCTATAAATAAATCAGAACACTTCTTAGACAGCAGTTACAAAGCATTTGTTTATACAGGCACAAGGTGGGAAGTGGAAGGGACTGTGTCCCAGGATCTTATTTGGATCATTTATTTATTATTGGAAAAAAGTACAGGGAGTGTGGTCTGCAGATAACATCTGGACCAGTTTTATCTCCAAATTTCTATTTAGGTTTGTTTCCTTTAGACATAGATTCTGTTGATTTCTGCCTATGGGTCACAGACTCCACTTTATGCTCCACCCATTCATGTATATCTATATATACACAGTGTTGATACATTCTGATGAGAAAGATTAGTTCTCATTATTGTTATGTTGGCATAATGTTAGATTAGTGATGAAGAAATGCTACAGAAAAACAGTAATGTCAGTAATGTATCTTGAAAAAGATGTCTGCACTTTTGCTAATTTTGAGAGATCTTATACTGCAATATATATGTATGTGTATGTCTCTATATATGTATTATATAGCTATAATTTATACAGATATATATATATATTCTGATTGTAAGTTCTTTCCTGGAAGAGAGTAAATTTTGAGAGCAACATCAGCCTTAAAGTTCCCATTTAATTAAGACAGCCAAACATTTCTAATAAGGATCTCCTCACCTAAAAATTAAAGAGGAGGTTCTCTGTTGTTTTGTTTGTTTTGAAATAATATCTATGATTTGGAAGGTAGAGAGAAAAGAATTAGTGTCTTTTAAATTTAAACGCTTGCTATTTTGATAGCTCTGGTTATTATCAGAATGGAGTCCTTTTTTAAACAAGGTGAATTAGTGAGTCATTACTCTATGTATACAGTTTATTTTTTGCCAAAAGTTATAAAATACATATGTTATTAATATAAAGACAAAACTTTGAAATGAAAGATTCTAAATTGGCTTAAAATTTCATTGAAGAAGAATGTACATTTGACAAATTAGAGACACATTTTTCCAAAGAAAATTACAAGAACAAGTATTAGATCCTTTATGTTAAGAGTATAAACAGCTACAGTTTAAGAACATAAGAAAAATAACCATATGAGGAGCTTAATTTCCCCAGGTTGTAAATTCCTTCCAGGTGGTGGTTCACTGGGATAGTGAGGGCTATAAAAGGAAAAGGAGACAGGAATGGTACTCAGGTTCTGTTCCCCTTCAGAATGGAAGCCTGATGTAGATTTAATTAGATGCGTGTTACTAAAGGGATCCCTAATCAGATCCAGTTGGTTCTCTATTAAGCACTTAGGATGAGTCTACCTAAGACCTCATCTTTATTGTTTTTCTTTCCATCTGATGATATAGTGCTCTTTATTTGACCTGAAACTATATAAATTCATTCCTTCTCCCAGCAGCATTCAAACTCAGCTGAGTCTCTCTCCCTTTTTTCTGTTGTAAGTACGTACATTTAATATTACTAATATTTCCCTGGATCCCAGGACTCTCAATAGCTGTTGCTGTTTCTTTCTCCTTTCAAAGTCAAACTTTTCTGAAATCATCTCCCTTGTTATCCTCCTCGACCTTGAGCAGCATCTGGTGCTGATGGCTGTTCCTTCCTCCTTGAAGTAATTCTTTCCCCCAAGTTCCATGATACTACTCTTTGCTGTTGTCTCATCTCATTGGCTGCTCCTTCTCAGCCTTCTTTGTGGGTCCCTCTTCCTCTGCTTAACCTAAAAAGTTGATATCCTTCAGGTTCTGTGCTTGGCTCTCTTCTCACTTACTGGTTGACTTTAATTTCTGTCATTACTTTCCATACTCTGATGACTTCCAGATTTGTATCCTCACTACATTCTCCCAAGCTCTAGATTCATACATCCAACCACTTATTGGCCTTCTTCACTTAAGGGTGACATATGCACCTTAAGCTCAACATTTTCAGAAACTAAAGTCATCGTCTTCTACATCCTGCTCTACCCCAAGCCTACTTCTCTTTGTATTTTCGTATCTCAGGATTAATACTGACATTTAGTTGCCCAAGCTAGAATCCGTTTAATGCATAAAATCTCGTCTCAAACCATTTCTACTTCCACTGCCACCAGCTTACTCCAGGCCACCACTATAGCTACATTTGTTTTGTTGCAGCAGCCTGTTCTCTTGTCCGCTACTCTTTCTTCTTCAATACATTTTCTGCATTTCACACCATGTATAAAGAAACCCCTTGGCTTAAATCTTAACCTCTGTGGCTCCACTGTTTCTAGGATTAAATCCAAATTCCTCACCATGGTAAGAGGCCCTTCATCACCTCATAATCTCATCATTGCCTTTTTTTCTAGTCTTTTCTCCCACTCCATGACATGAACAAACTGGATTTTCTCTTTAAACATTTGGACACAGTAAGGCCCGCGGAATTGGCGAACTGTGTGGAAGGAGCGGGATCTGTAGAGCTCAGCAGCAGCGAGGTACAAAACAAAGAATCGCTTTGCACAAAGCCAGAAGGGATACACTGAAAGAATTATCAGAAAAGAATAATACATAGGTACAAAACATAGAATCGCTTTGCACAAAGCCAGAAGGGATACACTGAAAGAATTATCAGAAAAGAATAATACATAGGTACAAAACATAGAATCGCTTTGCACAAAGCCAGAAGGGATACACTGAAAGAATTATCAGAAAAGAATAATACATAGGTATGTATTTGCATTGACTTTCTCCAAATATTTGAGACAAGAGTAGCTGGTTAGTGGCTGCTTTCTCATGCTCGAGCCCTTACAAAGTGATCACCTCAGAATGTCATAGGGATTGGAGCCTGTCTGAGCCTGTCTCTGCCCATGGCCCCTAGTTTCTTCTTGTCATTGCTTTAGATACTGTGTAAGGCCCTTCTCTTTTCCTCCTGCTCACAGCAGACATTGAGTAACCTCTAGTTGTGACTGAGATGCATATTTCACAGTATAGTACTTTAGAAATGAGAAAGGTTTACTTATTGTGGAAACAAATGTAGGCTCCTGGTAGTGTTAGTGTCACTCGGTAATGTTTTTCCCAGGGCTGCCATGGTAACTGACGTTGCCTGGTTACTCCCTAAGGTTTGAGAAGAATTCTTCCTTGGATCTCAGGTGATGGTGGATTCATTTATTCATTCAGTAAATATTTTCTGAGCACCATGAATGTGCCAGGTACTTTTCATATGGACAGTGAACAAAACAGACAAAATTCCTGCCCTAGTGAACTGTATATTCTGATTTAATTGGCTTGGGGTGAGGCCTGGCCATTGGTAGTTTTTAAAATCTCTCCAGATGATTCTAATGTACAGCTCGGTTTGAGAATCACAGTTATAAATGAAGCACTTTGGGAATTGCAAAGGCATTGCAGAAATAAAAAGTGGCTATTGGTATTCCTTCACTATTCCTGCATTTTCCTGCCTGCATCAGGACTGTTGTACAAGTGTTGATCATTTTCTCTTCAGCCCTTTTTGCCATTTGCCTAGACCCTTTATCCCTCTTTCTAACCTAACACCCTACCTCCTTCTTGTCTTTCAAACCTCCAGTCCATCATCTGTTTGGGATTTATCCTAAACTTGGTGGGAAGCCATTGCATGGTATAAACAGAGAAGTGGTGTTAGCAGAGATGCCTTTTTCAGACACCATACTGGCTATTGTAAGAGAATGGATAGGAGGGGGCAGTAGTAGATTTGGGGAGACTCATTAGGAGACTGGCTTTGTGCACAGTGGTGGCCTTGTAGATGGAGTAAAGCAGGCAGGTTAGAGTCATATTTGGAAGGTTAGTGATGGCTTGGAGGTGAATAGGAGATAGAGATGAATTGGATGTGGGGAATGTGGGTTAAGGATGTGTAATTGGGTAAATGGAGGTGCTACTTACTGAAATGGGAAAAATTTTCTCCCCACATATTGACCTGATAAACACTTTCTCACCCTTTAGACCTTGAATCAGAGATTCTTTCTTGTTTTCTTTTATTATATTTTATTTTATTTCATTTTTAATTGGGCTGCGATGCCAGCTTGCAGGATCTTAGTCCCCCAACCAGGGATTGAACCCAGGCCCCCTGAACTGGAGGCACAGGGTCCTAACCACTGGACCACTGGGGAATTCCCAGCAGAGATTTTTCTTTCTTTTTTTTAATATAAGTTTTAATTAATTGATTAATTAATTTATTTTTGGTTGCGTTGGGTCTTCGTTGCCACACGTGGGCTTTCTGTAGTTGCGGTGAGCAGGGGCTACTCTTCGTTGCAGTGCACAGGCTTCTCACTGCAGTGGCTTCACTTGTTGCGGAGCACGGGCTCTATGTGTGCGGGCTTCAGTAGTTGTGGCGCATGGGCTCGTGGGCTCGTGGGCTTGGTTGCTCCGCGGCATGTAGGATCTTTCTGGACCAGGGAGCAGACCCGTGTCCCCTGCATTGGCAGGCGGATTCTGTTTGTTTGTTTTTTTAAACATCTTTGTTGGAGTATAATTG